>NW_005841902.1:1403062-1407414 GCF_000455745.1 Alligator sinensis
TATGTATTTTGCATACAGATCTTAGGCTTTTTCTCTAGAGGATGTTAGTCTATCTGTGTAATTGTCACCTGCTGGTCCAGGACAGGGGAGAAATAGTTTTAATGTTTATGTAAATTAGCTTGAAAATCTGGGGAAAATGTACCTCATTCAATAAAAACAGATCCTTTTGCATTACTCCAAAGGTTACCACAAGAGGGTACTATTACCTCATTTAAAAAACATTCGAGCCAAACTTTGCAATCACTTTTTCCCTTCAGATTGCTAATCTTCCTGCTTTGTCAAGTTAACCTTCGTAAATTTACCCAATTTATCTTTTTGAGCGTACATATAGTGTGCTTAGTAGATAACAAAAAGTTACAACCTGATTTCAATGAGTGTTTTGCTTGTACAAGGACTGGATGAGGACATCAGGAGCTGTAATCCTGATTCTATATCTAAAGCTCAGATATCAGCTCAGTGGTGCAGCACCACAAAAAGTCCTGCCTTTCACACTCATGAGCTACACTCATATGCATATACATGCACACATACCAACTGCATTAATAACTCTAGAATGAACCAACGGAGCATGCTGTCACAGAAAGCTCATCACTGCCAACACAGTAAGGAAGAATAATTAACACAACAGAACAAGGGTGCTCAACTCCCAGCCTGCGGGGCATATCTGGTTCCGGCATCATGTCATCTGGCCCATGAGTCTATGGGGAGCCCCATGAGCTGTGACCCTGCATGCTAGATTTGGCCCACAGCACCTGATCCTGGCACATGGAGGCAGGCAGAGTTGGCATAGGGCTCTGGGGTTCTGATCACTAGGGGTGTGTGGCAGTGGTGTGGGCCCTGGAGCTCTGATCCCAAAGTGTGGGGCTGGGCAGAGACAGCACGGGTCTCCAGGGGCCCGATCCCTTCAAATGGAGCCAGGAGAAGGCGGAGTGGGCCCCCAGGCTTTATCCAAGCACATGGAGCTAGACAGAGGCCACACGGAGCCCTAGGTCCTGATCCTGGTACGTGGGGTCTGATCTTGCCTGTGGACTGGTCCCACACCACTCATTTGGCCCACACAGCCAAAAGGTTGAGCACCTCTGCTATAGAAGATCAGCCTATAGGAAACACCTGGTTCTGGTTTATGTCTGCTCTGCTAGCAGGCCCTGGTCTAAATCCCCTGTGTTGTTCTGCTCTTATCTCTGGACTAACATATGGCTAAGAGGCAGATCATCTGACTGTTTTATTGGATCTTATCTTTCACTTTGCTCTACACAAGCAAAAGTAATTACAGATCTTTCTCTGAGAGAATGAACCACTGTTTAAATGGCATTACATAAATCCAACATCCCTCTCCCTTTGAACAACGTGAAGGAAAGTCATATACTTTGATGGTGGTTCTCTTGCCCCTTCTGCTGTAGGTTTTGCATTGTTACTGTGTTAATTCATTGTTTACAGCATGTAGTGGTACTTCAGCAGGTCTTTCACATTTCCTTTTCTGTCTGGCTCTGATTTGGGCAGAATCTGCTTTGAGGTATGGCCAGTAATGTATCATGTGAGCATTCAGTTGAGTGCTCCCTACCTCTCTTTCGTTTTGACAAATGCTGCTGGATTCTCATCTACAGCTCCTTTCTACACAGGAGTCACTTGTGACTTCTGTGGCTAAGGTCATATTAAACTTTTCAGCAATTATGCTATAGTAAGCTTTTCAAGCAGGAATCAAAATGGTATTCCCCATGCACCAGAGAGAATCCAGAGGCAGTCTAGACCTCAATTGGCAGTGCCTATGCTTGCTTTTCACACAAGGAGGGATGTGGCCAGGGAAATAGTGGGTGGGGAGGTCCATAGGGTTGTTCATGCTTACATGAACTTTGGTTCTTAGACCAGCTCCTTTGGGATGTTGGCAGCTGGGCAATTTATTTGTTTGACTATTCCTTTTCATATTTCTTTCTTCTACCCTGGACCCACTGCTCCCTGGAATAACCCCAGACTTGGACCATAGTTGGGGGAGAGTTGCCTGTTTTTCTTCTGTGGTCAAATACCTGTATTTCTGGTATATCACACACCCCTAGATAAGACATGCACCTTATTTTGGAAAGGCAGGATGAAGAAAAAAAAGATTTTTGCAGAGCCGCGGCTCAATCGTCACCACAAGTGATTCTGACCACAGGGCTGAATCCTGACTCTGGTTAGGTAAAAAGAAGTTTTAATCTTCTCACGACTGCTGTCAAGTTGACTGCTCAGCCAAAATTGCTGCCAAGTCACCAGTGGCCACAAAAGGGTTAAAACTGACTCATGGCACGGAAAACTGCACTCCAGCACTCCCTCTCTGTAGCCATAGAAAGAAGCAGTGCCCTCAGCAGCCATCACAGCATCTCTGTGCTTCAATTCTGGTGCAGAAATCACCTTGCTCTCTGTAGCCATGCACTGCATTTTTTGGAGGGCTGATTTTTTGGGGAAAAGCACATGGTATGTGGTATGTGGTTAGGTATGGTAATTCAAATGCCTCTCATTTTGGCAAAACCATTTTGGAGGTGACAAGATAGTTAGGACTATACAGATTTCATTCAGTGTCCTGATGGCATTGCCAACCAGGCCACCAGCTACTGCCGCTGTGACAGTGATTTTTGTCAGTGGCAATTTCTCAAGTCCTGACCTGATCTGCGTCTGAAGCAATGGGCTTAAAATGCAAGTGTCTATAAGGAAATAACTTTGAGACATCCATTTTCCCTCCAATATGAGTCTCAGCATGTGAACTGATGATGCCCACTCATTATATATAGTAAACAGCTAGAACCGGTCCGTTCTAAAGAAGATTCATATTTTTAAGTTCTTCCCTCAGAAAAGCAGAGTGAAAACACATGTTTGCATAAAAGCAGTGTTAGAGATGGTTATCTGGTATTTTTTTGCTAAAAATCTCAAAAGTTATAGGAAAAAAAGGCCTTAAATATAAATGTGTGATGGTTTAAAAAAAAAACAACCCTGAAAAAGCCCACTTTTCTTGACTATTTTCATAAAAAACCCCAACAAACATTTTTCACTCAAAATATTTTTTGAATGGAAATTCTGACAATTCTATTTCACATGATTTTAAACAGGTTGCTCTGTCATATATTAAGGAAAGCTGGAAGATACAAAGCCAAGATTTGAGTATAATAGTTACAGTAACAATATACATAATCTGGAAATCCTTTCATGCAAGCAGTGGCTTCATATCATTGCATTCAAAGATGAGCCACCTCTTCTCAAAGTCTGTCTCTGGGTGTCATTGAAATGGGACATTTGTCATAGACTGTGCACATGATGGAGGTGATAGGGGCAGAGTTTGATCTTTCGCTCTCAACTTCCTAACTTCTGATGGTTTCTGCTAAAGCCTCCTTCCTTTATTTCTCGCTCCTCCAGTTCTGGAGTTATTTTCATCCATGATGATATAATGCAGCTCAATGGGCTTTAATTAAAACTTGTAATTTTTTGGTAAGGAAGTTATTCAGACTCTTAATGATTAAAAACTTCTGACGCCATTTATGTGTATCATCCTTAACCACTTTCATCAGAACACAATATGTGATCCGTTATGAATGGGTTAGAAGAGCTTTCCCTTAATATCCAAGGAAGTCACAAAAGTTTTGAAAAGGGATATTTAATGACGTATTCTGCACAAAGAAACAGCAACAGTTCTTGGTGTCTGATATAATGTTCAGAGAACAGCTTCTAACTATCTTCATATGTTGCTCATATAGCTACAGGCTTTAGAAGACAGATTTCTTCCAAAAAACCCTGTCCAATTCATAAATCAATATTTAGATCAATAAATAAAGTGACCAAGTGTCTCTGCTGCCAGTACACAGAAGATGCCAGTTTTTCTTCCTGTTCTATTTGGCAGGTCTAAATGAATGGCACTGAGTGGGTGGTCAGTATGTTGATAATCACCTTGATTTCCAGAGCTGCCTCCCTTATTAACCATGTCACTGATCCCATCTGGATTACAGAAACAAACCGTATTGATGAAATCACAGAGGATGTCAGTAAAAGTTGAATAATACTCTTTTAATATTGAATCACTGCACAGACCTGGCAACAGTTGCAATACATGCATATGGCAAACATATGATCAGCATGTTGAATTGTGAATCAGTCTCTTTGGTTTGTTTTCAGGACAGCCTCAGTCTGGGTAAATCTGTTGCCAGCAAATGATTTGTGATGGTTTGTTGAAAGAAAAGATATTACAATAGGAATGAGAGAGAGAGCAAGAGTACTGATACCAAGCTGATGTTAAGTAGATGCTGTACTTTTACATGAACTTTAGTTTAATATTAGGAAAGACAATTGGCAAGCAATAAAACTGCATAGTATAATGCATTCATGTTCCTGCT
>NW_005841902.1:1407445-1410442 GCF_000455745.1 Alligator sinensis
TCTCTTATTGTTATTGTAAGAGCTAGCTGAAAAATTCAGAATTTAGAATCTTTTTTGACGAACAGGACACCTCAGTTGAAAATGTTTGTCAGGGACTGCGTTCTTGTTCCAATCATTTTACTCTGTTCATCACTGTGACAGGGCCTTTACTATGACAATGAAAACAAAAAGCTCCCATCCTGAGAAATAAGCTCCTGATTTGAGCACTGTAGATAATCTGTACATGCACACACATACATGCACACTTGGAGGAGCTGTGCTAGGAATCTGGCCAGTCACTTACAATGATCCTCTTTTTCTTGAGCCATGGGATAGTTCCAATAATGTGTGGACCTGTCAGTAGGGTAGGTGGTCCTGTACTCATAGAAGAAGCAGTGCTTTTTATTAGGTAAGGCCAAAGACAGTGACAGAAGCAGGTCAGAGAACATCCTGGGGATGCACATTGCAGAAGCTTGACCTGTCCATTCACTCTTGCTCTCGTGCTCCAGATCTGGGATTGTGTTGATGAATACGTTCCATGGTGTTCTCCGCTTAGGTGCTCTAGAGAGCTCAGTGTCTGGCATGCTTGCCAGCAATCCCTGGGGACAATCCCAAAGTGCCCTCACTGGCATATTTTAGCTGGGATCAAGAGCAAGTGGCCAGGGTGTCTTCCAGAATATCCATTCTGGGATATTGCTGCTGCAGTACAGATGTGTACTGTCTCCAATACAATGAAAACACTGGTAGTGCCCTTGTTTCTCCTGCTCTTGTCCTGTGGCACATTATGAAGTGTCTACATTTTGTTTCTGTTATTGGATGCTGTGTGTCTGTGAGGAGGTTGTCAGATGTTTTTGTGGACCCTTTTGGATAAAAGTTTGTTGGATGTATTCCTGTGGTTGCAGGGTACTAGACTGGGTGGCTTAAGAGCTCCCTTCCACTCCTACGTTCCTGTGTTCTTCTAGCAGGTCCACAGGACAGGAGAGGCTCCCTCTTAAGACTGACTGTGCCATCCAGATATTATGATCCTAGAAGTTGAACAGGGACCCTCATACTTTTGTGATCCCTTCAGAAAAGCAGCTGTGAGGAGAAGGAGACAATAGGAAAAGTGTTCTGTAAGAATTCACGTTGTTTAGACTACAACTAGTGCCAAGGCTATGAGATCTCTGGCTTTGTCTACACTGTTGTTCCAGAACTGTGGTGTGCAAGATTGTTCCTTTTCAACTGAAAGTTTGACGATAAGGATGCATGATGGTCCACAAGGAACTGTGATGGTTGACAGTGATCCATTGGTCCAAAATGTTTGGGAATTACTGGTCTACACTTTGGAATAGCTCTTAATCAGAAATTGGTATAGTAGTATAGATACTGTTTATGCTTTTGGATACACAAGAATATGCAGGGATTTGCAATAACTTAATTGTTATTATCTCTTGTTTCAAACAGGGCTAATATTTGATTAGCTCAATTTGTACAAACTTGTCTGTACTGAAGGACTAGGTGTGCTTACTTTGTGGAATCCAGACTATTCCTAAACATAGACACGGCCTCCTCCTATTTCACTGTTTTCCAAATACCACAGGTGCCAGCCCCTCTTATCACTAGTAAAATAATCCAGTAGAAGTTTCAATTTTTGGCTTGGCTTCATTCAGTTATAAAGTGTGACCCCATACAGAAAGGCTGACCACATAGAATTAACTGTGTGCACTTCAAGACACATGGTTGTCTTACAACCTGGTTCTTCTCCATAGCCATTCTCCATTGAGGTCCAGACTACACTGCACACGTACCTGTGTGCAACTGCTTTATCATTGGTCCTCCCTTTCACACAGCCTAAGCAAATGGGCCTACACAGTATTGTGACCTTTGCCCAGCATGAATTGTATCCTCTCTCATCACTTCTGTTTTTGGTCTTGGTGGCAACCTGGAGGTTAATGTTAGTGAAATAGCAGATGTATCACTCTGGGGGTGAAGTCTGATGTCTCTTCACCGAATGGATCAAGCCATTATGACTGACCTTGCATATGAATGAAAATGTAGTTCAGCCTTTTCAGACCCTGGTTTCTCTGCTGGTATGGCTAATAGTGATAATGTATTTTATAAGATAGACACATGTCCACTAGACTCTGGTGGGAGACAATTAACTCATTTCCTGTACCGGTAAGTCATATTATTATTGTTATTGTTATTGAAGTCATAATATTATTGTTATTATTGAACAATAAACATCTGTTGGTTACTACAGAGGAGATGGGTTAATCATGCTTTTCACTTCTGAGCTCAGTACAAAACCTGGCATAAGGGCCATGTCTTTCCCTTTCTTCTTCTGAGCATGCACATATACATACATGTTGGTGGTGGCTTAGAACTTTTAGTATTCATGGGATTAAAAAAGATGTGAAATATACAACCTGTTCCCTCCAAATACACAAACATGGTGCAATATCTGAAATACATGTGACTATTCCAAGGAATCGGCATATTTCTTTTTTGGTATTATTAAACACACACAAAATTATTCATGTAAACATCTCACATATTCACTGATTTGTTTCATCTGTTAAAAGACAGTAAATACTACAATAATAAATACTACTACTACAAGTACACTTGTGCATAACTGAAGTGCAACTCTCATTCCTCCCACTCACCTTTCTTGTATCACTCTCTTCAGAAATACAATATTGATACATGAGGTTCTAGAAATGTTACACTGGCTGAACATACAACTTTTTTCTCTTGCTAGAAAATAATCAGACAAGGCTAGGGAAAATGAAAAATGAAACAAAAATATCCCCTAGCAGCTATAACTTAATGTTAAAAGAAAGCTAGACTGCTACGCTATGGGTTTCAGCTCTTTTCCATCTTGGCTGCATTATGGCTTTGATTTGATTGCAAGCTTTTAGGGCCATGGATCTTTTTTGTTTGCATGGTCCCATTCACACTCTTGGTCTTCCAGAATTAATTAATAAAATGAAAACAGGAGGCAGTAGCATAACTGGGGGGGGGGGGGGGGGGGGG
>NW_005841902.1:1410452-1422483 GCF_000455745.1 Alligator sinensis
GACAACCAGAGCACTAGTTCCAGATCCCAATTTAGGAGTGGGAGAATGCAAAAATAGCAGCTACCAGCCAGCCAGCCACTGCCACTGCCAGCCTGGTCAAACATCTTTGACAAAAATATACGTAGAGCTATCAAGAGAGTTTAAGAAATAACTGTGATCTACATGAATAAAACAATGATATAACACAAGATATATTGGTTGTTTTGAATTTTTTTGCTTTATTTAGAACATTGCATGCTCGCACAAGAAAAAAACTAACTAATGCAACAAGTATGAATGTCTCTGCTTCCAGACCACACATAAAGCACTGTAACCAAGGCAGCATTTATCAAATCCAGAATGCAAAAATGACTGGAATTGCAGCTGCAGGATCGGAAGCAAACATGGGAGGATTCTGCTACGACTGCCACTTTTTACCATTCGGTAGCACAACACACACTTCTCTGCACAACGCAGTATCAGTAAATTCTGGATGGTTTTGTCTGAGGTTTCATTTTTACCAGGAAACTCCCAACTTCATGCTGCTAATTAGCTGCTCCTGGAAAGGGGGAAAAAAATCTCATGTTGCTCTAACTGAATAGTTTCTATTGTGGCTATTCCAAGGTATGTGTGAAATTTGCAAACAAAAACGGGAACACGGCCTTGCTACAGTTCCAAAACAAGGTAAAGTATTCTGCAGACATACTTCCCTGTATTCATACCTACTGTGCACTAATTCACTAGCAATCTATTCTGTGACTGTCGTTTCTCACTTGTCTTATTACCCCCTCAAAGTGTGTCCTGCACGGTGCACTGTTGTCAGATGTGAATTCTCAGTCTCTCACAGGTGGCTCTTCTTGCCTAGCAGGACTGAGCTCTAGTTCTCTTAAGTCTGGAAAGTTGATAGCAGAAAAAAAAACCAGGGAGAGCAAAAACTACAGTGATGAAATCTATGCCCTGCATCAATCTTGCCTTGCCTGTGCCCTTACATTCATCTCACTTACCTTAGAAAAATCAGTCTTCAATATAATGAACCCATGGCTAGGAAAACATAGTCACTGGTAAATGGGAAGGCAGGACAGTGACTCTGGGTGGTTTCATCATTGTGGCTCAGAATACAGAAATTATTTTTTAGGCAAGGGAAACTCACTAGTCTCCATCAGGGTGTAATTCAGAGATACATTTAAAACTTACACTTTGATTCACATCAAACTTTATATCACAAGGGCAATGAAGGAAATCAACATGTGAGAAGTGGCATGTATATACTTATAGGAGATGAAATCTTCAGGTTTATGAACTCAGATATAAAGACCAAGACTGACCTTTTGGCAGTAACCTAATGGCAAGGAGGATTATGATAGATTTGGATAAAATCAAGAATTCTAATAATGGTGCTTTTGGTATCTGCTCTTTTTTCTAAGCCACCCATCCTATATTTAGTAGGTTTAACACTGGAACATCAGAAAGACTGAATAGCTGCCACTGTACCTTCATTACCATAGTGGGACATTTTAGAAATACACATCTAGAAAGTTCCAGCAAGGCCAGGCTATTGAAAACAAATTGATATCTTTGCAGTACTCATGTAGCAAGTTGTACCATAGGGGGTGCATGTGGGTGCACGTGTGGGCAGTCGCCACTCACCCCCCCACCCCTACTGCCAATGGCGTCTGTGGGCAGTTCCTGATTGCCGCTGGCTACTGCCAATGCTGCCAGCAACATCTGTGGGTGCTAGCCAACCACCAGTCGATGCTCACCCCCCCCCGCCCGCCACCGACAGCGCCACAGCCACCTGCAGGAACTCCCTGCTCGGCCCGTCCCCACCGCTGACACTGCTACAGCTGCCTGTGGGAGCTCCCCACTCACTGCCGCCATGCTCCTGCTGCCGACACCACCACCACCACCACCTGTGGGTGAGCGCTGTGCCTCCCAGCCTCCAGGGGCATGCAGTGTTCATGAGTTATACTACATATCTAAAAACATCAGCATGCCCAAGAAGTTGATGACACATCATAAATGAAAAAAAAAAGACCCCAGATAATGAATGACAAAAAATGAGATAAAAAGAAAGTATATGGAAAGACTTGGGTGGGACATTAACAATGACCAGGAAAATCCCAAAGCCAGTGATTGAATGGACAGGATGCCCAGGTCTGCACCTGGGTGAACGAAGTTAGATCAAGTGGCCATTTTTTATGCGCTCTAACCTCCCCCTAACCTCCCCAAATGTCTGTACATACTCTAAGTTTGTTATAAATTTTGAGATTTATTTTTCTTGCCCTGTTGGACTAACAAGAGGTTTCAAATGCAGTCTCACAGGGATTTTTTCCTGGGTGCCATTTCGTGTATTTGTTAAAGATTTGGATGTTGGAATAGAGAGCTTCCTAGGAAGATTTACAGAGAACATGGAACTAGGATGGACTGCAACACACTAGAGGATAGAGGCTGAATTCAGAACAATCTTGATAGCTTAGACAGCAGGGCTAGAAACAACAGGATATCTAATACCTTAGGCAATAGAAGCTCATGCTTCTAGAACCAGTTTCTCGGTTTGACTAGTGACAACAGTATTACAAGTGGTGAATCAGATTTTTTTTGAAATGCAGTGGGCTACCCTCACTATGGGATATTTGTAATTCATACTCAGTCATGTGGACTCTGTTCTCTCTAGTTTTACTGCACTCCCTATAGGCTTATGATTCTGCCACAGTCTTTGAACTAAAATACTGGGATATTACCATAATTTCAGTCATTAGTAAACACTTGCAATGTCATATAATTTTTTGAGGAAGCGTTTACCAGTCTTATGCTCATAATTCATAATAATGGCTAGTGTGGGTTTTGTGTGAATATCTAATTTCAGAAAAAATATGTGCAAAACTCTTCAGTTTCTGCATTATGGAGAAAAACAGGTTTAACTTCATGGAAGTATTCAAAGTGAATTTAAATATATTTACTTTCTTCAGACGCTTGAACTTCCACTTTTTCACCATCATGGTCACTCTAAATGCAGTATAATTTGTTCAAGTAAAATATTCTAATCCATAGATGTGCCTTTTAGTTTCTTTCCTCAAGTACCTTCTTAATTTGAACCATGATGAAACTAACAAATGACAGAAAAATCTGTTTAGAAAAATCTAGAGAGAAGTCCTTAAAAATACTCTGTGGGCATGTCTACACGTGTGTACTACTGCACAGTTAGTGCCTGCCAACACTACATCACCATAGCTCTTCATTATGGTGATGCAGCATCTCGTGTAGCTGCATCCAGTCATCCCTAATCTCACTTTTCTGTAAACACAGGATCTCTAACTGCCATGCCATTAGCTTTGATCATAAGGGTAGCATGATGACTGATAGAGATAACCCTAAAATAAAACAGAATGTTGTGATAGCATTGATATGATGCCACTTCAAATAGATTGCAACTGATTGATTGACTTTTGGGAAGAAACTGCCCCATTACAGCAGTTTAATCTGGAGCAACTCCACTAAAATGAAACAAGTTACTCATTTGCACCTGTGTTACTGGAGGCAGATTTTGATTCAGTAGTATACTGAAGGGACGGTAACCAGGGCACTAGCCCTGAGCACCAGCCCTGAGGGGAGCACAAAAATAGTTGCAACTGTGTTGCTGCCTTGGCCACTGCCACTGCAATGCAGCCCCTGAGGCTGCCCTTTGCACTGCTGCTGACCAGAGCATTCAAGCATACAGGTATGCCTCTGTTTTGATCTCTTGCATAGCAGTTATCAGTGCTGGAGTATAGAGGTGCACAGTTCTTCCCCTACTCTTGTATCCTTTATATACTCTTGTATCCTTTACGTTAGTCATGATTGTTGCAGAAAGAGATGGAGCTTCTTAAATCTTACTTTACATTGGGCCCTTCAAAAGTGAACTTGCTCTGACTATATATGTATGTGGAAGCAACGACATTACTGATATAATTCGGCCGGAGCTCAAAGGAGCAACTACCTACATGAATTTGTTCCATTGCTTCCCAAAACTATGACCTAAAGATGGTTTCTTTTGGGTCAGGTTTCCTCCGAACTCTAGAAATAGATGACATGTTAGTATTGGCAACTTTGCGCCACCACCACCCCTGCACCCTGCTCCTGCCGGGTGCTGGCTCCAGCTAGGCTGCAACCCTGTGCCCCACGTCCTGCTGTCAGCACAGGAATAATGCTGCCGCCACTGCTGGATCCTGGCTCTTGCCAGACTCACACCCTGCCATCAGTGCAGAATTCTGGGGGGGCATATGCCCCCTGTGCCCATCCCATACATCACCTATGACTCTATGACACCTATGACACAACATTACACATGACAAGCAGTATGTACACTACTGAGTTTGCCGATATATGCTTTTGAGGCTAAAGACTTTGCTTTGAAATGTTTAAATAACTACTCCTGCTTGTGCCTAGTGAAAGAATGTGATGATGATTCAGAAAACTGACTGCTGATAGTGTTCCAATGTCTTTTTTGCTGGGTTTCTCAAACTAATTACAACTAAGCTAAAAGGAAAACCAACCATTAGACCTGGAAAAGTAAAGAACAACCTTTACAACGGGCCAGATCTTATAGGCTGAGTCCCTTATTCCTATAGATGCAAGCTCCGTGACAGGCCAAAACAATCCTGAGGTCAGGCTGACACAGTTCTTTGCAGAGGAAGTTCCATGAAAACCTAGTATGAGCCCCACTGTGTTTTCTGCTGGTGTCAGCTAAGTGCTATCCTTTCCCTCTTTTGTGTGCAGGCTCTGCTGAAGGCCATGAGCTATAGAGATGCAGTAGCCATTGGAAAGCACCATCTCCCCTAACATTACTCACCAGAAACCTCACTGCCGTATGTGGTATAGCAGGAGTTGAGTCATAAACTCCTGCTCCCCCCTGCTCTCTTGGGGGAGCAGGGACATGGCATCCCAGGGCTGATGCTGAGGGAAGGGTCTTCTATTTGAATTCTGGTATTGCTCGTTCTGTTGATTCTAAGCCATTCCAGACTGACTGGTCTGCATCTGGAGAGTCAGGATTTGGCCAAATAGTTGTTAAAAACCCCCCACATTGAAATGGAATCTAATGTTGTTTGTCCAAACTGAATCTCTCTGTTTGACCTGGGGCTTTGTTTCAGCACATAACATTTTCTGTCTAGAGGTGACCACTTTCAGGGATATATGTTATAGCCGTGTTGGTCTGAGAAACAGAGATAAACAAAGCTCTTGGGTCAGAGGCAATATCTTTTATTAGACCAACTAAATAGTATTGTGCATGTGTCTGTGCATGTCCACACACACTCCTCCTTTTCCTGAACTCTAGGGTTCCAGTCCACCAAGTTTAAAGTCCCATAAAGTGATCATGCAGTCTCTTTTATATGAATATGATTGCCCACATGAATTTTGTATCACATGTTGGATAATAAAGTTAGGATTGTATTCCCTAAGATGTCACTTTGGAATATGCAGTCTGAGGAGCAAAGGAAAAAGAGATGAGCACTGAATCTGAAGCCCGGGCCCGTCAAGGATGAACCACTGACCAAAATTTAATTTCTTCTTTCAGTCATATCCATGTCCCAGTAGTCACACTTGACAGTAGAAGTAGTGCATGCGAGGCACTGGCATTTTATTCCTGTAACGTCCAACCTGCTTAGAACAAGCCTTGATGACACGGTGGTGAAAAAGCTGGTGGTCACTGTTGTTGGTGCCACTAGTGGAGTTGCACCTGTGGTAGTGCAGTGATTGGAAATTTTAAGCAAGAGTTTATTTTATTGTTTCTAGTGTCTTTCTGGTAAATGTCTATACCCATGAGATGGAATTCCTGAAACTATAACTTTTAGAATAGGTGGGAGCCCCCTCTCACCCAGAGCCAGCAGCTTCCATAAAGTACATAAACAAGTTAATAAAAATCAAACAGAGAATTCCTTCTGATTTTTTTTGCACTGCTAAATCCAAGCCATGCATTTTGTTTTTCCAGTACATGAAAGACGAGAGCGTTTTTTAGAACAGAGCTTAATCTGTAGAGAAATGGGGAACTCAGCTCACCCACTTCATAAAGAAACCTCGAAGGAAACTTTCCTTGTTAAAATTCCTCCTGTTAAAAAGCTGTGAAGTCATAAAATTTTACTGAACAATGGCTTTTCATACAAAAGGGCTCTTCAGTCAATAGTTCCCCTCTAAGCTGTTCCAAATCACCCTGGCTTCAATAAGCTCAGCTCCTCAAACAATCAATGCAGGAAACAGTGTGGCTTCTATAGGTTTAGCAGCTGTTCAGCATGCTCTGTTGTGGGTCTGTCTGTCTGTCTGTCTATTTCTGTGCAATTTTGTCATGTTTTTCACAGTCTTTCATTATCTGGCTCATTAGAAAGAGTAAGGAAAAATCAATTTTTAAAATAGTTTTTTGGGACCATCTGGATTTCACTTCCCTTCTCCAGGCAAAGCAATCTGGGCGACTTGTTATTAACATTTCGAAGTGGTAAATCAGGAGTATGATGATTTAAAAGAAGGTCTAAGAACTGCACCAAAGCAGACAAGTGATTTGCAATCCAATAAGACTATTTAGGTCAGTGTTATTTGTTTATTACAAGAGCGCCACTGTGAATTCCAGAAATGTAATTCAGGATTTTCTATAGATGCTGCTTCTGCTTAACTTCTTTCAACAAGCGAGGGGAAAAATCCAATAGCTGCGGTTCCAACCCTGTCTTCCTTTATCTGGGGGGTCAGTGAAGTAGAAATACAGTGGGATTGAAATGTATTTCCACTGCATACAGTGTAAATTACTTTGGCAGCTGGAATTCTTCAGTCACCTTGCTTTCTCTAATGGAAAAGGCCTATAGAGTAGATCTAGTTAGCTTCCTTGCTATCTATCAAGGAGATTATTTTTTATTTTTTGCTATAAGTGAAATCAGGCATGTATGTTAACATGCAATTTTGTTTCTTAAGGAAACATTTCTTATGTGGTACAGGGCAGGCTGTTTTGGTTATGCAGAGGTTTTATTAACAGATGCAGTATATCAGTGGAAGAGCACTGTGAATAATTAATTTGTCAATGTGTTGGGCAAACTGAAAAAAAGGGTGCCCTGAAAAGATATGTTTTGGTCTTTCTACCACAATGAAACTAGAAAGAAAGGGGAAAAAAAGAAGAATTAGGTTCAAAGAATTTCAGGGCATTTATTCTAAAGGCTATTTTTACCCTTCTTCTTTAAAAAGTAATTTAGGTATATTTCTAACTGAAAAGCCACCCTAAGATGAAAAATAATCATAAAAAAAGCTTTAAGCAAATGTCAACATGAAAGCTTTTGACTTTTAAAGTTTTTTTCCAGCCCAAACAATTTTATGAACTCAGTACAAATTGGCAACAATTTTGTTCAATTCAAATATACATTTTTCAGTGAAAAAAAATTTTGCTAAAAAAATTGCCCAGCCCTGCTCTATATGAAACTTGCAGTAATGTTGCCCCATAGTGGTTTAAAGGTTTCAGGCAAGCAAAACCCATTATCATCACCTTTTTTGACTATCAAGGTAGCACAGGCCATAGAATTCCCCATAGTAATTCCTATATCTATATCAATGGCTTGTTCCCATGGCTGAGAATCTTTACTTAGATGAAAATTGATCTGGAAATTACAGTTTAACTGCAGGAGGACTCTGGTATAATTAGTTAATGATGCTCTATTATTACCAAAAATATCACAGCAAAGAAGAGAAAAAATAAATATCTTGAAGCAAGAATCTGAGTATACAACAGTAGCCATCTATCTATAAATGATGGGAGACAGATTTTATCTCTGACTACAACAGCTTGGAAAAATAGTACATTTTATTTTACAGCAAACTTTCAAACATCATGGGTTCTTAATATAGATGCTGCCCTGTCAGTGCTAATATAGTAGCAATAGATTCAGGTTATCCGCAGTTGAAGATGACCAGATTTCAAAAACATCCTCAACTCTAAAATTCTTGTGGAAAGCAGTTTTATTTATCAGAAACCCTGACAATCAGATTGGTTGAAATATTTCCTACAGTAGTCTGATAGCTGGGATTTTTCTTTTTACGGTTCCTGTATAACACTAGCCACAATTTTTAAATCTTTTCAAAATGTGGTTCCAGCTATGGCAAAACCTGAGGAACATCTTGCTTTTGAAAGCTTGTCTAACTCTATCCCATCTACACGGTTGATCCAATAAAAGATATTACCCTAAGAAATACTTGCCTCTCGCATCATTTTTGGACCATCACAGCTACAACATTGCTTTTACACAACAATTTCTAGCTATGCTTATTTCCGGTTCCTACATGAGGGGTCGGCAGGTTACATATTACATTATGTAGCTCCGTTGCATGCTAAATGCCTAAAGATACTTGTTACATGGAAGAGCACATGCCACTTATTCATTCAAACCTGTGTCTGAATGACTACTTTCTTTCAGATTTTTCATAGCTGCATCAGTTCAGTTCCACTTAAGAAGTCTTAGCTGCTGTGACACCTTACTTGGTTCGGAGCAGGTCTAGACAACCTGACGGTTACAAAATAAGCAGATTATCTACACTGGATCTCCCACCATTGCTACCATCAGTGGAGCTATAGCAGTTGTAGTGCACTGGTACAAAACTTGAAGAAAAATGAAGGTGTAGACAAGGCCATGCTGTGTCTGTTTATCTTGGTGGATGTGGGCAGGATGAAAGCAGAAATGCAGAATTAAATTAGAGTGTACATAGATTTCCTAGTGTGAGCTACAGTCACATCTAGTCCTTTGCAACTTGTGTTCACAACTTCACGGCATGGTCTTATACTCCATTAGCTGCGCTAACATGGAGGTTTGTTTTTCATATGTGATTTGTGAACAACAAAGTAAAACTCAAGTCCTTTGGTGATTGTTCAGACTCAGCCTTTATTTGTCAAGTAACAGCAGGTTCTTCCCATTGCTGCAAAGTGCAGAAAGAACGTCTGTTTAATAATCTGCCCTAGCTTCTCCTTCTCCTTGTCCCCAGGGATAATCTGATACTCTGATTAAAATTTTACCAGGAGAATGATTAAGCTATGATTTATTAATGAAATATGCTATGATTTATTAATGAAACTCTAGCTTTTTTGGTAGAGTTCAAAGATCTGACCACTTTAGATGCCTTTGTGGGATAGTTTTCAGAGCAAATGTTTTATGAGAGGCCAAAGCAAGGTACTGATGGTTATAAATGTCCTTTGCTTGTGCTTTTTGGAGCAGAGCACTTGAAGTTGCTTGCTGCTTTAGTAAGAGAGGATATCAAAAACAGCAAGCAGCAGCAGCGCAAAGAGGCATTATAGCAGCAGCAGCACAAGCAAATATTCTGCAAGCATGCATTAGGGTTACATCTCTCATGTGAACTTTAGGAATACCTATGAAGCTCTATGAATGGAAAAGGCAGACATATATAATCATGCCACTGGGGGGGTGGCATTAGATGCATTGACAACCAATTATTGGCTGTTGGTAAGCAAGACATTCTGGGCTAACTGGTACTAAAAAACATGTTCCACTCTTAAAATACAACCAGCTCTGGACTGGTTGTCAACCAAGCAGACAACCAATTTGCAGAATACTATTACCTACCATAATCCAGAGAAAAGGTTGTGAGGAAACCTTTGCTCTTAAAAAAAAAAGAGCCAAGGGATCTTTAATCTTCATACAGAACAGGCAGGGTCTTGCTCATCAACAGTCTCATCTGAAAGTATGAGTGACTGGTACAGGTGGAAAAGATGTTAGACAAGCTTTCAGATACAGGGGCTAGGTACAGACATTCAAAAAGCCCGAGGTGGAATCGATCTAAGTTACACCGTTTTCTCTAAGCAGCATAGTTTAGATCGGTCTCTTCAGGCCACATCTACAGATACAAATATTTGAGATTAGTAGGTATATACATTTGTAATTATTGAACATTTATATTGTAGTAGTCCTTAAAGCTCTTAGTTCAGCCAGATCCTCATTGTCTCTATGTACTGCATGTCAGTATGGACAAAGTATTCCTCTCTCAGTCTGTGAGGAATCATTACAGACTCATACCCTTTTTACTCAGTACTCCAAAGCTTTTAAAAATGGATTATCATCAGCTGAAGAGTAATACTTAGCATATGTAGACTATATCACATAAATACATGCATGTGTGACCTAGTGGCCTCATCAAAGTGCTGAGAATCAGCTCTTACGCCGCTGCTCCCAGTTCTGCGAATGACTGCCACTTCTTCATGAATATTTGCAGCCACCCATTTTGCACACACAGAGTTGTGGCAATCACACACATAAACAAACACAGGTGCACAATTGCCTGGATATTTTTGTGCAGAGATACCAGGCCTGCCTTACTGAAAAATAAGGCTATCTGTAACTCAGTGTCCCCACTTAAAATCCTATAAGACTGCTTACCAGATTCCCAGAAGAGCTGTGAGTGTCAGGCAGTTAATCTTTGAAAGTTTAAAGCACTACACAAGTGCTAAATATTTGTTAGCATTCCCTAATATTTGTTATTGCAGAGATGCATCATGTTGCCTCCTACAGCTTGAAGCACTGTTCTCAAAGAACCCAGCTACACGAATGGAGTCACCTTCATAGTTCACCCAGAAAAATCAGAATCGACCATGGGCCATATTTGGCCCAATAGTATTTTAAAGACTGCACAAGAATTGACCGTGCGCTATATTTGGTCCAATAATATTTTCAAGACTGCACAGGAAAGCTATTAAGAGAAAGGACATTATTTCATCAACACCATAGGCCCCAAACTTCTTTTTATAACACGGGTGAGCAGTGGAAGGGTCATTGCATGTTAGTTCATACGTTGCTAAGCTTACGAAGCTTGGGTGGCTCAGAGAGTGTGTGATTTGTGATTAGTGTTTAGGATGGAAGAGGATGAGTAAGAACAGAAAAAAATCCCAAGAGTCATGGGAAAGGAACAAGATGGTGGAAAAGGAGAATGAAGTTACTGTGCTCTGATACCTATTCCCAAATCCTCTTGAATTCAGTGGGAGATGGGTATCTCATTCCTTTATATTTCTTTGAAAAATTAAACCTGAAAGACAGATGGGTCCTGTCTGGCAGAGGCTCTAGTGTAGCTCTATTTCATCTGAGACAGAGTTTAAAGCATACAGGGCTTGATTCCCCCTGTAGCATAGAGACAGAGTTAGCACCTCCTGCACCAGGGCTAAGGAACAAACACTTCCACTGTTGTGGGGGAATTGATGGTGATGACTAGATGGCTGACATGCCTGCACCTCCCTCTGCAGTTACTGAAAGAGGAACATTTTTCACTTATGTCTGCTTTTACCTAGGAGGTCTGCTGGTGGAGATTACCCAGGAGATACTCTGAACCAGTACATCTTCTAGGTATCCCAGGCTTGACCATCACCCTTGCTGGCCCCTTCCTCTTCTTTAGCTGTGTCAGGCATCAAGAAGGCTGAGCCAGAATGAACGTCCATATCACTGTCCTGCCTCCGGCTGGCTCTGAAGGTTGAGAAATTATTCTGAGTGGGGCAGACAGGGGTCTCCCAAAGAGAACGTTCTCCTGCCAGCTACCTTACTTTTAAGTGACAGCAGGTCCAGCTGCAGCACCTCTGCTGGTCGCAGCTGGCACAAGGAAAATGCTTGTCAAGTAGGACTGTCCCAAACTCTAGGTCAAACCCAAACTTTCAGTTTAATCTGGAAGACCAGCCAGCAGCCAGCACAGATCAAGAAGTGCGCTGCCCCACTCTTCCACAAGAAAGAGAAGATTCAGGGCTCAGCAGACAGCCAGCAGATAGTAAAGAGTTCGTTGTGCTTCGTTACAACTAGGTTTTAAGGTTGCCAGCCTTTGCATAATGATGATGCCAATACACATTTTTATAGCCCAGCACAGTTCAGAGCCCTGGTAGGAATCAAGGCGCTGTGTGTTCGGCTGCACGCACGTACAATGGTTCAAGGGTTAGTTTTTCTTCCCCTCTCAGTTAAACTGTTTCCACCCCCCAAGAATGCCTTTGTCCATT
This sequence comes from Alligator sinensis, assembly GCF_000455745.1. Taxonomy (NCBI): domain Eukaryota; kingdom Metazoa; phylum Chordata; order Crocodylia; family Alligatoridae; genus Alligator; species Alligator sinensis. The sequence goes on from NW_005841902.1 coordinate 1,422,409, forward strand.
TTTGCCATAAAACAAAAGGTCAGTTTTGATGTTGCTCCTAGAAATGTTCTTGTTGTTTTGTTTGTTTCTTTAACA
>NW_005841902.1:1422493-1430216 GCF_000455745.1 Alligator sinensis
TCTCCGCTGCTCGGTGCCAGCTGCGCACAGGATGGTGAGAAGAATGAAAGCCCCAAAGACGGGAGGGGGTGGGAGAGAGGGGAGGAGGAAGAGAAAGAAAGGAAAATAGGCAGCAGCGTTTTGCCTCTGGCCATTTGCAAACAGCTTGTGAGATCCACGCATCACACACATTGTTGGGCAGCCTGTGACGTTTCTGAACGCACAAGCTGTCATTTCCTCGCAAGGAGTCAGCGGTGTTAAACCCTGCACTCAACGTGGGTGGGCGCCTCTGAAGACACGCTGTCTCATCCCATTCAGGAACTGCCCTCTGTCACTGCACTCATGGCAGGCTGGATGTTTGTTGTTTAAGTAAATAAACCGGTCAGTGTCTCAGGCTAGCTGTGAATGCTGTGTCCTCCCACCACCACCCCTTCCCGTCCACTCTGGGGAAAAGAAAAAAAAAAACATCCAACCAAAAGCAACAACAAGATGAAAAAGTTCACAGAGAGATCCAATGCCACCCACTAAGCCCTAACCTTCAAATAATCAGTGACCAAATGGTGTCAGTAGAGGCCCCAGCATCCTGTCAGCACTCGGCTTTCCAATGAGAAGTGCTTCATGGGGGTGACTTTTAAAGCATCTTTCCAGCCTCTTCCCAAACAGGAAACACTGGGAAAGTGCTGTCCCTGGGTCCTCCGATTGTCCCCGTTTCTTTCAACCAAGGCCTCAAAATTTAGACCTGAAGCTGAACTTCCTTAAAGTGGAAAGGGTCAGTTGTGGCCACTTGCTATGATCAGCCAGTGGTCTGTCTGCCTTTTTTTTTTATAAAGCAGAAGCCATATCCTGCTGTGGTACCAGCAGGTGAAAAGCCATGATTCTGCACCTGTTTACACGACCCCTAAGTAAGATTTGAAACCAGTTCAGTTTCTAGGCATTCACAGTGCCTTTTCCCACTATCACGTGCCACCCTACAGCAGGGAGAAGAGATTTTTCCTAGGGAGAGGGCACTTCTACACGTTGCCCTATGGTGACATTGTGCTGCGCCATGCTTTAGTACTTCCAATCTGGAAGTAGGTTTGGAAGTACTAAAGCACGGCGCAGTAACTGCTCGTACTGCATTGTACGCGTGGCACGTGGTTATTTTTTAGCAGCTACTTCACCATAGCGGCACGCTATAACAGGGGAGCACGCCACTACACTGAAGCAGCTGCTGGTCACATGTAGACACCCGTGGACACTACGTCACCATAGTGCACCGCTACAGCAAGATAGTGTCACACGTAGATGTGCCTAGAGAGACTAACATGGACAGGAGGCTCTCTTTTCAAACCACCTAACTAGGGCAGTGTAAGTGCATGTTCTTACTGTGAGAGTCAAAATAAGTTTTTATCTTTCTGGCACTTGCAAAGTGTTTTTTAATTAGCACGTTACTTTTGAGGGTGGAAACTGAGGAGGGAAAAGTGAATATAATACTGCAAAACCTCAACGTTTGGCCCTGTGTGTCTGCAGCTCACATCACTTGCCAACAAAATGCAGGTGCTTATTTTACAGGGGACAGGCTAAAAGGACCCATACGCCTCCTTTATAATGAACTCACAAAGGTGAACTGCATCACTGGGAGTGTTGTACAGTCCTGGAAAGCAGTCTGGTAGAGTGCCCTGTGCGGTGGCCACCTCTCACAAAGTACAGTGTATACAATTCATGTTAGCTTGGACCTAGCGACAAGTTAGTTTTGTCCTATGATTCACATGTCTTTTAGTACAACTCTTTACAAATAACCTGACCTTAGCAGAAAGGAGATCCCCCAGTCCTTAACACCTCCATGTACAGACCAGTTACAATTTGAGTATTTTTTCCCCATCTCTAGCAAGGATTGTACCTTTTTAGAAGAGGAATAGTGAGACGCTCAACCCTATCTGAGTATCTGAAAGATTATTCCTAAACATATATCATGGCCTTTCACAGCCCAGACATCACAGCCTGTTAGAAATGACAGAGCAGCTGGCATTAAGTCAAAATTATAATAACCAGCAGTGTGAATTCACACATTCCATGAAGTGTGCATTCAAATTAGAGGAAGGGCCACATTGCAGGTTTCAGAGCCAGGACCCAAACTGAATTTCACCTAAGTTTAGGGATATGTGGCTCCATTTATTTAGGCCAGACCCATGTCTACTTCATCTGTTTGCAGTCTGAAACCCTTACAAGAAAAATACAGTCAGGGATAACAGCCTCTGCTCTCCTGCTGTCCAAATGGTTTATTTTCTCACATTCCTCAGCAGAGGCTTGCCTGCCCATTCAGGTGTATTTTACTGTCACATGAAAGAAAACCTTTCTAACATGAAATGGAGGACATAGCACAGGGTAGTATAGATAGTAAAAGCAGAGTCCTGACTACTCTGCAGAACTCCCTTTGATAGGTCCACTAGGACCCCACTGGTTAATATTTTCATCATTAAATCACAGCTCGACTTGTTTTTATCAAAAGATTCACAAGTGAACCTAAGCCAAATTTTAGGCAAGCTTCCCTTTTACTGAAATAGTCTGGACTAATGTACAGACTGTGGCTTCCTTAGGACCCTCACAAGAATAAGATGCACATCTCATGAAGATCTTTCAGGTAGCAATATTTTAAATCAGTCAAGTAATAGCAAAATAGGGAGGCCTTGCATAGTAACTCATGTTCAAGGGCTGTTTTCAAACTGTGGTTAAATCCTGACTTGAGAGAGAGAGTAAAATGAATTGCAAGATTCTGTTTAGAGCACAACAGTCTGATGCCCAGTGTATGAAAAACCATGGCCTGAAAAAAAATAGGAAATGGGTATATTCTGAGGAACTAGGAAAAGGGTATATTCCAAAGAAGAGAGGAAACATCATGTCTGAGTTAGAGCATCTGGAGCTTCTCTGACAGATAATGATGTTAAGCCCACAGGAAGAGATTGCAGCTAAAAGCTGTTGTAAACCTTCTAAACATTTTTACTGTGTAGCTGCCAGATTCAAGCCCCATGCACCTGTGAACCAGATATCAAATGCAGAACTGTTTGAAAGTGGCTGCTGGCTCAGCTGCAACACTATGCCACAGGATAGATGATTCAATTTATGGTGGATTACGGAGTAGCCTAAGACCTTTCCTCTAATTGCTAGATAATACATTCTCTACAGCCAATTGGGAGAAGGATATTTATATAAAAATAACAGTGCTCAACTTGTTTTAGTCTATCATAATCTCTTCCTTCTCCCTAGGTTGGTTGAGAACCCTCATGTTTCTTTGTATGTTCATTATGAGGGAGGCTGTTTTTGTTTAAAGTTTCATTCTGCTTTTAAACCTGGTGGTAAAAATGGTATCACAGTTGAATATATATACTGCACTTCTGATTCCAAACCAAATTTGCTGAATACTTACTATTGCTGATGACCTGTATGAATAAAAGACTTTAGCTTGGCCCTCCAAACAGAGATCATGTTAGCAGAGTGGGCAGTTAGAAAAAACTATTCTGTTTATGTGTAAGCTGAACAGACTTGATGTGAAATCACTTAGAAACTGAGTCTCCACAATGCCATGGTCACTGAGGCTCTTTGCAAAGAAGAGCTGCATTGGAAGGCAGCAGCAGTGATGCTGAATACTGATGAGACAACACTTAGTCCAGTCCCAGATGAGTCTTTAGGCTATCAATCATCTGCCCCATACATTTTCATTAATGAAACGTCAAGTTTTATTGGCAATATCAATGGATTATTTCACTCCTGATACATTTCTAGTGAAAAGGCAAAACCACACACTGAAGCATGAAAACAAGCATAAAGTCTTTCAAGTTGCAAGATGTCTTTTTGTGACTTTCACTAGACACGCGGGAGGAGTTTAACTAGTAAGTAATAGTATTTAAATTGAGACACAGAAAGAAACTGGAACACCCTCCCCCCTTTATGAAACTCACTTTTATGGAAACACCAAGCCCTGGCAGAAAGTGTCTGTGAATCCATTTCAATTTAATTAACATTACACTAGTTACAAATACAAACAGGTTCCCAAGCAGGCTGTTTGGCTGCGGTCCGCTCTGTGGATTCAAGTTTGACTCCTTGCTTTGTTCTAAGGGAACAAAGAAAGCAAAGAACAATGTGACCCTGACCCTTCTTTACCCTCTCACACACAAATGATCCCTTTTAATATTCAGACGAGATGTGACATGAAGAGAGCCCATGAGAACAAACACCTGTCATTTTTCTGGACAGACTTTGACCAGACTTTGCCTATCTAGTTTTTAAACAACTTTTACATTTCTGGGGCTGTTTTGTAAAGATGCCATTATTTTCATTCTCAGGGGATGGCCAGTAACTCAGTGCAGCTAGGCTCTGATGCACTTTCCCTTTCCACATCACCATACACATGTACCTTTCACCTGAAAAAATCAGCAGTATTTTTTCCTGCTTGTAGAAATGATGAGCCTGAAGGCAGATATGAGTATAGTTGTGCCCCAAGCCAAATACAGGCATATACACACATTGTGATAGAGTTTGCTTTTGCTTAATGGAATTCAAATGCTCCTTCCCTCTCTCGTGGGTGCAGATTGTGTGTGGGAGATGAAGTGTTTGTGCTAAGGAATATGGAAAAGTGTCATAGTGATGTGAGGTCTGAATGGGAAGGATGCGGCTAAAGGAATGCATTGCAGATACAGTATGGGCTGAGAAGCAGAGTGCTGGGGAAGCATGGGTTGCATGGATAGTAAAGGTGTTTGCTGGCTGTTTCATGCATCGTAACCACCTGGGGACTGGTTTGCCTCTTGCTCCTATGTGTATTCTGGCAACATAGGGTAGCTATATACATTTTGGCTGATTTACTGCATGCTGGGCATGGACTCTGTGTATTTTGGCAGTGCTGGGGGCTAGCTAATGATTAACTCCTCCTACTTGGATTTTTGATGATGCCAGGAGCTGGCATGTGGCTGCCTGGATGTGGGTTTACATTTTTTCCCAAATGTTGTTCCCTTCATAGGTATTTAAAGAGGAGGAGGAAATTACTAGTTTAGTTGTTCCACTTCTTTATAATCTTGCTAATGTTCCAGGTGGGCAGAGGAAATTCCAGAGACCCATCGGGCATGAAGGCAAAACCCAAACCCAGGGTGGTTTAGCTTTGGGAAAGAGAAAACATGATGATATAGTCTGTGTCCAAGTCAGCTGCTATTTCCCAATTCTGTCTCTGCCCTGATGTGGTTTCCTCAATGATTTCTAAGGAACAATTTCTACAGTTCTTCAATTTAGCACAAATATTTGTTTTCCTGTAAGGATATGCGCTAAAAAGGGTGGCTCTATTGCCATACATTTTACTGGCTGGAGGAGGAGAGGACAAAGGGCACAAGATGATACTGGCAAAACAGGTCAGGGTTAAGGGGTCAATCCAATTTACCCCCTGCCAGGATCTTACATGTAGCTGCTGGCAAAGTCTTAATATAGGCTTAATTTAGAATCAGGGAGGCATCCTTCATCTACGTGTAGAGTCTTAGGCCATGTGTAGATGAGATAAAATGAAGGGCATGTGTGCATGACACTTTAAAGCAGGTTAAATGCTTTTGCACTGTTTTAATGGTGTTGGTGTTTGAATGCATCAGCGGCGTATTGCACATTAATTCCAGCTGCTGAAGCACATTCAGTGGCATAAAGCACCCTAAATAATTTTGGGGACTAGCAAACGAAAACACCTCTGAGGAGTTTTAGTTTGCTGCCCTACAGCCACAGAGCGAAGCACCAGGCTCCGTGCAGCTCAGGGGCTCTGCAGGAGGCCCATGCAGGCAGCCTGGCAGCAGCCTGGGAAGGCAGGCTCCACCAAAGGAAAAAAAGAAATACGGTGAGCCTGATCTTTTTGTTTTCGTGTTTTTTTTCCCCTGGAGCCTGCCTGCCTGCCTAAGCTGTGCGGGGACTCAGTCCTTCCCTCTGCAGCTGCGGTGCCACCCAGGACTGCCCGAGCTGGGTGCCTGCAGGTGGGTACTGCCTGGAGGGAAGGGGGGGGCACCACTGCTGCGAAGGGAAGCACCAGCCACCCCCCCACCCCCACTTCACCTGCTGACAGCTCGCCCTCCCCTCCCCACCACTGGAGAGGCAGGGAAGACATGGGTGTACACGACACGGGGGGTTTCTTCGCCCTAAATTGAAACGGTGTTTTTAAAAACCCAACGCTTCAATTTAGGGCCCCCATTTTGTCTACACACACCCTTATTTCCCTATGCTTTCAATGGGGTCATTTATACAGCTTGAGCAGCCTACACACTAACCTTACTTAGCCCTGCAAGAGTACACTGCTCTCCCATTCATTTCAATGAGCAGCACTTAGACATCTCCCGAGATAGATCCTCAGTTACACAGAAAGCAAGTGACCCTCCACTACTTCCAGCTGCTTGGCATCCTACATAGCTCTGACTGAAAGTCGCCTGCATTGCTCAGCAGGGCTTTTTCCCCCTGACATCTAGACATCTATATGAGTGATGTTTAGTCCCTTCACTGATAGTCCCTTTGCTGATGGTCTATATGGCCCAGTTGCTAAAGTTCTTCTCTAGGATTTGGGAGACCCTGTTTTTAGGGCCACCACTCAGCCTCTCAGAGTTTGAACCTATGCTTCCTGCGACCTAGCTCACTATTTTTAACTCCTCAAACTATGAGGCACACATATCTGTGAGCTCCATAAATAACTGTGGAAGCAAAGAGCTCACTTCCCTCTGCTAATGCAGCAGCCAGCATCCTGAGCCACATAGCCAAACTCTGTCTTCCCTATTTTCCTTCTAATCCAGTGATGCTTTTCCTTTTGGCTGCCAGTGAACTAGATTCAAGAGGAAGGTACTTCCCAGTCCTGCTTAGCCTGTGGCCCATTGGTCTGGTTGCTGCCCTGCAATGTAGGGAATAAGTGTTCAGTTCCCTTCATGGGGCAGCAATCTTAGATCCTTAGTCACGCAGGTGTTCTCAGTCCTGCGTAGGTGCTGTAGGCTGCTGGGCAAAAGGTGGGACATGTATAAGTCAAATTGTCACTGGGACTTCTCTTCACCTACAATTTTGGGAGGGGTTACATTGTACTCCTGTGTATCCAGGGTGGAGCTGAATCAGAACAGAGTGTAAATGGACTTAGGCGGCTGTAGAGCGGCACAGAATCATTTCCAGGCATGCACAGTAGAGACAAACTTAGTTGCGCAAGGCAGAATTGTAGCCACATAAGGTATTTAGGGATGTTCATGTAATTTGGGTTGTTACGTAAGTGAAAGGGGATACTATTGGGTGACTTACGCATTGAAAATTTTATACAGTACATCTTATCAGGTAGATAAAATGCAGCTCTGAAGAGTCACTCCATGCCAGTCAATGGAGGACTGAGAAAACCAAGTTGATATCAAGAGCATGAAAGCCTGAGCATGATGAATCCCTCTTGAGTTCTGAGACCATTTCCTGAAAGGCTACAACTAGGACAGGACTTTCTTCAAAGGCATGAGGGACATCTAAATGCTGCTGAGCTTGGTCAAGGAGTTTTTGTGTTGAACACAGACTCTCCCAAAATCTCTTCACAGCCTGTTCTGTTAGTACAGCCAATATCTGTTAGTACAGCCTTGATTGTCTGTGTTAATACAAGGCAAAAAAGGATTCAAAACAACAACAAAAAGAGGAAGCCAATGACATTATTTTGTGTCTTATGTTCTTTTAGTGGCCTGGGCTATAGCCCTCAAAGATGTATAGGTACCTAACTCCTACTTATGCACCAAACTCCTGCTGA
>NW_005841902.1:1430381-1430983 GCF_000455745.1 Alligator sinensis
GGAGGAGAGGACAAAGGGCACAAGATGATACTGGCAAAACAGGTCAGGGTTAAGGGGTCAATCCAATTTACCCCCTGCCAGGATCTTACATGTAGCTGCTGGCAAAGTCTTAATATAGGCTTAATTTAGAATCAGGGAGGCATCCTTCATCTACGTGTAGAGTCTTAGGCCATGTGTAGATGAGATAAAATGAAGGGCATGTGTGCATGACACTTTAAAGCAGGTTAAATGCTTTTGCACTGTTTTAATGGTGTTGGTGTTTGAATGCATCAGCGGCGTATTGCACATTAATTCCAGCTGCTGAAGCACATTCAGTGGCATAAAGCACCCTAAATAATTTTGGGGACTAGCAAACGAAAACACCTCTGAGGAGTTTTAGTTTGCTGCCCTACAGCCACAGAGCGAAGCACCAGGCTCCGTGCAGCTCAGGGGCTCTGCAGGAGGCCCATGCAGGCAGCCTGGCAGCAGCCTGGGAAGGCAGGCTCCACCAAAGGAAAAAAAGAAATACGGTGAGCCTGATCTTTTTGTTTTCGTGTTTTTTTTCCCCTGGAGCCTGCCTGCCTGCCTAAGCTGTGCGGGGACTCAGTCCTTCCCTCTGCCGC
>NW_005841902.1:1431066-1432768 GCF_000455745.1 Alligator sinensis
CCACTTCCCCTGCTGCCAGCGCGCCTTCCCCTCCCCACCACTGGAGAGGCAGGTAAGACATGGGTGTACACGACACGGGGGTTTTCTTCGCCCTAAATTGAAACGGTGTTTTTAAAAACCCAACGCTTCAATTTAGGGCCCCCATTTTGTCTACACACACCCTTATTTCCCTATGCTTTCAATGGGGTCATTTATACAGCTTGAGCAGCCTACACACTAACCTTACTTAGCCCTGCAAGAGTACACTGCTCTCCCATTCATTTCAATGAGCAGCACTTAGACATCTCCCGAGATAGATCCTCAGTTACACAGAAAGCAAGTGACCCTCCACTACTTCCAGCTGCTTGGCATCCTACATAGCTCTGACTGAAAGTCGCCTGCATTGCTCAGCAGGGCTTTTTCCCCCTGACATCTAGACATCTATATGAGTGATGTTTAGTCCCTTCACTGATAGTCCCTTTGCTGATGGTCTATATGGCCCAGTTGCTAAAGTTCTTCTCTAGGATTTGGGAGACCCTGTTTTTAGGGCCACCACTCAGCCTCTCAGAGTTTGAACCTATGCTTCCTGCGACCTAGCTCACTATTTTTAACTCCTCAAACTATGAGGCACACATATCTGTGAGCTCCATAAATAACTGTGGAAGCAAAGAGCTCACTTCCCTCTGCTAATGCAGCAGCCAGCATCCTGAGCCACATAGCCAAACTCTGTCTTCCCTATTTTCCTTCTAATCCAGTGATGCTTTTCCTTTTGGCTGCCAGTGAACTAGATTCAAGAGGAAGGTACTTCCCAGTCCTGCTTAGCCTGTGGCCCATTGGTCTGGTTGCTGCCCTGCAATGTAGGGAATAAGTGTTCAGTTCCCTTCATGGGGCAGCAATCTTAGATCCTTAGTCACGCAGGTGTTCTCAGTCCTGCGTAGGTGCTGTAGGCTGCTGGGCAAAAGGTGGGACATGTATAAGTCAAATTGTCACTGGGACTTCTCTTCACCTACAATTTTGGGAGGGGTTACATTGTACTCCTGTGTATCCAGGGTGGAGCTGAATCAGAACAGAGTGTAAATGGACTTAGGCGGCTGTAGAGCGGCACAGAATCATTTCCAGGCATGCACAGTAGAGACAAACTTAGTTGCGCAAGGCAGAATTGTAGCCACATAAGGTATTTAGGGATGTTCATGTAATTTGGGTTGTTACGTAAGTGAAAGGGGATACTATTGGGTGACTTACGCATTGAAAATTTTATACAGTACATCTTATCAGGTAGATAAAATGCAGCTCTGAAGAGTCACTCCATGCCAGTCAATGGAGGACTGAGAAAACCAAGTTGATATCAAGAGCATGAAAGCCTGAGCATGATGAATCCCTCTTGAGTTCTGAGACCATTTCCTGAAAGGCTACAACTAGGACAGGACTTTCTTCAAAGGCATGAGGGACATCTAAATGCTGCTGAGCTTGGTCAAGGAGTTTTTGTGTTGAACACAGACTCTCCCAAAATCTCTTCACAGCCTGTTCTGTTAGTACAGCCAATATCTGTTAGTACAGCCTTGATTGTCTGTGTTAATACAAGGCAAAAAAGGATTCAAAACAACAACAAAAAGAGGAAGCCAATGACATTATTTTGTGTCTTATGTTCTTTTAGTGGCCTGGGCTATAGCCCTCAAAGATGTATAGGTACCTAACTCCTACTTATGCACCAAACTCCTGCTGA
>NW_005841902.1:1432813-1462125 GCF_000455745.1 Alligator sinensis
TGCTGAAATTACTCACTTTAAATGTAGAGGCCTCCATTGTTATGCACCCAAGCCAGAGGCTCAGTAAGGGCGTTGCTACATTATTCCCTCTCTAGGACAAAGCAATTTTTGCTGTTGCTCCTGTTGCTACTTCTTCGGGTTTGGGTCTCAGCAGATGTGGTAGTTACCAGGCTGTGTAGTGTGACCAGCAAATGCAGAAGCAAACGGAGGATGTTTCCTTTAAAGAAAAAAAATTGTAATAATTTTTTTTGTATGCAACACACTGCCTGCACCAACATAAGAGCAAAGGTTCTGGCTTGAGTTTCATTGTGTGAGGCCTCTTTTAAAGAATAAAGGGAAGCACATCTACTGCCTATAGTAGATGAGCAGGTTAACTAGCTATCCGCTTCAAAAAAGATCACAGCTATATAGACATGTGAACTGTCCAGCCCATCCCCTCCAAAGAGGAGTCCCAGCCATGGAGAGAGACATTCCTAACAAGACTTGCCACAAGGCAAGAAATGTGTGTGGGAAAAGGGTGTGAAAGGAAAACGGCGGCTATGCTAAGAGGCTGTAGTGGGGAACCGAGACTAAATACTTCATAATGTTTGTGGACCCAATACTATGGCCTGACTACTTCTCCTGTGGCCCTGAGGGAGAAGTATGTCCCACATCTCCCCACTGAGGAGGGGTATATCTTCTAGTCACATGAATATTGACATTTACAAATTCAAAATGTGCTCTCCATGAACATAGAGCAATAGGTGTATAAAATTTGTTGCTTCCATAGTCATTCTCCAGATTTTTTTTAATTGCAAGTCATTATAATAAGTGCCACAGATCCATACAAAATAAATTTGTTTACACATTCAAAGGAGTTACTAGAAATTTTTGGCAGCCTTCACCTGGTTCCATTTTTGCTTAGTATTTTCTGTTTCCATGCCGTGCTGAAATTAGAAACTATGTAGGGGAGTTCAGTACATTTCAGTGATTAAACCTTAACACGAATGACACACACTTAAGAGTACCGAAGCGTTTATGTTTCACGTATTAGTTAATATAACCCCATTTTAGAAATCAGGAACCTGAGAGGAGAAATGTATAGTACTGGGAGCTGTGCCTTCAAACACTGTTTTGAAGATTTTGTTTTTATGTATAGCACAGATACTTTTTATTCTAGCTCTTCAAGGACAGAATGCTGAACACCACAAAGTAAAATAACTGGCTAAAAAAACCCAGTATCAGAGACAGGATCAGGACTCACACGTGCCTGTCTCTTGTTCCTCATCTCTCAAAGATGGTTATATGGGTTTGGATTTGCCCTGAGTGTTAGATACAGCTTTAGATTGTGCATCTTATGTGATTTCCCTCTCTTTATGGGGAAGGCATTAGAAGGCTTGCATCACTTGTGGTATCAAGGAGTTTTGAACTCAGCATGTGTCACAGATGCTCCTAGTCTGTGTTCTCAAATGTCCACTAAAATATGGCTGTGCTACATTCATTCTTCCTGGGGATAATGCGCACCAGACCCTGGGTGGTGTTACAAGCAATACGTACATTCCATCAGAAATCTAAAACATGTAAACACACTGACAGAAATTGTCAGAGGGATGTGAGAAACTTGTAAATTAACAACAAATGCAGAGAGAGAGAGAGAGAGAGAGAGAGAGAGGCCTCTTCAAACGCACTGATGTTCTTCACAAGCATGGAGGAGTTTAATCCGCTGGCTTCAAAAACATATGGTGCACTAAACATTAGATGGGTAGAAGGCTGAGAGATACTTGGCAGTGACCCATGGAAATATAAAGGCAAGGCATTTTGTTTTGTTGTGTTTCTTTTTCTTTAAATATTTACTTCTTTGTGTTGTGCCAGGATACAGTTTTCCATCCCATATGTATAACAGGCTCTCTTGCCAAAGGGATGTCGCCCCATCTTGCTGGGGTCGTTTGACCCCAGTACTCTTTCCTGCCATGGCAGAGGGTCGGACTAGATGATCTGCCCAGGTCCCTTCCGACCCTAGAAACTATGAAACTATGAAACTATGTCAGGAGATGCACTGAATCCTCAGGGGTTGGTTATGGGCTATAGAACTACACCAATATCACCAGTTTAATTCCAGTGTACCAATGATATACTCTCTCCGATGGCTCTTGGTAGCTTTTATAAATGACTTTCTGTTCACAGCCTTGTTCCCACTGCAGAGGTATCATCCCCCTAAAAACACTCCATTACACTTGATAGCCTCATTGGCCATCTAGGGAGAGGTCAAAGAGTGAGCAGGTCTGGAAAATAGCAGCTGCATGCTGCCCATTTCTTGTATCACCTGGTGGGAAACAGTACAGCCTGTTGTGAGGAGGGCTATATGGAGTAGAAAGAAGGACATGATGTTATCTCTCTACCCTAAAGCTGCCTCTGATCTCTGCAGAAGTTGTGACAGAACCATTGTCAATGTGTAGGGGATGCACGTGGGTGCACATGCACCCCTTGAGATCAGCCGTGCAGCCCCTGGAAGCGCCAACCGAGAAACTGGAAGTGCCGGCAGAAGCGCACTTCCGGTTTCACTGCTGGGTAGGTGACCAGCTGCTGGAGGACACCCCCCCTGCTCACATCGGTGATTGGCTACTGGGGGACTCCCCACCCCTGGTTGGCGATCTGGTGCCCCCCCAGACTCAGGAGGCACCAGTCGCTCCTGGACAGAAGTCCACTCCATGGGAGTTGTCATGATGTGTGGAATAGAAAAAGGTGCCATGGAACAGGTAGTTTAGGCAGTATATTTCCCTCCAATCTCAAGATGCTTAATGCATTTTAAGTCATAAGATGTGTGTGCAGGTGTGGGAGTCTTATATGCAATGCCGTATATTTAGGTGAGGAGGTCAGGGGATTCAGGGAGACAAGTTACTGCTACACAGAAGGTCAGAAAACTACAGGACTCTGAAGCTCAAGGCCGCCACAGTTTTTGCCAGCCACTCCCCTTCCCAGAATACTTCATAATACAGACACAAGTCTGAATTCACTGCTGGCATGCGGGTTTGATGGCTGCTTTGTTGTCCAACACACAAGGGACTGAATGGAGGGGACAGGCCCCCAGAACTAAATACTACAGCTTGAACTAATGAGCGAGGCCCTGCATCTGAGGGCTGTAACAACGCAGAGCCTCTCCAAATTGACACAGAGTGGGGTCTGCAACACATTTACCAGCAGTTACATGAGCACAGTGCCAGTAAAGACAGTGATGTGGTGCCTGCCCATAGCAGCAGTATATTTGGCTTCATGTCTGTAAGAGGGAAGAGTGCCATGGAGCCATAGCAGCTGCAGCAATCAAGGAGTCACAGGCCCCTTGCCATTCTTCCTTCCTATAAGGTTGTGAATGGAAAGACTGACCCTTTACCATTGTCTCACACCTAAATTGGTAGCTGCAAATCTCAGCTGGGCCGTTTTTTAGCAGCAGCATTTTCTGCAAACAGTAAAGACATTTTCTGTGAACAGTAAATACCTTCAGTCTCCAGGGATTTCAGGCTCTGTCTGCATTAAGGAAAACCATGTAACTTGACTGATGTAATTATACTGCTGGAACCCCCCCAGCAGGGCAATGCTACAGGGATGTAATTACACTGGTATAATCCCTAACAGAGAGACCCAAAGTGTGGCTTACACTAGTGCAGTTGTGGGGAAAGGAAGACTGCTGACAAACCAATAATGTAAATAGAAGTAGGTTTGGAGTTGTTGTGTTTTAATTAGCATCATTTAGCATTTGAAGCAAAATATAACTACTGCAATTTACTCTCTGATTCATTTAGACCAAATCTACACTGCAATCACTGTTCTGACTCTCCAAATGGGGTAGACACACCTGGGTTAGCTTTAGGCTTGAGTACTGATAGCAGTGTAGCCACAGTAGCAAGTTGCTCAGCATACACTGGAAAACCCATCCAATACCTTGGTAAATATGTGACTAGCTGAGAAACAGGGGGAATTAAGCTCACTGCTTAGCTGCCCAAGGTAGCTTGCTTGCAGTTGGCATCACTATCTTCATGCTGTGCTGCAGTCTGAATTGTAGGTAAGCTCATAGACCTCTGTGTAGCTTTGTCATGATGCATCAGCTGAAGATCTGGTCCCTATTACAGAAGTGTAACATTGAAGACTTTTTGTAATATCTATAGTGGTGAGACTGAAATAACAGGTGCTCCCAATACTTTCTTAACGTTGTTTTCTTAAGATTCTTTGAATGTAACAAGAGGAGGTAAGCTTGAGATGGGGAGTGAGTGGGTGTTACAGTTACATGGTAGAACTTCATTCATGTCCTCCACTGTAGGAACATTGTGCAAACTTTCTTTGGTTAGGCGCACTCTTCCACAGGACTAGTTGACATCATTTTATTGTCCGGGAGACTCAAACAACAATTTGCAACATTTACATATCACCGTGCTGGTGTTGTGTTGTGTTGTGACTAGGAAATAAATGTCTGATAACCAAATGCAGGAGAAACTGATTTGTTAAGCCTTGTTCCAGCTCTCTCTTATAATTCCCCAACCACATCTATTGCCTGGGTACAGGAGAGTTAATTTAAAAATATAAATAACAAAAAATAAAGTGTTTAACTTCATTGAGAAGGATTTATTTTCCTCTCTTCCACATTTCAGCTGCATCTCATAAAAACTGGCAGGATATGCTAGTCTTCTCCTCTATTAAATTAAGGGACTATTGCAGAGAGAATAGCAAGAGCAGTTTGGCTGATGGAGAGCCAAGCACTGTATTATTCTGACACTGGTTGGGGGAGCTGGAGAGAACATATACCCCAGCAACATACAAGAACACTTATTTGTGGGGATATTAATATCTTCCTTGTCTAATTGACTCATCTTCATCCCAATTCTTCTCCCCTCTCCCAACATGTGTCCACACTCATCATAATTATTTGTGGAGGGATGAACAAACTAATGCACTTAGGCACTGAATCATCCAACTTTTGACATTTCAAATGAAATAATACAACCAACTGACATTTAATAGAACTTTTGCATGCAGATATTTGAAGGGGCCTGTCCTCGAGGCTCAAGTCTGTCTTTTGTTAGGAAGAAGAAAATAACTGGGAAATAAGAAAGGAGTGGCCCAATTATAAAAATAATAATAATAATCTTGGTATGTATACAAGAATCATTAGCTGAATGTCTACTGGTCTTTGGGCTATATGAACTGTGTAGGGTGTTTCTGACTGTAGATTGGGTTTCTGTATCTGCATCTCTAGCTAATAAGGAGTCAAACTTTTATTTTAAAAAAAGAAGGAAAAAAAGCTGCTGGCTATTGTAAGAACTAAAAGTAAAGAATAAAAAAGAATTAGTAGACCATCTTGCAAAGTTGGACATCAGTGAGAGTAACCTGTACACCAGTGACTGTCAACCGTGGCATCACGCCCTTGAGATCCTTTCAAGGGCACTGCTGGGCACCATATAACATTAACTCCATTAGATGCACAAACATGATTCACAAGATAAACCCAGAAATTTCAACTAGGAATGCATAGTGTTAAATCCATTCTGCCCTGTTGTGGTCTTTCTGAGTTCTTTGCAACTGAAGAGTTGTGATAGTATTTTTCTGTAGTCAAAAATGAGTGAACGCTAAGAGCTGGCATTTTCAGAGGAGTGCCTTAAATCTAAAGGGGCTGGGGGGAGGAGTGGTACTGTGAGTCCAAAAAAATTGTGAACCACTGCTGTATGCCTATGCTATACAAGGTACCTTCCACTGAAATCATGTGAGAAAATAGTTGATTTAGGAAGTACCTATTTGACACTGGCCCTCATTGGTAAGACTTTGTTGTGTGCAGTAGTTACCATCTGATGGTGATTTTGAAGTGTAAGTGAAGTAAGTTAACAGGAGTGCACATCACTGCAGTTGGCAGCATTTGACACCCTTCCTACTGGCAGTCTCAGCAGAGAGGCCAATGACTGAGTATGCCTGGGGCTGAATTACCTCTCATCTCTCAAGGTGGTCCTTTTAAATCAGGGTTGAGACCATTTGGCTGGGTGGAGTGGTTTACTCGGGTTACCACCCATCTTGAAATGCACAGGACAGTCGTTTGCTGAATCATCCTGATTATACTGGGGAAACTCCATGCCCTGTAATCACTGCTTGAAAAATACTAACAGGTCCAACTTTCAGTTTCCTTGCCCAAGAAATATTATTAGGTTGCAACTGGACAATATTTTGCCTCAGTATTATTACATAGTGTCTCAAAAGAATTATGTTGGATCCACAACCTGGCAATCGAGGCAACATGAAATCCTGCAGGAGGTCTCTGTCTCGCCAGCCTAAATTCAAACTGTGATTCCTGCCTGTGACAGAGAGAAACTTTAACACATACTAAATCCACTTTGAAAAGAAAAGGTAAACTCTTTAAACAGCTTATTCTGAGCTATGCTTTTAGTATATTTTCAAGCAATTACCTAAAAGTTCACTGAGTCACTATTTACATTGACACAGATGTCCAAATGGTAAATCCAAATCATAAACAATTTTATTTTGTACGTAATGACACAATTTAAACCGAAAGCCAATGCTGTTGTTTCTTTGATCAGTGTTGCAATTCATTTAGATCCTACACAGAAACCCCATAGTATAGAAAGATGAACTCAATATCAGTTGACAAAGGGGAAAGATTGAAGAGTATGCCAATAGGCATGAGAGGAATAATCACTTTAATAAGGACAAGGAAAAACAAGAACATTTACAGAACCAGCCTCATATTTTTTTTTCCCTCCATAAAAATTGAGACATTCCCCTTAAGCTGCCATCAACTCATCTTTTTTCATGAGAAACTTCTTCTGGGGAAAGAATTTTATTTAAAGACATAAAAGATAGCAAGAAAATCATTTCACTTCTGGCTTTCAGTGACTGGCAGATGCTTTCTGTGGGTAACTCATGCAGTTTTTGTAGATGCTATTTGCCTGCTGCTATTGCCAAACCATCTGCATTCTGATAAGGGCAGCTTGTGAATGTCAGCCTAATTAGCTAAGGCTAATGTCTGGTTTCCTGTAGAGTGCTTTTGTGGAGTAATTACCTTCCTTGAGGTCAAACTGCTGTAATTATAGGTCTTTAACTAATAGAGATAAACAGCCTTTGAATTCTTGCAGTAAGCAAGCCAGTTGCACTGAGGAACTTTCATCTTGACCTACAATAATATAGGATATTATGACAGGTGATAGCAATGCTATTTATTGATGTATATTTTTGGCTCTGATCTAAACACTAACATCTCTTCAAAAACCTCACAAATTATTAGCATACATTACCTGCTGTGCCAAGGCTAATAGCTGAGTTGTTCTTATGTATTTGTCACAACAGACAGTATTTTTAAAGAGATAGTATATATTTTCATAGAATTCCACAATATTGGGGACAGCTCTATAAAAAAGCTAATTTTTCATGACACCCCTCAATACACTCCTATTTCCATCTTGACATTAATGCTATATTGTTCATTGCACTGTAACTTCTAGTCTGGTTTTAAGTAGTGAGGCTTCCTATGGAGACCTTTTTTCATTTTAATAGATTTCCTTTCCGATATGCCTTTTGCCTGATATTCTAGATATCTGTGGGCTACCAAGCTCAATTCTGCCATTCGTGTTTAATAGTCTACAGGATTCCTGGCATCTGTTCAAGTGCTGAGTCATCCTGACTTCCATTACCAATCTTGTTGAGTATATAAGATATTTCCTTTCCCAGGGATCTAGTTGTTTGCCTTTTACAGTGGCTCAGCCTAGAGGGAACTCCAGTGAAAAAACCCTTTTCTATAGTCATTCTTTGTTAGAAAAATGAAAAGATTTGGCATAATTTTTCATTTTCATCTAAAGATTCATGAAAAGATTGGAGGATCACAGGGAACCTTACAACCTACAAAGAAGTCCTATTCGCAATACATGCAGATACACTGCATGTAGTGTGTGAAACATATTGTAAGAAACAGGTTGCTATTTCACTTAAAGGAAGGGAATTGAATGGAAAGTTGACACCCATTGACTTCAATGGGCTTTAAATCATGTTCGAGTAACTTATTTCTTCTAGTTTCTATTCTACTAACCCTCCAGAAGAACTTGTAGATCCAATTTGGATTTTCTTGTAATGGTACCAAACTGGGGCTAGCTTTCCTAGTGCTATATGTAATCTATCAGCTGACTAGCTTCACACAGAAAGAAAAAAACCCAGAACCTCCAGGATCTCATACACCTATTGTGATCTGATTTTTGAGATTAATAGTAAGTTTGCCATCACTTAGAGTTAGCATTTGTCTTTTACCTTGAATACTTTGAACTGTGGATTGAAAATGGCTTTTTAGGACCTTCTATGGCTTGGAAATAATTTATTTTCCTCAATGGTCGTTACCTTACTAACTGACTTATTAGCAAGCTGCTCACGTAGACAAAGAGGGTCAACGTTGTATCTCCTTGACTTGTGCAAATGCAGCTAGCTTTATGAGACTATTAAGGCTGAAAGTACTACTGATAAATTTGAACTAACTCCAAATTTAGTTCAATCCTAGATGCAAACTTGAACACCTTCTCATATTCAACCAACTTTTCTATTTTTATACAGATATGTGTGTGCATATATGCATACACAGATATAAGTATATCTAAATATATATATAAACACACACACATACACATATGCCTGTATTTATGTGTGCATGTACGTAGGCATATGTATGTATATGTGTGTTTCTGAGTGCTTCTCTGCTGCCTGTGTTTGCAGTTGGATGAACTAGCAAACTTTTTGTCATCTTATTTCCAACTTAATTTTTTTACCATTTGTATGGATATGATAAGGTCCACGTAAACATCTGAACAGTTGGGAAGTATCTGAAGCAAAACCTTAAAAGTTTTTGCAGATCTGCTGCTGTGCAGCATGCTTCATTAAATTTAAGGTTCCCTTTTGATTAGATAATACCCTGGCTAATTCCATGAATTAAGAAACCAGTAGCAGGTTGCAGAAACTTTCACATTTAGGTCCTTGGTTTAATGTTGGGCCTGGTCCATCATGTTGAAAATTGTAACTGTGTGATAATTCTTGGGTGACCTAGGGGAATGGACAAGCAAACAAAGTATCCAGATGACAATAATCACTGCTTGGCATGAACTGGAAATCAGTAGGGGCATGGAATAAATATAGGTACAAAGACTGAAGTAGGTGTCCTAGTAGTCCTCACAGAGTAATGCAGACACACATCATTAACTATCAGATTTATATTTACAATAGCAAATAGCAGTCTAACTTACTGGCATCCTTGGCAGAGGCACAGAGAGCTCTTGCAGTGTCCTGGGCAGAGTGCTGACGACAGGAGAGCAGAGCAGGGGGAAGCTGCACCAGTCCCATGACATGGGCTCCTAGGAGATGTCTGTGGTGCCCTGTGCTCAACCGGTAGCATATCTAGGGATGTGGGGAAGTAGAGCTGCTATTCCTGTGGCAAACATCCCAGGGGGAACACCGTTTTCCTGGCTGACCCCAAGCATGTTATGGGGTCCAGGGCTGCCAGGTCACGGCCAGGCTGAGCAGTGTGGTGCTGCATTTGCATAGCAAACACTCCAGAAGGAGCAATTCTGATGTCCTCTCTAAGTTGGTGCCCAGGATAGGTGCCACCTTCACTCTCCCTAGTTATACTTCTAGTGCTATATTTTTTTTCTGACATCTATCTGGCTTTAATTAGATTCCACACTTTCTGGAGCAGGGGTGAAGATCTTATTTAAACTAAGCCTCTGTATGCGACTCAAACAGAGGAGAGGACCTTAACAGGGAGGAAATTACATTTAAACTTATTTTATAGCTCCTTTCTACTACTGCAGGCTGCCTGCTCCAGCCCTTTACAAAACAGGTGGTTTTATTATTGCCAAAACTGTGAGCCCTACCTTCCTGCTGCCCAGGCCATATCTGCTGCCACTCATTAACGATACATTTAAAGCAAACATGTTTATGAAATTACAAACTGAGTGATAGCCTTTAAGGCAAAAAATCAGAATTGAAATAAAAT
Organism: Alligator sinensis; assembly: GCF_000455745.1. NCBI lineage: Eukaryota > Metazoa > Chordata > Crocodylia > Alligatoridae > Alligator > Alligator sinensis. Next base: position 1,442,811 of record NW_005841902.1, read on the forward strand.
CCCTTTAATCCTGAAATAAAATAAAGTTTATTTCCCTTTACGCAACTGGAATTTTAATGTACAGGGTCATTTATATGAAAGGGAGTAGATTTAGGCTAAGTACAAACAATCAAAAAGCCCGAGGCTGAATTGATTCAATCTTCACAGGTTAGCCTAAGCTGCATATGTTGAACCAATAAGCAAGTAAAAAAACGTTCACTTTTGATTCTGGAAATGCAGCCACATGCCTGCCTGCAGTTGCTCAGGCCAGAAGCTGCAGGGTGCTAGACCATGCCTTCCTGCTTGGCCTGAGCAAACAGTTTGGGCCAAAGGTAGTCTGCCTACCCTGTGATGGGGACTTTGTAGGGGAGGTACAAAGCATCCTGGGGTGCTTTGAGTTAACTTGAATCTGCAGGGGACCTGAGACAGAAGTTCAATAAACTGATTTAGCCTAAATCACTGATGTCTGATACTACATCCACCCAGGTTTATCTTAAACCAGTTTTGGACATTTTGAAAGTGGTTTATGTGCACTGAACTTCTGTTGTGTTACAGATTTGAACTAGTTTCTGATCACTTATAATGATTTATGTGTCACTTTTGTCCCTAGCTTTGAGGTTCACACACAATGCTGCAATTTGTTTAGGGTCTAAGCTGCTACAGTGTTCCAGGATAAGGCCAGGTATATAATTCAAAGTTTTGCCAGTATGTGTCAGCTGCAGGCCTGAAAAGACCACAAAACTAGGAAAACCCCAAGTGGGGATACAGCTACACCAACTGAAGAGGTGATAACAGCTGATTGGGTGGCTAATATTGTCCAGTCAGCTGTTACTACTGCCAGTGATTTCAAGCAGCTTAATCAGCTGTTGCAGCAGCCCAGGGACTCCCCTAGGGATGGAGGATCTAAGAAGAGCCCCCTCGCACTCTCTGTCTGTAAAATGTACCTTTGAGGGGATTCTGCAATGCTCCATCCAGGGACTTTGCAGCACTATGGACTAATGTGCATCCAAGGCTCGAGTGTTTCACTGTACAAGGAAATCACACTGAACGGGGTAGTATTTCAGTGGTCAAAATAAAATTCAGTGTACAGCTAAGAGTGTATTGATATCAGTCTTAGGGTCTTTCTGTGCCATCTACAATGGGTAGGCTGGCATGGAAAAGGAATGACACAAAGTTGGGTAACAACATAGCATTTTCACCGGAGCTAACAACAACAAAGTGGAGTCCAGCTTTCAAGAAATATCTAGCTGCCTGGGTAACCCAGATTGTTCTACAGAGCCTCATTCCTTAGGGCTATAAAACTCAAAGGCATCTTTGGGAAAGAAGAAACATAACTCAGTGCTGCATTCAGTATGCTGTAACACACGACTAAAGTTGCACATTATGAGTAATCAAGGGAAGTATCTTCCCGAGAACACAGATGGTGGGGGGGGGGGGTTCTCTTCTACAAAGATCCAGAGAGAGAGAAATGTTTGCCTCAGTTACAAGATCGTTTCCATCTTCTTTGATAGCTTGTAAATGTTCCCTTGGTTTTACTGGTCACTATCATTGGGTGCATTAGATATCAAAAGGCTGCATAGAAAGAGAGTAAAATGCAGTGGGAATTGGTTGAACAGCACAAAGCAGAATTTGTTTTGGGGAGCCTAAGTTTCATTCCTGCATCCCTGGATCCTGTGTAGGGTCAGCTCTCCTAGACTAAGTTAGAGCAGCCTTTAGGTTACTCCAACTGCCAGCTACTAGCATCCCCAAGGGGTTAAAACTATAGAATGGCATAGTGGCATCCTGACCTAGACTTCCTTTTCTAGCTACACTCCCTTGTTGCCTGCTATGCCAAGAACAGGGAAGAAGAGTGGTATAAGAACCACTAAAATGTCTTAGCACCACTTGAAGATTTCCTTTGCATTTGAGATCTATAGCTGAAAGTACCAAGTTCATAGCTAGATTGTGTTGATGATGTAGCACAAAATGACCCTGCTACATGGAAGAAGCTAGTCCAGTATCTCATTAGCTCTGGAAAATCTCCTTTAGGACTCAGCAGTAGCGTGTGTCTGAAATTTATTTTAAACAATGAAAAGAACCAGTAGAGCATGAAATATGAAACAGGCTTGCTTATAGATATACATGACTTTTCTCAGATAAAGAGCAAACAATAAAGAATTGTACCCAGTATCTTTGATTTACAATTGACTTAAAGGAAAATTCAGTGTCTAGGTTGCATCTGCAAGACCACATTTGAATCAGATGCTTAACATGTTAAAACACCCTGAAAAAAGAACATTTTTGTGGTCTATTCATACATCAATTTATGCTCTGTAACCTGAAACATATTGCAAGTTCAGAATCTCACTACTACACGCTTTTGCAAGTCAGACATACTGTACTCAATAATAGCGAATCAACTGTAGGTAGTTCTTGAAACACATTTGATCTCATGAATAAGGCCCAAGAAAATGATAAATTACATGCTGTATAAAAATTAATCTTTATATGCCTTAGTTTTCCCATCTACAAATTGAGACTAGCGATATTTTCTCACCTTTTTCAAGCACTTTGAGATCTATGGATGGATAAGTACGCTAAATATTAAGTGTTTAAATAAGCAGTTTTCTGCCTATTCCCTTGTAGTTCTGCTGCTCCCGCTGCCGCTGTTGTGCTCTCACTGCCACCGTGCCCCCCCCAGCTGCCAGGGGCACGCGCTGTTCATGGTGCCAGGAACATTGCCCCTGCCGTGAGCCTCATTGGCTGCAGGGCTCACAGAGCGGGTTGGGAACTCACACCAGGGGCAGTAGGGACAACATTGTCACCACTGTGACCATTGCGAGAAGTAGGGCTCACAGTGGCAGCAGCATTCCCCGCACTGCCCCTGCTGCAAGCCCTGTAGCCCCTTCCATGAGCCTTGCAAACGACAATGCTGCCCCGCATAGTCCACTAGGGTTGCATGGGGGGCAGCGTTCTTCTCGCTGCAAGCCCCACGGCTGACAGCGCTGCCCCTGCTATGAGCCTGGTCATTTGCAATGATGGCATCAGGTGATACACCCCCGTGTGCTGGAACTCCAGTGCATTGGAGCAGCCTCCACGCTCGTGTACAGGCACCCAAAAATAACTGTTATTTCATGAGGGTCACAGAAATCCTGCAAGATCAGCTGTTTTAAATTTTCTTTAATTTTGAGCTGAAATCCTGCAACAGCTAAGGAGATTCAGTGTGACCCTCAATCTGATCCTGTGTCCAGGCCTTGTTTAAGCCTTCCACTGAAATCTAAAGTTAATCCAGATCAGTCAGCTGCCTCCTCAAGCCATCTCAACCTATTTAGATCCCCAACCTTCAAAGACTCACACATATGCTGAGTTTCATGCACTTAAGTAGTTCTACTGAGCCCAATGACTATACTACATTGTATATATATGTCTGTGCTTAGTCAGGACCTTTCTCTTTACACTTATAAAAGCCTTCACATAAGCTTTGGATGCCTTTACACCTTCAAATACAACAAGCCAAAGCCATCTCTGGTCTAGCTCCATTTACCTACTGCCTCATAAGAAATACTGTAAAACAATAAAATTCCATAATCATTTCCCCCCGCTTTAACATCAGTTTAGTACTTTTAAAAGATAGAACTGATAAAAAAAATCAAGGCTGTCTAAGGTTTCATGCAGACATACTTTACAGGTTTGATCATGATGTACATTTCAGGTATGGTTACTCTTTCTCCTCAGTGACCCTGATGTTATCTTCCTCGTGTTACCGAGTCTTACTGCAGAGGGATAAAATATCAGTTGATCTCCCTGCAAGAATTACATGCTCTGTCTTTTCTTAAAGAGTGAACCTGAGCTTGTCTTATTGTTTGTAAATGCCTTTCTAACATGAAACCAGCATGTGGGAAGCAAATGGAATTAAAAGGGTTATCTTTGATTCATTCTGATAAAAGAAAATAAAGTTAGCATACACTATTCTGTATTAGGTATGTCTTGAAGGACTACACTTTAGATCTACCATTTATTAGATCTCTTCTGAAGAAAGCTTCATAGCTGGAAAATAGTATTAACTTCCATTTTGAAATAACATTATGAAACTGCAGAGACGCTGCTGAGTTAGATTAAATATAAGATAAATCATAGAAGCATTCCAAGTGTGGAGTTTGGATTTAATAATTTGCTGTAATGTCACTACTCAAATCATAGCATAAAATCCACAAAAAAATATTTATACTAACTGTTTTCATTGACCAAACCAAATGAAATCATGTGGAGAAAATTAAGCACAGAAGGAATAGTAAATGTATTTATTAATATTCTTTCCATTTTTTTGCAATAAATGGTATGTTAATAAGTCAGGAAATATTTTTTATTCTATGTTCCATTTAACATTTTCCTTCTGATGAAAATTTTCCTGTTTTATTGCCAGTATCATTTCAGTAGTTAAATACCAGGAACATTACAGGTAGTATACAACAACAACATGCATACAGCTCGGAATGAAATATTTGGGGTTTCTCCTAGAATCATTTACAAGGGCCAGGGTCAGTGATTCTCATCCAGGTTGCTGCAGCACCCCAGGGTGCCTTGAGGTCCTTTCAAGGGTGCTGCAGGATTCTGCACTATGCTAGGACTGTTAAGTGTGCAAACATGATTCACAAGATATACCCAGGCTAGAGACAGACATTCAAAAAGCCTGAACCTGAATTGATTCAATCTTTGCAGGTTAGTCTAACCTGGCTAGGCTAAACTGGTTTGTCTAACCTGGCTAGGCTAAACCGGCACAGACATCCCCTCTGGATTGAAAAAATTCAGGCACATGCCTGCATTGGCTCAGGCTAGAAGCTGGGGGGCACTAAAGTAGCCCTTCTACAGGGCTGAGCTGAGGGGGGGCATGGCCAGGCCCCAGCAAGACACTCTGATGTCCCTCCCCACTTCCCCAGCAGCCCAGCAGGAAATGTTTATCACCCCTAACTCAGTGTTCATCAACCCATTAAGAAAACAAAGCTTCTCTCCATTAGTTCAAGCTCTTTTTAAACAGCTTTTCCAAGGAAGGACATTACGAGCTACCTGTTGATTAGCTCCAAAAAGCCTGTTTGCCTTTGTTGTCTCCCACAGCATGGACTGTAGCCAGCATGTGGTCTGCTAGCTAATGCTGAGAGGTGTAAGGCAGAGGGGCAGGGGGAATAATCCCTGTTTGGCAGGGAGAAGCCAGGCACACACCTGCAGTCTCTGTCTAGCTGCAGCCAGGGAGCAGAGGGGAGGGGCCAGCTCTGCTGTGGAGCAGAGAGTCCCGCCCAGCCCAAACAGCATGCCGGGATGCTGGGGGAGTCTGGTTTATCTTAAACCAGCAAGAGGGCTAGGACGGACATTGCATAAGCCAATTTGACCCAAATCAGTTAAGTCTGATACTACATTCACGCAGGTTTATCTCAAACCAGTTTCAGCCATTTTCAAATTGGTTGATGTGCACTGAACATCTTTTCTGTTACAGGTTTAAACCAGTTTCTGATCACTTCTGATTATATGTGTAATGTCTATCCCTAGACCTAGAGATTTCAAATAGGAATTCATAGTATTAAAACCATTCTGACCTGTTGCGGTCTTTCTGAGTTCTTTGCAATAGAAGAATTTCTTTGCTATTTCTCTGTAGTCAAAGAATACATGAAAACTAAGAGGTGACAGTTTTCAAGGGCTGCTTCAAGGCTAAGAAGGGGCGTCTCAAATATAGAAAGGTTGAGGACCACTGGCCTACATGAAGATACTGATCTGATCTAGGACTTGGGATCTATTAGCTGTAGCTAGTCATGTTATAGATAGATATCATGGAGTGCTTTCCACAAATAAGTACCAATCACAGCTTCATTTTTACTACATTAGATCCTGATTCACAGGCCCCTTAAGTCAAAAGGAGCATTTCTATTCATTCCAGTGACCTTGGGTCAGTCTCTAATGGCAATTAACTAGCAATGTTAGGTGATTAGTGCCCATATACAGTGCATGGGAAATGCTAGATGCCTTGGAATGGATCCAAACCAGCTAGCACGCTGAGTGAAGAACCGAGAGGTAGGTAACAGGAAATGCTGAAAATATGGGTGCAGGTGCGTTAATCTGTTCTCTGCTTCTCCTGAATGTGGGCATCTGCACCTTTTCTTTCAGAAACAGAACAGGGACCACTCTCTCTTTTTTTTCAATTGGAGAAGAGTTTTCAAAAATGTGTTCTCTTTATACAGAATCCTAATAGAGCACTCATCTATGATACGGGAGAGCCAGATTAAATTCTCTCCCTTGCCTGGGGAGATTCAAACACACATTTCACACCTCCCAGAAGAATGCCCTACTCACTAGACTGTAGCCTTTTCTGAGTGAAGGTACTCTCTGCCCCTTCCAGTTGAGGCTGCTCCGCTGTGCAGAAAACAGTTAAGGCTTCATTAGCTCATTGAGCTAGAAAGCAAGAATGAGAATTACCATATACTAAGCAGCAGGGGCACTCACCCAGAGAAGGGAATGCTGGTTCCTAACCCTTCTCAAAGGATTGTCTATGCATTCAATATGAAACAGAGAACAAAATACATAAGCAGTAGTAGCGCATGGGTTGGCACCCACGTTCCCCCTGCACCTGCAGCTGAATTGCCTGACTTCCTCTTCTACGCATACTGTCACTCTCACTCCCTGGCTGGATGAGTCTTTAACAGTTTGCTGTACCATGGTACAGCTCAAAAGGGTGGAGAGTGGCGAACCTGAAAATAAGTTAGAGGCAGCTAGTTAAAGCACTGTCCTTGGAGTGTGAAAATGTAAGCTTGAATCTCCACAGGCAAGAGAGGGAACTGAACATGAATCCCCTTCTGCTTTCAGAAATGCATTTGCTGCTAAGCTACTGTATAGGTGACAGGGGGTACCACTACCAGTCCCTCCTCCAGCTGTGTTCTAAAAAGAAGAGGCAGCCATCACAGCATTTTTAAGGACCCCAGTCATATACCAGTATTAGCAAATAATACGAATGCACACTGGATCTAGCTCCCCAGGAGGGATAGGCAACAGAGTACCTAGATTCTGGATCCTGATCTAATTTAGGCATGAAACTGGCACTGAGCTGCCCAGTCTTATCCAGCCTGAGGCACTCCTGGACTAATGAGAAGCAGAACTTCAAGAATGTGGGGAACTTTAAAGTAAAAAATTGAGGAACAGAGCCCTCCGGGATTAGGTAGCATCTCAAAAGTAGTTTTTAGAAACTCAGTTTTGGGTTTAAGCGCTTAAATTCCACCTACGTGTACTTTAGGTGACAAAATTTGTTTTTGCATCTGTTTCCTTGTATTTTTCTGCAGGGAGTTTATTGGATGGCTTTGGTTTTATGCTATCTTGCTTTAGGAAAATACCTTTTAAAAATGCAAGGGAAGCAGTAGATAATCCATCTCTTACTGTCTTCAAAGCAAGACAGGATGCCTACCTGGGAGATACTTTTATGAAATCCAAACAGGAATAGCAGGATAATCTGTTGCCCTGTGATCAGACTAGATGATTTAATGGTAATTTCTTTCTTCAAAATCTCTAAATCTAATAATTAAAAAGTGAACACCATTTCATCGTAGTGTTAGTCAGTTGGAGCCATTCCTGTATCTGATGCAGTCCCTTTGGAAAGTGTTTTGTGATGCTTGGATGAAAAGTACTGAATAAGTGCTAATTGTTATTATGAGCACACAAAAGCTGTAGTTACAGGGTTCTTAATGTCTCTTATGGGTTCCCATCTCAGAGATTTCAGTAAAACTGCATTTTTGCTGCAGTACATTGAAATATTCCCATTCAGGAAAGCATTGTTACCCACAGAGGCCACATAAGCACAAGCTTACCTCTAAGCATATATTTAGTTTGCTGTATTTGTCATATACTTAAAGTTTGCCAACAGTACTATTTGGCATAACAGAGCTTAGTATTCATACTGAGTCATCCTAAAGAAATCCCTTTGAAAACAAACAAAAACAGCCCCAAGTATGTTTGCATGAACTTAGTGTTATTCATATCACCACCAGCAATTATTATTTTTTAATATTACTATAAATCCAAGCACCATCGAGAGAACTGCTGCTGTAGTTTTCTCAGAGCTCAGAAGCAAAGCAGCCAGCACTAAGGTCTCAAGCAAAATAAGTAGTGCTGTTTGGAAGCTGATTATTCACTTGGTTGACTATTCACTTGGTTTTCCCCTTTTCTTCTCCATAGAATAGGGGGCTGGCAGTGGAGGTGGGGAGCTCTATGTTGATAGAAATACTATTTTTCTGATAAGTCATAAAAATGATGTCCTGCCTGCATGCTAAAGTTAAAGGCCCCTTGGCACTTTTGGTAAGAACTGGAGAGCTGTCCTGGTCAAATTACAGTTTGAGAAATTACATTTTATCTCCTTACATTCCCCCTGTAGTTTCAGTTGTATATGGTGTTTTTCACTTTTCATTTAAAAATGTAACAATGTGGTGTGCCTTTACACAGCTGCTGTGCTCCACCCCACAGGTGGCCTCACTTCACTGATGGGTAAAGTGATTTCTGTTTACAGAAAAAGCAGCTTTTAGAGTTTGTAAATGGTTTTAGGGTCCTTGGGGAGGAAAGGCATGGTATAGGAATGTAAGCTATTTTGATTATTGTTAGAGAGAGGGACAACCCCCCCAAGGAAGTAAAGCAAAGCTAAAATCTTGTAAAAAAAAATCTCCAGGTGTACAATCTCTAAGAGTAGAAACACTATTAATAAAATGAATAGTTATGATTTTAATTGCAATGTTTAGCTTTAAAAAAGAGAAATTGGCAGAGGATGAACTAACATGCATCCTCCCCCCCACCTACCCCTTGAAAGTCCTACCTTCAAGTATTTACATGAAAACAATAAATTCTCCCAAGTGTTGATGACCTGACAGGAAAGTTATTACATTACAATGAGAGAAGCCAGTTTTCCACCAGACAATTGAGATGGTACTAGGCAACAATTCCTCTGGAGGACTGAGAAGGTATTAATTAAAGTGTGATCCACTGGGATTTGTTGCACTGAAGATGATAATCCAGTTCTCATTAACTATGCAATGTGAACATAGACGGCTCCCATGGCTGTTGGCTTTGGGCTTTAAACTTAGCCCTGCATCCTTGGCGTGTTTGAAATCCTGTCAGCAGCACTGTGAGAACTCTGTCTGAGAGACAGCCAAAAGGCAGGCAGCGCTTTGGGAATGCGACCAAGTGAGAACTAGGGTCTCTTTTTAGCACAGAATGTTTTTGTCAATTAAAAAACAAAACAGAGATCTGGGATTTGAACAAACTTGTTAGATTTTGATCTGTGGGTTTACATCACTTTTTCCATGCTTCCCCTTGGAGCAACAGCGTCCACAATTTAAATAAAAAGGCTCCATATACTCGTGAACACTTTTACATTGGCAGAATATCCCTGAATTCTTCCAAATTCTCACCTCTCCTAAATGATTGGTGTCACAACAACCACCCTGACAGTATGGCTCCCTTTTCTGTCTGCCAACACAACTGTACTAGCTCCTGTAACTGATCTTGGGTCTTGGGGGGACAGCTGGACAGGTGGACCTACCGACAAACTATTTCTCTATTTTTGAAAGGCAGTGGGTATCACAGTGCTTCTGGGAAATCATATTCTTTGAGAGCCTGGCTCTCCTACAAAAGAGCCCTTTTTTAAAAACAAATCTCCTTGATTGAATCTTACCCAGGCTTTCAGTGAATAAATATTTGGGTAATCAGGATTTACCTGTACTACGTACAGCAATTCCAGGAAAACTCAACTGATGAAATTTTAAAAGAATTTAAACTTCAATTTAACAGCTACTGGGATATTTACAAGATTAAATTATCACATATGGCTCATTATAACAACTTTTACTAATATACTGATTTCTGTCTGGCTAGCTTTCTATTCCCTAATGCTATGACTTCATTGCAGAATCAACTTGAGTTACCTGCTCAGCCTACTAGCTCACATAAAAGTCACCAAACTGCAAAATAATACTGGAGCTGCACAGAGAGACATTGTTGTGCTAATCCAAGCTGTAGCCATCACTGCCAGAAGGGTTAGCCCATTCAAATTAAAGATGCCACTACCTTTGAGCTACAGGCTTTTGAAAATAAGTGGGATTCACTGAAGTTAGGAGCAATATTTCAGTTATAAGTGAAGACTCCTCTGAAAGAATGATTAGTCCTGAAACAACTTGAATATAGTTATTTGACAATGGCTCAGAGAGTAAATGTGGATAATACATGAGCAGAGAGAGGTGGTTAGATGCATTCATCTCATGTTAGGTAGAGTTACAGCTTAGAGACTAATTGTTAAAGTTAGAGGATATTTGGCAATTCAGGGTTTTCACAAGCAACTGTACATTCAAAAAAGACCATTTTTGGTTCTTCCAGGTATAAAATTTAATTAGTGTGCTTGTGAGAGGGATAGTGCCGCATCCTGGGTGAAGCACCAGAGGGAGATACTGGGTCCCAACCTCCATTGCTGCCTCCATGGCAAACTTGGTGACTATCCTATTTTATCTATGGTTCTCAAGGTACTGTATACCGTGTGGGGTCTTTGGAGCATGATATAGCATGGTCACACACATATCCCAACCCCCAAACACCACTGGCAGTCAGAGCTGCAGATAGGTGTAAGAGTTCTCTGAATAAGCTCTGTTTCTCTTGGGGTTACGTCAAGACAAGGTTGATGGGCTACATTAACACCAGGAGAGTCTTTGAGGATGATTTCCATCTTTTAAGCAGCCTGAAAAGAAAAGACTGAAAGAGAGAATCTGTCTTATAGTGGACAGATATCTTCAGAATTTGGGCCAGTGAAAATCAAATACACAAAGCCCATGAGACAAAGTGAAAATATCTGAAATGTTATTCTAACCCAAATGGTTTTTCCTTGTTCACCATAGTCAATGTATAAGGTACAACAATGCCCTTGCCTGTGTGCTCTTCAGAGAGCTAACCTGGACATATTTAGACCTAAAAAAAGCATGAATCTGTAGTGCTTATGTTAAAGAACAAGTCTTGTAGAGCAAAGGCTAGAGCTGGGTGAAATTTTTCAGGTGGAAGTCTTATACACCAAAGACAACGCATATTTGGGTTGACCATAACAATTAATTAATTCATATAAAATGTGCTGAATTGTTTTAGCAAAAAAAAGTTAATGTTTTCAATAACGTTTTAATTTTTTTTTGTTTCACAATAATACTTTTTTTTCCTCCCAAATCTAACCTCAATTTAATTTTAAAAGAAGTTAAAGAAAAACTGAAAACAAAATGAAACATTTTTTTTTTGGCCAAATGAAATGTTTAGTTTGACCCCCAACTGAAATTTTTTTGGCTTTCATTTTGGCAGGAAAACAAAACAAAGCAAAACAAAAAATATTTCCAGTAAACCTGAAATGACTTTTTTTTCAGCTCTTCAGTTCAGTCAGTGAGCTGAAAAATCAATTACTCACAGGCCTGTAAGACAGCAGTGGACTTACGAACCAATAAATGTGGTATAGCCCGCTAGAGCGAGACAGAGAGTCCCATGTTATTGCCAGAGAACATTACCATAGAATAAATATTTTCTACGAAATGTAATATTTGTTTTTCATTAACTTCTGCATTGCTCTTGTAGCAGCAGACCTTCTTGTGGGAGCTTCTTTTCAAATACATGCCTTAACTTTTTGTTTCAGAATGATAAGAAAGGAGCTTGTGAGTTCTTTTTCTCTCCTTCCAAAAACTCTCCTGCATGTTGTGAAAATAGCCCCGCTCCAGTGGCACATACTTTATTCTCAGTTAGCCTATGTGATACCAGATCTTATTATTTTGGCGCACTGGTCCCACTTGAAACTTTAAAGTATAAATTCTTTGGGATGGGCACGTATTTGTCACTTGTTTGTCACAGAAGAAAGGGAATGATGTTGTAGTTAAAGCACGGAGCTGAAATTCAAGAGATACAAGTTCATTTCTGCATTTCACACTGGGAAACTGAACATGCCACAAAGGACTAGATCACGCACCCCATACTCATGCTGATGACTATATTGTGGCAACTTATACCAGTGGAACTGGAACGCTATCTGGCCTTAAACTTTCTATACCCTAATTCATCTTATTTCAAATGGGTATAGTTTTTTTCCCCCCGACTGCAAACGAGTCTTGAGGTTAAATTGATTCATGTTTGAGAGAGAGTCATGTAACTGCTTGGAAAGGCATTTTAACTATTGTGAAAAGCCTTCTGCTACTACAGTGCTGTATAAATAATAAATAATAGTGTCAGTAGGCTGGTAATAAATTAAGCAGACTGTATTAAAATTGATTTCACATTGCAGAAAAAAGTAAATTATTAGGTGTTATAGTTGCAAACATTTTGTTTTATATGCTACTTCCAAGAATAAAAATATTATGCCAAATGAAAAAGAGGTGTGAACCAATCAGCTCTCTGGATGGCTGTCCCTTCTTTCAGTGGTAATAGTCCTGTCATGCTGTTTTACAAGGCAGTAATCCAGTCACCAAGTGGAGAGACTACAAGACCAAAGGTCTCATGGTTTATGCCAGCAAGAAAACCAAATTATGGCCTTGTAAAACAGTATGACAGTGCTATTATTGCTCTTGTGCTACAACTGCTTAAAAATAGTCTTATACAAGTTTAACAAAATATTCCCAGTAACTTATCAAATGAGACCATCAACTAAGCAAAGCATCGCTGAATTTTTCCAGAATAATATAGCATGGCTTAGAACAGGTTCCAAAAAATGGGAATCAACATGACCCTTCACTTACCTTATTACTATGAACTAAACCTGAACCTAACCTGAGCCTGCTAAACCTTCTTCATTGTATTTTAGCCTTACACATCACCACAGTTCCTACTCTAAGGCAGAATGGAAAATAAAGAAAAGCTTCTTTGCATGATGCTTCAATACATCTTGAAGCATGATCTGGTTTGGTTAATCAAGGAAGGTTGACCCAAGCATCTCCAAGACCTACTTCAAACTAAAGAATACCTCCCAGGCTTTTGAGCCAGCTCATGCCTCAATACAATATGGGGCAGTATAATACTGAGAGGAGCAATTATCTTATTTGGACTGGAGATGTATGTTAAGACAATAATGTTTTAAGACAATAATGAGGGCCTGATTTGCTCAGATTTGAACTTACCCAAAGTTTATGGTTGCTTAGACTAAATAGTATCAGGCACAGTTCTACTACAGATGGAGGGAGCTGACATCTTAGATACTTCAGTTTGGACAAGTTTTTAGAGAGTCAGATGGTGGATGTCTGATTGCCTCATTTCCACTGTAGTTTCCCCAGCCAGACTATGCCTCCCATGATGCATGGACTTTCTTGATGCACAGTTCATGGCTCAGTAAGAGTGACTGATGCGTCATGGAAATTCACAGCACAAACCTGGCTCATGGAAAATACCTTGGGAGGTGTGATACTGCTGAATTAAAATTTGGATAAGGAACATATTTTTGTTGAAAATTGTTGGTTTCTACCTTAAGTGTTTTGGCTGAAAACTTTCCATTTTGACTTTTTTTGCAGAAAGAAAAACATTTTTTTGCATGGAAAAAATATTTTCCAACTGTGCAATTTTTGGTAATGTTAAAATGTTGCCACCACTTAGATTGTAAAGCTCTGGGGGCAAGGGAATGACTGTGGTTAGCTGCCTGAACAATGTCAGCCACAGTGGGGTACTGGACCATGATTAGAATGCTAAATGTTACTACAATAATAATAATGCAGTAATCTCAATCATATTACTTTAGAGCAGCATTGCTATTCGCTTTAGCCTTGTCTTCTCTGCAAAAATGAGTTGTGTTAGACCCTGACCTGAAGGAGACATGTTAACTAACAAAATATAAAGCACAACTTTTCATTCAGTGTCAACAGGTACCATCCTATTTAACACAATGTCAGTGGACTCTATATAAACTCTTCTGGAACCATAGGCTCACCCATAAGGAGTTTGTAGGATATCTATAGGGACTGCTGAATTTTGTGAATATAATGAAACCCCATGTCAATTAGCACATGCTACTGGCTAGGTTCTAATACAAACTGATTTTCTAGTGAAGGCAAGCACTTATTGTGCAAGACTGTTTACAGATATATCCTGTCCACCAACCATTTACTGGGCCTGTCTTCTATAGGACATCTAGCTATGTTTCAACACAGTTGTGAGGAGTTCGGTCTGGTGCTGAGTGTGGACAAACCTGAATCATGTTCAGTATCATGTCAACTAACCAAGACCAAGACATTCTGGGAACCAACATCTTGCATTGAATACCGTCTTGTAATGGTGGCACTGCACGGTGGACATTATGCTTATCCATTCACCTCCCCAAGCATTTATAATCTAATCACTGTCATATATGAATGTATCAACAAGGTGCAATATGCTGGAAGTACCAGGCCCTGTCAGACCTGTTAAAAGATGATGCACACGCTCCCTAATGAATTGGGATGGTATAACTCAGCACTGGATTTGTCCCTTAATCTTTTAAAGACGTGCTTCTGAGAAAAGCAACAGTAATTGTCAAAAGATCCTAATCCAGGCAATGAAAAATAAATAAGCAATTAACTGGCCCGGAAGTAGAAGCAAAGGCATATTTAATGCATCTAATATTGTAAATATTCAGGAGAGGAAAAGTCATCACATTCAATTCTAGGTTTCACTTATTTGTTGCCTCTACTAAACCGATTTTCCAAATAAAACTGTGAATAGCATATGTGATATTTCTTAAAGACATCATTAAGTAAGAAAGCTGGCAAGGCTTCAAATAAAATAAACAATACACAGGGAGTACTATTCATTTTAACAGCTTGAATGCATCCATAGATGATGATAAGGAAAGCAAAGCCCAGATGCTCAGGCCCTCCACAATTCTCTTTAAAAATGAGGCTACTCATACTGTCCAAAAAAGGATAAGAATGAACTAAGAAGCCGGATTTTGTTCAAGGTCTCAGAGTAATTATATATTTTACATCTCTTTCAATGCAACACTTTGCTTAAGCATGGGAACACTCTAGCAGACTTGTAACAATATTTCCATACTGTACATTTATTGCAGCTACTCATTAAGTCAAATTGCTAGCACATGAAGTCATGTGGAAAAAAGAGGGATTTAAGACATAACATTTGCGGGATGCAAACATGAGAAGTGAAGATTTTTTTCATCAAACTGTGGTTCCCAGTCAAAGCAAAATTCCAGTGATCATGCAGAGGGGAGCCAGAGGGGGGAGATTAAAATTAATTTGAAAATGATTTTACATTCAATTCCTTAGCAAATTGCAGCTCCCCACCAGGTTTTCTAGTGGCAGATACAGTTGCAACTAAGCACTCGAGATGAAAATAATAAAGATCCATTAGCAATCAATGTTGTGTTGAAAAGGAGAGAAAGAGACAGAGAGAGAGAAACAACCACAGTAATTCTTTTAATACTCACTGGGTGCATCTACATGCGTGCTTTACTGCAGAGTTGACTTATTAGCTCTGCAGTAAAGCATCACCATCAACATGTGCACCCATATTATGGTGCAATAAAATAATTAACTCCACTGTAGGATAGTACCGTTTAGGACAAGTACTGTCCTACAGCAGAGTAGTAATGTGCACCAAAACACACACGTAGCGGGTGGCTGGTGCTGACTGGGGCATAAGGATGCTCCAGTGTGGGGACTGCTTGCCAGTTAGCCCCATGCTGTAGCACCTTCATGCCCCAGCTAGCCCTTCCGCAGCACACTGAGCCAGGGCCGAGCAGCTCCAGACTGGCAGGCTGACTCCCCAGGTCAGCACTGGTGCACCCCCTGACAGGCAGCACTCCCTGGTTAGGTGACGGGCAGGGGAGGCAGGCGGGAGCACCAGTGTCCCCCCCTGCAAGTGCCAGCCGGGAAGTAGGGGCATCAAAAGAAGGGCTGTTGGCCCTTCTGGGAGCGCTGCTGGCACTTCCAGATCGGTGCAATCGGCCGGGGGGGGGGACCACTGACTGGCCACTGGGGAGTCACGTGCCCCCCTGACACAGGAGGCACCAGTTGCCTATGCAGCCAGGGTTGCTCTGCCCTGGCTCAACATGCTGCAGTCCCAGGCACACATGTAAATGCTGCACCCAGGAGCAATGAACTGTGGTACAAACTGTACTACAGTTTATTGCTACATGCTAATTGCACGTGGAGATGCACCCACTGGAGTGTCAACTATTATCCTTTCTTCAGGTTTACAGATTCAGTCTCATTATTTGACATCGATAAAAACTTCTAACAGACAAGAGGAAATACATTATTTCATGTTTTAAGAAAAGGTTCCCCAAAGGCTTTTTTTCATTTCTAAGGCATGCTTGTTCATGCAGCAATGGATAAAGGAACTTTGGGCCAATTTCATGCACCAGATGAAGTGAGCTTAGGCTCATGAAAGTTTATGCTGATTTAGTTAGTCTATGAGGTTCAAATCTACCCTACCTTCTGCCTGACTTTGAACTAACATGGCTAACTACCTCTCTCCACTCTACTATTATGCCAGTGAAACTCTATTAATACTGATGGAGTTACATCAACATATTACTGAAATGAGAAAGCGGAGAACCAAGTTCAATAACTGTAAATTCCCATGCAAAAAATGTCACCAAATAACTACAGACAATACAAGAGCTAATTACAAATGCTGGTAAAATTACTAGTGTCTTAAATGACTTTGGAACCATACACACACACACATGCCCATATTGAGAAACTGATTTGGCATGGGTTGTTCCCTTCCTTAATTTGTTTAATTTTGGAAGACAGATTAGATAAGTGGGGAAATAATAGAGTATATGAGGCAGGAAAATTTAAGAACTTGTACAAGTGGAGGAGAGTTTAGAGACCATGAAGCCTTGTTAACAGAACCAGCTCCAAGACCTGGAAGTAGGAATGTTCATTTTCTTGATTTTTTTTTAAAATAAAGTACCTTGCAAGTCCTTCCGAAGATAGTCTTGAAAATGTAACTTGAGTGCAATTGAAAGCAATCTACTGTTGGACTTTTACTTCTGCAGCAAGAGGTGGCTAAACAGCATATTTCTGCCTACACCAATGTATATATGCAATGACTAAGTAAAATGAGTTAGCTGAGTTGTGAGTGTAGACCAGAGAATACAGGGGGTCAGGGCTTGTCAGTCCAGGTTTAAGGGACCAAAATTCTTAACGCCTATTTCTAAGAAAGTAGATGTACTTTGCAGAATATCCTGAAGCTTAACGAATTCAGACTATTTTGGATCATTTTGAAACTTTTGTTATTACTTCTACTTCCCCAGTCATCCATTCACAGGCCCAAACAGTTACTCTCAGTTTACCTGCCCTTTTTCTTCCATTCATTCCTCTACTTTTCATTCTAGTGGCTCTTTTCATGCTACATATTATGAATTGTCACTACTTGGCATTTTGCCTTTTTTGAAGTGCAGCCTTTTCTGATGCACAGTTTTCACTGTCTCATATACTTGCTAAAAGAATCAAATCCGCAGTTTGAGGTACTTTTTATTCATTTCTCCTTTCATGCTTTCTTTTACCTCCCTCTTCCAGGCAGATCAGTGAGAAGCAGTCTCTCTGAGCCAGTACTTGACTACTCAGCTTCAGTTTGGAGTCAGAAGAATGGGTCCTGACAAAAAGCCTGGGTCACTGTTCTCCCAATCAACCAGTGAGGAGAAACCTCCTTCACCAATCTGGAGAGACACACTACCCCACCTTTTTGCAAAGTGATTAAAAGAGATTGTTAGTAGTCCCAGGAATGATACCTACTTCAAAGAATATATGCTGAGTACATATCCCATAACCAGAGGAGATGAGACCTGCTCCCCGACCAGTCAACTAACATCCAGCCAGAAGCAGGCCTACCACTATTCCTGATGCTTAAGGGACAACACCTAACAGGTGGAGTCACCTAGAAGAACCCCAGCAAGTGAAGGAAAAGAAGGAAGAAAGTGAGTGGAGAGATGTTGGACAAGGGTTAGAACTGAGGACTGGATTGATGGATTTGAAAAGAAGTGGTTGGAGGTAAGAAGGGATGGAAATGAGAGATTTGTTTTTCACAGAGAAGCAGAGATATGTGCAACTACTGGACTAATGTTGGCGGTACATCATTGCTGGGGAACAACAGCTGTAGCAACACCAAAAGGAACAACAACAACCCTCTGTGACCATCACTTGGGGTGGTCAGTATTCCTGCATTTCCCCTATTCATGTCATTACAGCATGACTAAAACCAAAAAGTGTAAGGAAGGCAACTCCTATCCCCTAATGCATATTGTTTGCTTTGCAGTACAAGTAGGAGGAGGCAGAGAGGGATGGCAAGAGCAGCTGCAGTCACACCTGAAGCAATATTTACGCCTGAGGCTGAACCATAGCTCCTGGGAAGGTGAGTACCCACCTCCTATATTTTATATTTTGATGCAACAAGATTGAAAGAGAGGTCTGTTCTGCAAGACCAAACAAGAGGCTAAATACAGAAAGGAAACCATCATATTAAGAAGTCAGAAGTTAAAGTAAAAGCATCCATTTCCCCAAAGGTCAGGCTGGGATTCAGTGCATTCAGTCAGCAACAGTAGCTGGAAACCTCAACTGAAGTGCAAGTAGAATAAGCAAGACATAAAAATAAGTAGACTCTTCCTATCTCCATATGAACCAAGAGCATCCAAACAAACTGATATCTGGCACTAGGCATTTCAGAGCTTGCAAATGGAAGCAGACTGAGATGCACACAGCATGAATCTACATTTTCAGGAGGGCCTGAAGTGCAGCAAAAGGTAATGTGAGGTTCTGCTTCCATTCAGTTTTAAGATGCATCTTTCTGTTCCTTCCTCAGCTGCCAGAGATCTCACATTAAAGATTAGGATATATGGCTCAAAAAAGTTTACCTAATTTTCCTCAATCTCTCCTCTGCTCCCCCATTTCCCCCACCAACATTCTGCTCATATTTTTAAATGAAATAATATATTTTGTATGTTTAGTGGATTATCAAATGAATGTGGCCCAGTGAATTTGGACCAAGGAGACCTGTGTTTTATTCTTAGCTGTGTCACTGACTGGCTGGGTGACCATATAAAATCACTTCATTTCTCTGTGCCTCTATTTCCTTATTTGTGTAGACTGTTGCCTTTGTCAAGCATGTTAAGATCTTGTTATGAAAAATGCTATACAATGGTGTTGTACTATTATTAATACTGATTGGTTTTCAGAAGTATTTACCCCATGTTTGACATCATTACTTAAAGGAGTTAAGGATTTGTATCCCAAAGACAAATAGTGTAGGTTCCAAATAATAAAGCTACTACTACTTTTACTAGCTGCTAAGATGCATTAGTATTCTTGCATTTGGAACTATATATAATAGGACAGGCATTCCT
>NW_005841902.1:1462135-1463843 GCF_000455745.1 Alligator sinensis
CATATGTAACTATATATAATAGGACATGCATTCCTGTGAAGAAAATTAATGACACAATTTATCAAAGTTGGTTTTAATAATCTTTGTATTGTTTTAGCCTTAAGAATAAGGGGATGTCCCAGAATAGCTCTTTCTTAGTCAATGGTCCACTGTATTATTTGTGTGAAATGACTCAGCATGCTCAAGTTTCTGATTTGAGTAGCTTCATAAATCAGATCCTGTACTGGACTGTGATGGTAAGCCAGAAGGCAGCTGTTGTTGGACAAGCTCAACAAGAATCCAGGCCTGTGATCTTTCCTGTCACATAACAGCCTAATTTTTTATGGCTGTCATCATACTTGGAATGTCTGAGAGAAGATACTAAAAGAGATGGCAAATATGGGTCACAATCGAGAGAAAGAGCCCAAGTGACTTTACGAGTTTCCTTTGCTTCTGCAAAATTCCATTTCTGCAGAAGGGCTTTTACTGCACAGACTCTACCTTGAGAAATCAAGGTCTAGTGTTTTAATCATGACATTTATAAAGAGTCAAGTGATTTCCAACTTAAGGCACAATTCATCTTAATGTATAAACTACTCCAGGCTTAGTCCTACAAAGCGATGAGTGCCTTCAACTGCCATTGACTTTAGCGTGTACTAAGAGCATTCTGCATCAAAGAAGCAGGATTCTTATTACATTAACACCACTGAACTATATATATCAATTCTTACTCTTCAGGAAAAGTCCAGCACTAATTGCCAATGCCTAGGAAGACACATCTGCTATGAGAAAGGTGTTGTATAAATGCTTACTGCTTTGTTTCTTGTAACTTCGTTGGAAGCATCTGTCATTGGCTACAAAGAAGGGATGGGATGCCTGGTAGGCCTGTGCGAAGTGGCTAGTATTTGCTTTGGATTCAGATTCAGCTGATTTGGGGGACAGCAATTCGATTCGGTGATTCAAATCACTGTCCTGATTTTCATAGTTTCATAGTTGGTAGGGTCAGAAGGGACCTGAGCAGATAATCAAGTCCAACCCCCTGCCATGGGCAGGAAAAAGTACTGGGGTCAAACGACCCCAGCAAGGTGTTTGTCTAACCTCCTCTTAAAGACCCCCAGGGTAGGAGCCAGCACCACTTCGCTTGGAAGTTGGTTCCAGATCCTAGCCGCCCTGACTGTGAAGTAGTGCCTCCTGATGTCTAGTCTGCCCTCTGCCAGCTTGTGACCGTTATTTCTAGTCACTCCTGGTAGCGCTCGGGGGAACAGAGACTCCCCCAATGCCTGCTGGTCCCCTCTGACTAGTTTGTAACAGGCCACTAGATCCCGCCTCAGCCTTCTCTTGTGGAGGCTGAACAGGTTCAGGTCCCTTAGCCTCTCCTCGTAGGGCCTGCCCCGCTGTCCCCTAATCATGTGAGTGGCCCTCCTCTGGGCCCTCTCGATGCTGTCCCCATCCCTCCTGAAATGCAGCGCCCAAAACTGGATGCAGTACTCTAACTGCGTCCTGACCAGTGCCGCATAGAGGGGGAGGATCACCTCCTTGGACCTGCTTGAGATGCATCTGTGGATGCACGACAAGGTATGGTTGGCCTTCCTGACTGCGTCCCTACACTGCCGGCCCATGTTCATTTTGGCATCAATAATGACACCAAGATCCTTTTCTGCCTCTGCACTGACAAGAAGGGAGTTCCCCAGCCTGTAGGTATGCTGCTGGTTCTTCCTCCCCAGGTGCA
>NW_005841902.1:1464252-1482792 GCF_000455745.1 Alligator sinensis
GCTTCCACAGCCCCACAATGGGTGCTCCGCCTGGGCCAGCTCGAGCCCTTTAGGGAAAAAAAAAACCCAAAATCCCTGCTGGTGGGGGGTGATCCCTGCTGCCCCCCACTTCCCCACACCATGTGGGGGGCTCTGCATGAGCCCACAAAGCCCTGAGGCCACTGCAGGAGCGGTGAGTCTCGGGACTTTTCTCGACTTTTTTTCCTTAGAGGGCCAGAGCTGGCCCGGGTGGGGCACCCATGAGGGGCTGAGGGAGTGGGGGGGGGAGCTCGGGGGCTCGTGCAGAGCCCCGCATGCAGCATGGGGCAGTGGAGGGAAGCAGGGATGCCCCCCCCACCCCACCCAGCAGCACCCGGCTAGCACTGGGGCTTTTCTTTAAAGTATCGGGAGTTGGGGTCAGTGGGGCAGCCATGGGGGTGGGCTTGGGGAGCGGGCAGGGGTTGGGGGGACTGGCTCCCCATGGTGCCCTCCCTCTTCCCCCAGCCCCCTCTCCCCTGTCCCTAGTACTTATGAGCTTGGAGTCAGCTCCAGCTCCCTGCTGCAGCCGCTGGGGACAGCCAGAATCATCAATGCTCTCCAAATCCTTTCTGAAGATTTGGAGAGCTTTGAATTGATTCAGACCTTTAGATTGGTCCCCTGATTCAATTCGGATTTGGAGATTTGGCCACCGAATCAGGTTGAATCTCCTCCGAATCGAATCACCACCCAGAGCTTTGCACTGCCCTAATGCCTGGTCTAGATGGGTCAGTAGAGTGATCTGACATAGAAATGTCTATGTTCCGCTATAAAAGAAATGTGTGTGTGTGTGTGTGTGTGTGTGTGTGTGTGTGTGCGTGCGCGCACGCGCGTGCACTTCATTCTTAGGCAAAACTCTCAGTCTCTAAAAATAATTTTGACAATCAGAATAAAGGACGTCAGGAAGAGAATCTTCTAAAAATTTGAAGTGTAGAGACTACTATGTAGTAAAATGTGTACCAGTGCTCCTTGTCATCTGAACAAAGACTGCAGACCTGAGCTGAAACATCTTAGAATCCTAAAAAGTGTGTATGCAGGAAAAGACATATGAGAAATAAGGTAGTATAAGTGTGTATTATTAATATTTGGACCCATGAATTCATTATGTATTATAAAGCAATCATTGATGTACTTGAATCAGCTCTAGCATTTGTTGCATCCCACTTAGCAACTGGAGGAGAATAGGAACTGCTGTAGGGTGAAGGATGGGGTTATTTGGCTAGCTGGCTGACAATCCAAGTGACTCCAGGCAGGTGGTTTGAAAGTTCCATAAAACATGTGGTTCCATAAAGCATGTGGTCATGTTCTTTGGGAGACATTCTACGTGACTGTCTCCTGCACCCTAGGGTCAATGTCAGTCACACACCTTTAGCCTTCCACTCTGCTGTATTCCCAAAGACCTGAAGAAAGCAACAGTACAATTTAAACAACAGCTACCCAAAGACATGAATTTCCAAGCTGATAAGCTTGCAGTTCTCCTGCCACCCTGCCACTGGCACCCCTCACCCCCAGCTCCCCACAACCTCTGCCCCCACCTCCCACTCCCTCAGTCTCTGCCTCTCCCTGCATCAGTCCAAAGCTGCTTGGACTCTGTTCCCTTCCAGGGCACAGCACATGGAAGCTCATGCGGTGGTGTGGGCGCTGTTGACTGGCCAGGCAGGGGATAGAGTTTCCATGCATTTCATGCCTGGGAGGGAACCCAGCCTGAGCTGGAGCAGAGCTGTGCCTGACAGTAAGGGGGAGGAGGCAGTGAGGGGGAGCAGAAACGGCAAGCAGATAACGGGGAGCAGGGAGGGCAGGAGGGTGCTGTGGGTCTGACTCTGGTCTTTATTGGAGCTCAGGGCCAAAGTTAGAGCTGCAGCAGCTGCCTGCCCCCCATGCCTCTGTTTTGTAAACCAATAAGATAAGGGGTGTTTTTCCCTTGCTAACTAGGGGGAAAACCCCTCATCTTTGATTCAACTAAATGTGGTGTATAGACTTTTCATATATCTCTTAGCTGTGTTAGTATGGACCCAAGATCTTGATACTGCCCTGGTGCTATTGGTTGCTGATCTTCTGGGCTAAGAACAGACCATCAAAAATGCTGAGGCTGAACTGATTCAATTTTTGCAGGTTAGTCTAAGCTACATAGACTGAACAGCAAGTGAACAGATATTCACTTTTGATTCTGGAAATGTAGCAATATACTTGCAGTGGCTCAGGCCAGAAGTGGGGGACACTGAAGCATAGGGGGAAAGGGTTGCAGGGGAGGTGCAAAGCATCCTGGGATGCTGGGAAACTGTGAATTAACTTGAATCTGGAGGGGATCTGGGGCAGAAGTTCAATAAGCCGACTTAAACTAGATCAGTGAAGTCTGATCCTACATCCATCCATGTTTATCTTAAACCGGTTTCAGCCATTGTGAAAACAGTTTATGTGCACTGAACTTCTATTGTGTTACAGATTTGAAACAGTTTCTGATTACTTATGCTGGTTTATGTGTAACTTTTGTCCCCAGCCCTGGTGATGGAGTCAAAATAATGGTTTAATCTTTTAGAGTTATCTGGTATCATTGGCCACATGGCATTGGGAAAAGATCTGCAAACCATTACAAAAGTGGAGTTGCCCTTAAGCAAGACCTTTTCTTTCTTTGAGTGAGGTCTAAGAGAGTAGTTTGGAAATTAGATTTTTACTCCAAAGACGTGTATGGGATACTACACAGCAATATGTCATTATTTCTTCTTCTCAACCCATACACTAAGCTGTTGAGAAGATTGGTGAGGATCTATAGGTGATGACACTTTCAGCAGCCATATACAGATTATGATGCCTTTAAACCTACACCTCCTTCTTCCTTGACTGATTCAGTTGAGACAGAATGCAATTAGGGAGTGAATGGGAACTAAATGACTGAGAATCTTCTCAGACAAGACGGTCTGGTTGGGATAAAACCTGAAGAGTTGGTGATTCAGTTCTTGCCTGAGAATGCCTGCCAATTGTTAAATGCATGTGAAGTTTGAGGAAGGTCTGGCTGAATCCATGGGTATTCTCTGATGGCTGCTATAGTTACAGTGGTGGTATCCATGCTTCATGTTTAAGGGGAAAACAGCATAACTGAGACATTGTATAGGCAGTCCTCGGACTTACGACACAATTGGTTCCTGAAAACTGCATCTTAAGTAGAAATGTTGTAACTCCAAACCAATTTTCTCATAAGAAACAATGTTATAAATGGGGGATTGGTTCCTGAACCAAGGCCCGATACCAATTTTCACCAAAAATACCCCAGAATTTTGTACTCGAACAATTATAGATGAGTAATATAGCTACATTAATGTATTTATATTGTAAATAGCAATCATATTGATTTGGAAGGACTTCTTTGAGGTGACTTTCCTGGACTTTTTGAAGGGCTCTTGGTTGGACTTTTTGAAGGGTTCTTGGCTGGAGTCTTCTCAGGAGTCTTGGCTGCAGGTTTTTCTGGAGTCTTGTCTGCTTTCTTAAAGAAAGTATCCAAGGAAGTTTGGACAGATGTTCTCCAGGGAGATGGACGATGCAGTGAACTTGTTTGCTGGCGCGGCATGGCATTGGATCAAGTGCTGTAGAGTTGAAACAGGGTGTCAATTTATAAACATTGTAAGTGCGAAACGTTGTAACTTGAAACATCGAGTACACACACACACACACACACACACACACCCCTTAAATGCAGATGCCTGATTTGCAAAAGGATTCAAACGATAAATTCAAAAAGAAAAAAAGGGTGAAAAAGTGATTCTTAGGACAAAAGATTGTAGGATGCAGTTTGTACACATTGACACAAGATACAGAAAACCACCAGGACAGATGTGTGAGGAAACTTTGATCACTATACCAAATGCCAGTATAGGCAGCAGGATCAAGCTAGACAAGCCCTATTTAGCAACACATTTGAAGGCAGTCATAACTGTAAGCAACTAGATGCTAGATAGTGCCTAAATTCTGTCTAAATCCTATTTAGAAGTCTTTGAGACCAAACTGGATCCCTCCCTCCCCCCATTTGCTTAGTGAGTAATAGATTGGGTGCAAGAAAACAATCTCATATTTATTCATAGGTACTTAATTAAAATAAGTAGCATAAAAAGGATCTCTCTGTCGGTCTTTTCATAAAAGACACATGTGATTTCAGTGCATTATCAGTAAAGTTGAGGCTCTTTAGAACAGGGGTGGCCAACCCATAGCATGTGCCACAAGTGACAAAAGATGTCTGTGTGGGTGGCATGTGGCAGACTGGGGAATAGAGACTACAGTAGCAGATAGGGCAGGGAGCAGAAAGCAGAACAGCAGATCAGGTAGGGGAATGGGATTGGAGTGGCACTCGGGGAGGGCATGGGGCTTACTTTCTGGTACTCCTTCCAAAAAGGTTGGCTCCCACTGCTTTAAAGGTGCAATGTCATTTTACTTCTTCCTGAACAGTTGTTAGAAAGAACATCTGTTAAATGTCCCATCCTGGGATGTCCCCTTTAAAAATAGTCATCTTCATGTCATTCATTTGAATGTTATCAGCATAGATATAAGTGCAGGTCATAACGTGAATTTGAACAGAATAATCAGGTGTCCCAGACATAAGCATGGTACCACCTGAACACTCTCTCATGTTTAATGAGATCTTTCTTTTTTTAGCTGATATTTTTTTTGGTGAAACAGTGAAATCATCTGCCATTTTGATCCTTGAGTTTTGAACTCCAGTAGAGACCAACATAGCAAACAGTTTTCAGTGAACACTTTAAAAAAAAGGGGGGGAGGGGAGGTTCATCTGAGAATGTAATGAAGAAACAACATACCAGGCATGTGATGCTTTATACAGTGACAGAATTATGTCAATTGTAATCTTCTGGAACAAAAACAAAGCAATCTAACCTTTCCACACTCTTGTACCAGTTAAGAAGATTTCAAGGATGTGGGATATAAAATGTGGATGTAACAGATGAAGGGATCAAGGGAATTATTTTTCAATAGATTAATTACTTAGAAAAATATCAGAAGCAAAAACACATGGGTGAATATTATTGGAAAAATAACTGGTTTTCCTAAAGATGTTTTCTTATCAATGGACACTGCTTCCAGTTCAAGTCATGCTTAAACACATAACCATATGGGATAAGACAGCAACAACTCTGCTCAACTAGTTTCTGAAGAGGTGAATATCCAGTTATTCAGTGGTATATCCAATAACATTTATGTACATCAGGTTAGCTCACCAGTGCTTTTGAAAGAGAATTATTGTTAGCCTTCCTGAAGCCACATTAGCTGCAATAGTCATTGTTTGTTCTTCCATGGTGGCATGCAGTGCGCCATATCCCCATGAGTACAGTAAAATATGAGTACTGCCTTGCCTGACAGTAAATCATTCAGGGAGGACTGGTCCCTCGGTCCTGCCCAAAGAAGTAAAAAGAAGGGGGTTGGGTTTGCCTAAATTATCCCAATATTTAGCCATCTTGGAAATAAAAAGCATTCAAGAATGATATGTTAAAAATGAAATGTTCAAGAACATAGGCATTAAAATGTTCAAGAACATGTCTTTATGACTTTGAAAATGTAAGCCTGAAAGTTCATTTGAAATATGTCCTGCGCTTATGATCATATATAATAAAGTATCATAAATTTACATGGCTCAGATATGTTTTCTGTCCCAGGGAATTTACTACCTAAAAAAAGACATGGCAGAAACAAGACGTGACATAGGACAATAGCAGCTAGGTTGCCGAATGCTGGAAGCTGTAGATGTAAAGAGGCAGGGGTATGCCTTTCTTGAGTACTCGTTGCCTTGCATCAACTCTTTACCCCTCTGACCCACTAGGGAATTTCTTAAGTTCTTAAGAAGATTATAGAGAGCACACTACCTGCAAGATTGAGGTTAACTGAGATTGATGAAGACCTGCCAATACTTTTCCAAACATGTATCCCATTTTAAATGTTTCTCTATCTAAGTTCTTTTCTTCTGCTTATCACCACAGCACCTACCAGAATGAAATAAAGCAAGAAGGGATCTTGCGAGTAGGCTAAATTTCTCCCTGACCCCAGAAAATTGCTGGAATTTTTGTGTATGACAGCATCTCCTCTTCTCCCTATTTATTTTCTTTTTCCTGCCAATGTGGTGAGGCTGAGTCAAATAACTGTGTTTTGCCCTTTGCTCTGAAGATGGTGAGATCTGTGCTCATCCTCAACTTCTAACAGGGGGTGAGGGCTCCATTGTCTTGAACTGGCTGCCAAAAGTAGCCTGCCCTCAACCCTTGTGAGCTTGACCTTTGGATTTGACAATAATGTTGCTCCAGGGGAATGTGACTGTCAAGGGAGGCCCCTGGAAATGTTCTCATTGAAGTAGCTTTAAAGTCTGTAGTGAAGAGAAGGATGACTACCTTGAAAATGTGCCCAGCAGCTTTCTGTGAAGAGCCAGATTAGCACGAAGAAGGCTGAGATGCAAATGCTGTCAAACAGCTGATATTGCCCATGGGGTGGGCAGCTGTATTTTGGACTAGATGAGATTCTTCAACGTTTGCATGTCTTCTCAAGTGTAAGGTCTCCCAGAGGTCTAGCTTGTAAGTCCTGAATAAATGGATTGATGTGGCCAGAGCACCATTCTGGAGGGTGAGACTATTTGGAAGACATAGGTGAAGGGCAGCGTTTTACTTCAGACATTGCTACAGTGAAAGAGGAGAGCCACGTGCATGATCCAAGGGCAGGAGAACAGGCCCTATGATGAGAGGCTGAGAACCATGGGACTCTTCCCCCTGGAAAAGCACAGGCCCAGGGGGGACCTGGTGGCTGCTTATAAGTATATAAGGGGTGTGCATCAGGATCTGGGGGAACGCTTGTTCACCAGAGCACCCCAAGGGATGACAAGCTCTATTGGTCACAAACTTCTCCAAGACCATTTCAGGCTGGACATAAGGAAAAACTTCTTTACTGTCCGAGCCCCCAAGGCCTGGAATAGGTTCCCACCAGATGTGGTGCAAGCACCTACTCTGGACTCCTTTAAGAAACGTTTGGATGTTTATCTTGCTGGGATCCTTTGACCTTAGCTGACTTCCTGCCCCTGGGGCAGGGGGCTGGACTCGATGATCTTCCGAGGTCCTTTCCCACCCTAATGTCTATGAAATCTATGAAACAATAACAAGCCACAGTAAATGCACTGGCTATGGAATAAGGTGCCTATTTGCAGGCAGTTGGCAATGGGGGTGACTAGCTATCCAAAATGCTCTTTTCCCACTATATCACTGCTGCCTTCCTACGATTCAGTTTCAGCCAGCTGCTTTTTGTCCATTTGCTGATCTCAGACAGGCATTGAGATAGTTTGGCAATAGTGCTATCAATGCCAGAAGGAGTGATATAGAGCTAAGTGTCATTGGCATGCTGTTGACAATGGAGGCTGCGATATCACACTATTTGACTCTGGTTCTATGCAGAGATTGAAAAGGTTAAGTGATAAAACTAAGCATGGAGAGTCTCTGTAGATGGCATGTTTGGGAGCAGCTAAGTGCCCATCAGCACTGTCTGATTGATTTAAAAAAGCAGAAACTTATTTAGTTCAGTGCTTCCCTCTTACTACTTGCTGGTACCTTCTCACAGATGGACAGTAGTACATTGCTATCAATAGTACAAGACACGCAGAAAGATCACCTACTGTAACGGACATCCTGCTCATGGCCAAGAGAGAGCCATCTATCATCATGACTAGTGCTGTTGTTAAATGTCCTATTCTAAGATCAGACTATAAGGGCAGAAGTGCAGAAAAGAAGATGAAAATGGTGTAGTATGCCCTGAGAGGGAGAATGGACACTGAGCATGTATGTGCTAGTTTTACAGGTTCTGGTGATGAGTACTTGAATATGAATGAACTACTATACCAGGAGTTGTCAGCTGGGGGTACGCGTACCCCTGGGGGTACTTTGAAAGGTGCCAGGGAGTATGTGGGGGCGGGTGGGAATGGAGTGCCACCACCCTGCACTGCTGCCTCATAGGAGCAGGGGCGAGGTGGGAGTAGGGCTGCACAGATGCTGTGTTGCCACCACTCTGCTGCTCACCATGCCCTTGCTCTGAGTCCGGCCACTTGCCACACTCCACCCTGTGCTCCACATCCAGCTGCTCACCCCTGCCCCCACCCCAAGTACACTTATTAAAAAAGGGTGTCATTGGAGGTACACTTATTTAAAAAGGTTGAAAACCATTGGCAACATGTAGGAGGTGCACATGGGTGCACATACACCCCCTGAGATTGGCGGTGCATCCCCTGCAATTGGCTGCCACTGACGCTGCCAGCGGTGCTGCAGGCAGTCACTGCTCGCCGTCCCCCCGCCCCTCACCGCCAACACCGCCGACAGCATCTATGGGCAGTTGCTGATCGCTGCTGGTCACCACTGCTGCCACTGCTGGCAGCGTCTGCGGGTGTTCACCGACTGCTGGTTGGCACTCGCCACCCCCACCCACTGCCAACACCGCCTGCTGGAGCTCCCCACTCACTGTCGCCGTGCCTCCACTGCCACCACTACCGCCACTGCCTGCAGGCAGTTGCTGTTCCCCCCCAGCCTCCAGGGGCATGCATCATTCATGTTGAAAACCCCTGTACTATACACTTGGTGACCGGTATGCTTTTTAGAGATGACATTAACTGAGTCATCAGAGAAATTAGTTGATTGAAAGCTTTCCAACATTTCTGTTTGGGTTGGGTTATGGTCCTACTCAGGGTCTTGAGCATTTTTTATCTGCATTAAGAGGTCTAACCAGCTCTGGTCTAGCTCTACAAAACATCAGGGATAGATGGAGTCTGGCTGTACACCTATGCCTGGATATTGCTAACAAGATCCCCCAGAATAGTCAATTCTGGTAGGAGATTTTGAACCCTAGCCCTGCTGCCTGCTTCCAAAATGCTGAATGGACCTTCTAACCAAAAAGTCCAATTAGTCAGGTGCTGACCTTAGAAGAGCCCTGGCATAGTACACCTGATGAGGTTAGAGGGCTGTGCCTTAGTGGAACTTCTCCTATTGAACTGTGCAGCTGTAGTGTTTCAAATAATCAACAGTGACAACAAAAACAGGGAATTGGAACTCCTTAAAAAGAAGAAAAAAATCATGACAAATTAGCTTTATCAGTGGTATTCTTCAGTAAACTCCCTGGAAAAGGGATTTGTTAATACTTCATCTATGGCATAGTGGCTGGAGCACTGTGCTGGGAAGTCAGTGACATGTGGGTTTAAATTTTCTCTAGTTGAAGTGAGGCCTGGAACCCTGGTCTTGTTTTCTGTGAAGTGGCCTAGGCATTCAGTTTTGGAGCTAAAGCTCCTTTCTAGGACTTGTACTCAGGTACCCAGCGACCCAGGTATGGCTGAATACTTAGCATGCACAATAGCCATGTGGGAGCATATAATAGAATAGCAGATGGTGTGGAAGTGCCAAAAAGGCCATATATGGGACTGGAAAACGACCGTTTAGGTGCATAAAGGGAAATGGAGTTTTACTTCAATTTTATCATTTTGATTGATCTTGTAGACTTTCACTTATATTAAAAATTAGGCTTATATACTATATGCTATATTCATAATGCATGTCTTAGAAATGTTAGGTATTGTATTTACTATGCTATAAAAGAAAAAAACTAAATTAAAATGATGAAGTGAAAACAAGACTTCCCAAGAGTATCAAAGCAGTGGTCCAAAATCAAAAATGCTACTCAGAGATTTGCTTCATACGAAATATCAGCTTTTTGTTCCCCTTTGGAACAAATTTTGTTCTGAAATGGGATATTGCCTGGAGAATTGAATTCCCTGTACCCAACCGGCTCTTTTCCTATTGTTCCTGTTGTCCAGCTCCCAGGATCCAAACGAGCTACACTTCAAGCTCCTTTTCCACTGCACACATCCTCTTTGTGCTGGGATTGTTCTGCTCTTGTAGACCAGTGGCCCATACACACAGGGGACATGAAGCCTGCCTACTAGGAACAGCAGGGGGCACTCCATGAGATCTGCTCTGCCTGGGATACTTTACAGCTAGGGGCAGATCCAGGATGGGGGAAGTGATGCAGTCATGGCTGATTGGTGCCTCCCGAGTCTGGGGGGGCACCAGATCGCAGACTGGAGGGGGTCCCCCAGCAGCTGATTGCTGATCGGCCGGGGGGAGGGAATCCCCCAGCGGCAATTGCTGGTGCTTCCAGGGTGTGCACGGCCGATCTCAGGGGGTGCATGTGCACCTGCATGCACCCCCTACGCATTACCAATGAATGCAGTCACACCCTCTTTTTGGCTGTGAGCTCTTGAACTTCTGTCTGACTCAAGCCACTGCTTTCACATGGCTCTGGAGCCCAGAGGGTGAGCACTGCTTCTGCCACTCATGCGAAAGAGAGGGTGAACAGAAGCAGCATTTACCCCTGGGCTCCAGAGCCACATGAAAGCAATGGGTCCAGCCAGCCTTTGCCCCAACCAGCTGATGCCCTCAGGTGGAGCTCTGGCAGGAGCCTGCTGACGGGGCAGCGAGCTCAGATCACAGCCACAGTGTGGGGGATAGCACCCCACACCCCCATGCCCCATTCCTGTCTACAGCAAGATCAGTCGCTGACATTATGAAAGCCATAGGGTTTTACCTCCTATAGGATAGGCCTGTTGGACTACACTACTTAGAATCCTAGGATATAGGGAGAAGGTGGGTTCTTTGTTCAAACCCGTTTGCTCAACAATCGCAGAGAAACACTTTGGTCAACTGCTTTCATTTAAAAAGAAACATATGCAGTGTAAACAATTAAACAAATAAATAGCATGGCGATGAGTAAAATACCAAAAAAAGGAAATGACCTGAATCCTAGTAAATATGAAGGAGAGGGGCAGTGGTTAAACACAGATGAAACTCTAGCTATGACTGTTACCAACCCAGAATGATTTCATCACAAGCACAGCTGGAGAGGCTCCAAACTGCCTAGATGTAACTGGAGCAGGTGACTGTGAATTGCTGGTTCTTCACTAGAGTTCCCAAACCACTGACAGTTGGGCATTTGCACCCTCTGCTACTGGCCTTTAAGATCAGAGAGTCGGTGCTCTCAGCGATGCCAGCAGATGTCCAGTTTCAGAGATGGATAGCTGCATGAAGGGGGGAGGAAGGAGGGAGTTTCTTTATAAAGTTTATGAAGATGCGTAGTCACTTAAAATTTGGCTTTCGATGTAGTGCAATGTAAATGCAGTAATTGTATTTACAGGATGTAATTGATAACATGTTACGCATCCTGATTTTTTCCTTTTAAACTTTTCCATAAAATTAATTATTTCACTCTGTCCTGATACTGGGCCCCAAAAGAACCTAGTAAAATAATCTCAGTGGTCCCAAGCAGGACAAGGACTGGCTACTTGACAGGCAAATCAACGTTCAGGGTGAGCACTGAGACTCGACCTTTATACAAATATTTTTTTACCCCTATATAATCAGTATAGATTCCCATTTATGATTCCTTTTTAAGTTTAAGTTTTGAGAAAACTCAAAATCCTAAATCAAAACTATGAACCTGATTCCCATTTTACTTGCACCTCTTTGTCAGTAGTGTAAAGCCATGGATTACCATTGAGTTACTTTTGAGTTACAGTAGTGTGTAAGTTCCAAGTTCGGTCCTAGGTCAGAACTGAGCATATGCATTTTGGATACGAGGGCAAAAAGATGCATTTTGCTTAAGGCAGCTCAATCATATTAACTTAACTTGATTGAAAATCCTTCTTCACATCCATGTAGATAGTTTAGCAACTTCAGATGAGTGTGAATATAACTAGCTCAAACAATAAACAGGTATTAAACTCTATGCATACGGGTGCTTAGGTGGGGATTTCCATTAAGTTCAGCTCACTTGATTGCAATTAAATGTTATTAAACTACGAATAGAAGAAAACCACAATGAAGAACAGATGAATGTTTCTGAGACTCACTGATTATAGAGGAAGGTAAAAAAATTAGAGTGATTCTTCCGTTACAGAAAACCACCTTCCTTTTTGCATCACACAAAAAAGCATCAATTTATTACAGTTTGCTTGAATCTAGAACCAGTAATCATTTACATTTATTCAACCTTTGAGCCAGGAGGAGTGCAGAGTAGAGTTTGAAACAAAAGCCTTTGTCCTGGTGAGTTTTGCACGAGAGGTAAAGTTGTACAGCAGTTCAACTTTAAACGCACCAAGGACCTGAAGTAGCCTGGTACAGGAGTAGGAGTGTCTCTGGAAAGTGGATGAGCAGCAAAAACTGCAGATGTACTTTGTACTTTGAAAATGAAACATGTCACGTAAATGGTAAGTGTCACTTATTGGATAGCAGGACAAGTAATGAAAAAGTAAACATAATCAAGCTAAGGGTCCTTTTTGATCCACCATGCCAATAACTGCAGGAGTCTTTTCAGGCTAATGATCTTTCAGCAGTTACTTGTATTAGTTCAAGAGTACACTAACTCATGCATTAATTTCAGCTTCACTGAAGTTACTGCTTCAAACCTTTTTGCTTACATGCACAGAATAAAGCAGCTTATAAAACATCTACTAGAAAGACATTGTCATTCAACTACTAGCAACAATGATGGGATCCAAAGAACAATAAAAATGAATATACTGTTAGTGCCCTTGCCTTACACATGTCAAGCACAGCCCAGAGGAAGGGGGAATAGGACTTCAGCAGTGGTGGGAAGGTGAAATGAAAAGTATTACCCAACTTTGTAGTCTTGAGGAATGGGAGAGAAACATCTGGAAGATGCAAACCCTGAAAAACCCAACAACAGCCCTACAGGCTCTTGTTTCACCACAAAACAACACATTTGGCCTCCATGAACCAGAAATCCGGGCAAAAGTAAGCAAAGCATGTAAAATAAGGAGCATATATTATACAGCTAGAGGGTTTGTTTTTCTATTGGGGCTTAATTAATCCATTGCTGTTGTATGGGTGAAATGAGTACTGGAAGATTCTGAGAATGTACATACTACAAAATTGCCTTTATTTCATGAGCTTATAGTGGAAGGGGGAGTGCATGCAGCTTATGATCATAAGTGTTATCTTCTGGTTATTTTTTTGTGGCTCTCAGCATCTCTGTTGTCTTCTGCCCTTCCAGCAATGATGATGTGTAATGGTAATTTTTCATAGATTTCATAGACGTTAGGACTGGAAGGAACCTCGGAAGATCATCGAGTCCACCCCCTGCCTGAAGGGCAGGAAGTCAGCAGGGGTCATAGGATCCCAGCAAGATAAAAATCCAAATGTCTCTTGAAGGAGTTCAAAGTAGGTGCTTGAACCACC
Organism: Alligator sinensis; assembly: GCF_000455745.1. Taxonomy (NCBI): domain Eukaryota; kingdom Metazoa; phylum Chordata; order Crocodylia; family Alligatoridae; genus Alligator; species Alligator sinensis. The sequence goes on from NW_005841902.1 coordinate 1,477,527, forward strand.
TCCAGCGGCAGTCTATTCCAGACCTTGGGGGCTCGGACAGTAAAGAAGATCTTCCTTATGTCCAGCCTGAAACAACCATGAAGGAGTTTGTGACCGTTTGACCTTGTCATCCCCTGGGGCACTCTGGTGAACAGATGTTCCCCCAGATCCTTGTGAGCACCCCTGATAAAGTTATAGGCAACCACCAGTTCACCCCTAAGCCTGAGCTTTTCCAGGCTGAAGAGTCCCATGGCTCTCAGTCTCTCACCATAAGGTCTTTTTTCCTGACCTCTGATCATGCACGTGGCTCTCCTCTGCACCCTCTCAAGCTTCTCCACATCCTTTTTGAATTGTGGAGCCCAAGACTGGACACGGAATTCCAGTTGTGGCCTCACCAGGGCCGAGTACAATGGGAGAATGACGTCCCAGGATTTGCTTGAGAAGCATCTATGGGTGCATGCCAACGTTTTGCTCGCTTTACTAGCTGCAGCATCACATTGAAAGCTCATGTTCATCTTCTGGTTAATCATGACCCCCCAAGTCCTTTTCGTCTGTAATGCTAGCCAGCGTAGCACTGCTGAGCCTGTAAGCATAGGTTTTTCCTCCCAAGGTGGAGAACTAGCTATATACACCTTGCATTTTTTGGTGTTAAACACCATCAGGTTCTAGTCCGCCCATTTCCTGAGCCTGTCAAGGTCAGCCTGGATCGCCCTCCTGTCCTCAGGTATGGATGCTTTACCCCAAAGTTAGGTGTTGTTGGGGAACTTGGCCAGTCTGCTTCTGACTCCAATGTCCACATCATTAATGAAGATGTTGAATAGTATAGACCCAAGGACAGAGCCTTGAGGGACCCCACTGGTCACAGCGCACCACAACGATTGACTTCTGTCAACCACCACCGTCTGGGTCCGACCACAGAGCCAATTCCCCAGCCAGCAGATCGTGGTGAAGCCGAGGCAGCAGATAGCCAGTTTTGCTAGGAGGTGATCATGGGATACCAAATCAAAGGCTTTTTTAAAGTCAAGATATACGACATCAATCTCTTCCCCCTTGTCCAGGTGATATGTCACCTGGTCATAAAAGGAAATAAGATTGGTTGAGCAAGACCTACCCACAACAACCCCATGCTGGCTATCCCTCAGGATGCTGGCATTGGCCAGTCTGTTAAGAATGGTCTCTTTGATAATCATTTTTAAGACCTTGCCCAGGATAGAGGTCAGGCTGATGGGCCTGTAGTTTGCCAGATCCACTTTCCTCCCTTTCTTGAAGATAGGCACCACATTGGCCTTCTTCCAATCTTCGGGCACTTCACCAGAGTGCCAGGAGTTCTCAAAGATCCGTGCCAGGGGCTGGGCTATGATGCTAGCCAGCTCCTTGAGTACCCTGGGGTGTAAACTATCAGGGCCAGCTGACTTGAAGGTGTCCAGCCTCTCAAGGTGCTCCTTCACAAGGTCAGCATTGATGGAGGGTAAGGGATCACCCTCACCCAGGCGTTCCTGTCCTGTAATGGGCAGGGGCGCCCCTTGGGATTGGTGAAAAACCGATGCAAAGTACCCATTTAGCAAGTTGGCTTTTTCCTGGGCATTGGTTGTCAGTTGTCGCATCTGGTTTAGCAGGGGTCTGATGTTGCCCTTGCTTTTCCTCCGGCTCCCCACATATCTAAAAAAGGACTTTTTATTGTCCTTGATACCTGTAGCTAGTTAGACTTCAGTCGCAGCCTTGGCTTTCCCGGTTCTCTCACTGCAAGTCCGGACCAGTGCAGAATATTCCTCCTTGGAGGTGGATCCAGTCCTCCATCCTTTGTAGGTCTTTCTTTTTAGATGCAGGAGGTCCGCTAGTTCCCTGCAGAGCCAAGGGGGCTGCTGTGCCCTTTTTTTGCCTTTCCTCCAAGACGGAATACACTTAGCTTGTGCATCCACGATTGCTCCCTTAAGGAGCAACCACTCATCCTGAACTCCCCTCCCCTTTGGGTTGTGGTCCATTAGGGCCTCACCGACAAGCCTCCTGAGCCTCGAGGACTTCTGTATTGCTGACTGACTTACCAGCTTTCTGGCAGATGGTGAAGGTGATCAGCTCATGGTCACTGTCACCCAGCTTCCCATCAATCGTTAGGTTGCTGATTAGGTCATCCCCCATTGCCAGAACCAGGTTGAGCAGCGCTTCACCTCTCGTCAGCACATCGACTTCTTGCATCAGATAGAGGTCATCCACATATGAGAGAAAGCTTTGCGACCACTCGGATTTGGCCGAGTGCTCTTCCCACAAGACGTCAGGGTAGTTGAAGTCTCCCATGACAACCATGCACTAGGACCGTGCAGCTTCAGTCAATTCCCTGGCAAACTCCTGGTCAAGCTCTTGATCCTGGGTAGGAGGTCTGTATTAGACTCCCACCATTGTGTCCCCTGTGCCGTGTTTCCCAAGGATTTTAACCTGGAGGGTATCCAGTCATCCACCCTGGGTGCCAATGTCGGCCTGCAGGGATGTGTAGCTTTCCTTGACCTAGAGCTACACCCCTGCCCCTTTTGTCCACTCAATCTCTCCTGTACAGGGTATAGCCGTCTATACTCATGGTCCAGTCATAGGTAGAGTCCCACCAGGTCTCCATTATCCCTATGACATCGTAATTATTTGTGTTAAGTAGGAGGACAAGTTCCTCCTGTTTATTCCCCAAGCTCCTGGCATTTGTGTACAGGCAGGCAAGTGTACCTTTAGGGGCCCTTGTCTTGCCCACAACTCATTCCAGGGCTGAGGCAGGGGTGGGCTCCCTTAAGTGCCTTGACCCGCTGGCTTTACAAGTGTTGCTCAGCGGGCCAGCAGTGGTGGTAGTCCCCACATCCCCCAATGGGCTTAGTTTAAAGCCTGGTGAAGCAGGTCATCCAGTCTGGCTGAGAAGAGCCTTCTCCCCAGTGGAGAGAGGTGGAGGCTGTCCCTTCCTAGCAGCTCACTGCCTCTCTTACCAAAGAGTGGACTGCAGTCATGGAAGCCAAAGCCTTCCTGATGACACCAGTGCCACAGTCTTTGGTTCACTACCTCAATCCTCCTCTCCCTCAGCCCGTAGCCTGAGACTGGGAGGATCGAAGAAAACACCACCTGCACCCCCAACCCTTTAGCCCCGCTCCCAAATCCCTGTAGCACTTCATGACTCAGCTGGGAGCGCTCTGAGCCATGTCATTCATGCCCACACGGATAAGAAGCATAGGGTAGTGGTCAGTGGGCTGGAGGAGCTCAGGGATCTTCTCCGCAGTGTCTCAGATATGGGCTCCCAGGAAGCAGCAGACTTCCCGGGCTAAGGGGTCGGGGCGGCAGATTGCCCCCTCAGTCCCCCTCAGGATGGAGTCTCCCATGACAAACGCTTTGTGTTTTGTCTTAGGGAGAGCGGGGGCAGTAGCTACAGTTGAGCCTGTGCTACCTACTGGAGCTGGCAACTTAGCAGGCTCTGCTGGGGCTGCAAGGGGTTCGTACATGTTGCAAAGCTCCAGCGGGGTGGGGACCTTGGTGCAGCGGGCCTTGGGGCCCTTGATCACCTTGGTCCAACCCCTTGGCTGGACAGCATGGGAGGTCCCCAAGTCCTCCCTTGTCCTAGAAGGTGACCTTGGTCTACCCTCCACCTCCAGGGGTTGAAGGGCCTGGTAGTAGGAGTCGATCTCCTGCTCACTATCCCTGGTGGCGCGCAGTCTCTGGACTGTGGCCTGGAGCTTCTCCAGCTGGCACACAAGAGACCCCAAAAGGGAGCAGACCTCACAAGGGGAGGTGGCCATGCTCCCAGTCCCCAGAGCCTGAAAAAGTGTCAGGCAGCCCCCACAGCCAAGAGCCAGAGGCTCCATCTGCGTGGAGCCCAGAATAATTTTGTATAATTTTGATCCATATATACCAGCATGGAATATTTAGCTGGTATATACCAGCTAAATACCAGCATGAAAATTTAGATAAGGTCACTGGAAATCCTCAGAGGCACTCTGGAAATATTTAGGATTTGACCTTAGCAGCGTGATAGAAATGTTATGGCATTTACTATACCTAATGCATGGCACACTACAAATTCTGGGAAACCTTCCAAGCAATCAGGGAGGAGAGTATGGCTCACTCAAGTGCAGCATGTATTTTGAGAGTGTACAGAGTTCAGAGTTTGATGTCATTACCATGCTGCAGTTCTTCCAACTTTTGGAATATTGCAGTTATGACCAGTAGGAAGCATAGCTTTAATTTTATTATAAATATTGAGGAAGAATGCTGTCCAGAATGAGAAGAAAGTCTCCATTTTCAAAGTAGCATAAAGGACACAAACAAAGCAAGAATCAAGGAATTGTCAACCAAACTCCCTTTAATCTCTTGCTCTCTATAGAACTTACAGCCCAAGAAGAAAATCTTGTAGAAGTGGAGGCATTGTGAACATCTTGATTTTTCCCTTGATTTTCGAAGGGGCCGGGGAGAGATGGGCATTCAAGATTACTTTTTCCTGTAACATAAACTCAAGGGCAACATGCCTCTAAAAAACCCATAAACAAGTTCCAAATAATTTGTTATTAATTATTAGAGGTGCACCGATACTTCGGTCTGATATCGGATTGGCACCTATATAAAGAAAATTGATCGTATTGAAAATCGGTCTCATGTTGCCGATAATTTGGCTGATAAATGCCCACGCATGTGCTCAGCTGTAGCGCAGCACATAGGCAGCGAGGAGCACAGCCCAGAAGCTTGTAAGTCTGTTGTGGTGAAAGGAGAGGGGGGAGGGAAGGGGTGTGGGGTGGCAGATCAAGGCCCTTCATAGTGAGGGAGGAGTGGGGCTAGGGCAAGGGCTAGGGCGAGCACTCCCCAGTTAGGGTGGGGCAGGCACGGGATGGAGCAGTGGCTCATCCTGGGGGTGGGGGAGTGGCTCCCGTCGCTGCGCACTGTTCATCCAGGAGCTGCTGGTTTGGTGCTTGCCAGTTTGTTCAGCAGCTCCTGCCACTGCTCCCACCACTTGTCCGGGAGGGCATGGGGGCAGGGGGTGCGTGTGCCCCACCCCGCCCTGTGCAGATCTGGGGGCACATACCTCCCCCACCCCATGCCCTCCAGGATGAGTGGGGGGAGCAGCAGTGGGAGCTGCTGGACAAGCAGGTAAGCACTGGACCAGCGGCTCCTGGACAAGCAGTGCACACTGACAGGAGCACCCCACTCACTGCACCCTCTAGACAAGCCGTGGCTCTGTCCTATGCCTGCCCTGCCCTGCCCTGGCCAGGCACTGCTTGCTCTAGCCCCTGCCACTACCCCAGCCCCAGCCCCACTCCTCCCTCACTGCCAGGGC
>NW_005841902.1:1482827-1503376 GCF_000455745.1 Alligator sinensis
CCCCCTACCCCCCCGCTTCCACCAGACTTACCAGCTGCAGCAGCTCTCCAAGCTGCCAGGTTGGTATCGGAAATCGAATTGGTATTGGCTGATATGCCTCCTTAAAAAACACCTATCGGTATTGGTCCCAAAAATCTCTATCGCTGTGCCCCTATCAATTATACATAAGTATTTGTGGCCTAGCTATATACATTGCTCTGGCTGACATCTTAACATACAGAATGCAGTGAAAGCCACTAGAGGGCTCACAAACTACCATATTTTCTTTCATATAGCATGCACCTTTTTTTCTAAAAACCAGCTGCTGGAAATTGGGATGTGCATTATAAGCACAGAAATACAGTAACCTCAGCTTCTAGCTCATAAACTTCTGCCAGGCAAAACAGAAAGTAACTGCACAATGCACAGAGAGCAGAACAATGAGCAGGCTTTCAAAAGCAAGGCTTTTATTGTATCTTATTTCAAGGCATTTTATATGTGAGAAAATACAGTATTTTAATGGCTTTCCAGTTCCTGTGCCCTACAGACACTTACTCTTACTACTAATATAAAATGTAAGTAGGCAAAATTCTACAGCCTACCCTATGTGGGAGTTCAGGCTTGATCAAACAGTCCCTTCTTGCTTAAAATCTGTGAAAGGGGCATTTAGAAAGGTTAAGTGTATATTGTTATTATATATAAAATATATAATATCTAATATATGACATGCTACAAATTAAGCCTGAGAGAAGGTTTATAACTGCTCTTCCTATAACTTCTTACAGATCTTAAATTATATCCCATAAATGTCATCACTGTCCTCTGATTTGTAGGAGCATGAACTACATTCCAAATGTCTGAATAAATCTTTCCAGTAATTCACCAAGTCTCGAACTAGGGGTGGTAACTTTGGGGTCATGACACTTAAAAATGGGGTTATAGGCCCCACAGAAACTTTGTTATTGCAGACAGGCCATAAGTTGGGTCATTACAATAGAGGGTAGCTATTTTTGATCATTTTTGTATGTGATATTTTGTGTTAATACTAACAGCATCTTGGCAACCAATCTGGGATGTAGTAATAACATGCCCGAGGGATCTGTGCTGTTTTTTATTGTTATAATTTTCCTTTTCTTAATGTAGTGAAGTGTTGAGACGTTAAGAGCAATATATATTCAAATAAAATGCTTAACATATCTTATTTGTTTCATTAAGTTGCCATATGAAAATAAAACTACACAAGTAGCTGACATAAATTTGTTGATGATCATCAGAATATGTGAAATATAGACCCTCGGCAGATAAGCATATGAAGATGCGATGGGATATGGTGCATGATCCCCACAATTGTGTTTCCTGACATGCCACATGTGCATGGCAGGAGACACAATTGTGGGAGCAAGTATCAGATCCCATCATGCCTTATTACCACTGCAGGGTGAACTAGGGATCATGATCATGAATGTGAGTCACCAATGCGATGCTGTAGCCGGCAGAGCGAATAAAACACTGGCATGCATCTACCAATACATCTCAAGCAGGACTAAGGATGTCATATTCCCGCTCTACTCGGCTTTGGTGAGACCGCAGCTGGAGTACTGCGTCCAGTTGTGGGCACCGCACTTCAGAAAGGATGTGGAGAAGCTTGAGAGAGTCCAAAGGGGGCCACGGGCATGATTACAGGTCTGGAGAGCAGGTCATATGGGGAGAGGCTGAAAGACATGGGACTGTTAAGCCTGGAGAAAAGAAAACTTAAAAGGGGACTTGGTTGCAGCCTATCAGTATATAAGGGGGATACATCAGGGCTGGGGGGGAAGGGGAGGCATCTGTTCACCAAGGCACCCCAGGGGAAGACAAGAAACAATGGACACAAACTCTTGAAGATTGCTTCAGATTGGACATAAGGAGAAACTACTTCACAATTCGAGTGCCTATGGTCTGGAACAGACTCCCCCCAGAGATAGTACAGGCACCTACCCTGGAGATCTTTAAAAAATGACTTGATGCGCACCTTGCTGGGGTCATCTGACCCCAGAAGTCTTTCCTGCCCAAGTGCAGGGGGGCTGGACCCAATGATCTTGTGAGATCCCTTCCAGCCCCCTAACATTTATGAATATATGATCCTGCACTGGCAGTATAAAGCATCCATGGCTGGGAGCCCTGTCACTGATGGGGCTCTCAGCTGCAGAGGTACACCATGCCACATGTTCAGTTATAGGTGTGATAGGAACCAGCCACAAAATTATACATTTTACATTTTTTGTGCAATAACTTTGTGGCTTGTTCCTTGTTTTATCACACCACTCATTGCATTAACATGTGGCCAGGTAACAGCTTAAGACATGATTTAACTAGTCATATTTTTGAAAACAGCCAGATATTTTTAATTTCCCTTTTTTAGTTTAGTTTATTGTGGCTGCAGTTTTAGTTTCACCACACCTCTGTAGTTCATCGTGTTCTTATATTAGGGTACAATCCTCATTACCCATAACATGTAGAAACCACATGGACACAGTAGGATTCCCCAAACATGTTAACTAATATATATACCAATATACAAAGACTACTTTTATGTATGCTCTAGGTATTTCCTAAAACACAAAGCACAGTGAGCACCAGGAAGAGGACTCACAAATTATTTAGAGGTACTGTTCAATTCTTATATGTCATATGACTATGCTGCAAGTTTTTCATGCCTGTAATCACTTATATGTATTACTAAATATTTGGACATTTGCATAAAATAACTGACTATATATTTCGATTGAGATTCAGGTTTTTTACAATTGGGGGGGAGGGGTTAAAAAGTATTTTCAGAAAAATGACGGCAATGCAGAATAACACCAAAATGAGAGAAAGTATTTCCACAGGAGACGTAGATGATAAAATGACATTGGAGCTTCCGGTTTCCCAGAAAATAGGAATCTTAATCTTTTTTCCACTGGCATCAATATGATTTTTGTCACCAACTTCAGAAGCAGCAGTTGTATATTGTTACTGTGACCGAGTTTAGTTGATTAAGGATTCCCAGAGTGATTTCTATGGGTGAAATACCATATATCCCACAGCAGAAGCCTGTTCAAGGCTTTGTTGTACCATTTGGGGGCTGGAATCGATGATCTTCCGAGGTCCCTTCCAGCCCTGATGTCTATGATGTCTATAACTGTTGCTATAACAGCTTTAGTGCAAGGCTCTTGTGCATTGATGAATATTGCCTTATACATGTGGGATAGAGACGGTAGCAATTTTAGCAGAGATTCCCTCTAGCATAATGGAAACATCTGACGTTTACTTCAAAAGAAAAAGGAGAGGCCAATACAAGCATATCCTATGTTTATCATATCAGTAGGCAGAGGAATTGCTAATTAGTTTGGTTTGGGGTCAAATAAATGGGAACAGCAGACCTCGCTTGAAGTGGAAAAGAACTGGCAAATAGGAAGAGGGTGGGAATGGAGATATCATCAAGAGACATGAGCATTTCATTTAGGAGGGAATTGGCAAGCAGGAGTGGAGACAATGGGGAAGGAAGGGAGCTGGGGAAGAGGAGGATGTGTTCTGTTGGTTTTGGAAGAAGAGGAACTAAGGCCTTTAAAAAAAATGCCCAGACACATGGTTATGCTGTGAAATTTCAGAAAGGTAAACTGCCATTTCAGGAATATGTGCGCTTGAATAATAAACAAACCTATGACAGGCTGTGCTGCTGCTTACTACCCAGGGTTTTAGTCTCTGCACTCTGCAGCAAATTTAGTACTGTTATTTACAGTCCCGGAGAAACCCAGAAAGCAGGAGCCGGGCAATGAGGCAGGGGAAAGCAGCAAACTATTTCAGCAAGCAGGAAAGCAGGAGGAGGGGAGAGAAACAGGAGATTTGATGCTTGCTTGCAGTTTCCAAACCACCATCCCCTTTTCACAGTGCATTGGTGCTATTTATTGAGAATGAGAATATTCAGGAGCAGAGCTCTCAGCAGTGAGGTAAAAAGATATGAATAAACACCACGCACAAAGTTCCCTTTTAGGCACTTCTATTCACAGGGGCTCTTCTGCCTCCCTGTAGAGTTTCTTTCTCCTGTCCCACTCACCCAAGCACCCTTTCAACAGATACTCCCACTCTTCTAGCTAATGGGCATCACTGACGGGGTACTAAAGAAGTTCCATCCAGACCTCCCTGACTAAAAGAAGGTGTTCTCAATGAAAGCCAAAAGGAAATCATTTACGTAAAATAAATTGCTACCAAGAGGCTGCCAAGCCTCACTCTCGCTGAGCGTTACAGACATAAAAGAGATGCCTGGGGAAAAAGATAGGAGAATAAAATGCAGCGTTTATTTCCAATTTGGTTCATGTGCCAGCTTATTTATAACTTGTCCCTCTAGAGGCCAGCAGAGTATCAGAAAACAGACGCAGTGAAATAAGATGTGCTGCTGGAGAACCAGCTTGTGCAGACTTATGATAATTTAAACCTTCTTCCAGCTGCTCTAAGGCTGCCTCACTATGGTCTTCAGACTGCAGAGGGGGAACATAAAAAAACAGGCCATAACATTACCTTTATCGTGGATATAAATTCTTTAAGTAAGTGGGGTCATAGATATTAGAAGTAGAACATACTTATTAAATAGATATATTAACCTTATTCATGTAGGAGGGATCAACTGGTTTAAGAACTAAATGATTAAGATTAGGGTATGCTTAGGAGAGACAGCATGTCTTGTGGTTAGAGCGAGGGACTGCGATTCGATTCCTCTGGCTTTGATTTGCTGACACTCAACTTCAGTGCCTTCAGTCTCCTCATCTATAAAACAGATATTGTAATACTTCTGGCCTCTCAGAAGTGACAGGAACCTTAACTAATACCATTGATTACTTGGAGACCCTTTAGTAAAAGGGGCAGCAAAAGTGCAAAGTAAGTAGTGATTCAACCTACCAAGTATGTGGTTGTTTTATTGATTAATTTTAGGGATCTATATTTTCTATGGCTTCCTGACTTCAGGTGCACTGGATTAATGCTTTCATTTCTAACAGATTTTATCCAAAGGTTCAAATCCTGAAGTCCCTCTACAGGCACACTGCCACTGAAATCAAAGGAAGTTTGCCTGAGGAAGGGCCTAAAGACTCAGTTCTGTGTGTTTTGCTCTGGTGCCAGGAAATATAATCCCTTTAATTAACAGGTCTGTTTCTTTGATAAGTGTTTAAGTGGTTTCACTGCAATTTCATCTCTTCAATTTTAGTCCAGGACCAAGGAGTCGTGGGTAAAGGGAACAAGCACAAGAGTAGAATTTTCCATCGTTTGTAAAGAGGGCTATATCTGAGACGCTTTAGTTGTGTGGGTGGGCGGATAGATGGATGGATAGACAGACGGAAAAGGGAGTTTCCTTTATGGGATTCCAATAATTGGTATGTGGTTTACATTCCATTCATCTGAAGGACTCTGATTTTAATCAGAAACAGGCCTGGGCTACTAAACTACCTCTAGTGTTCAAAAACATGATCTGCCTTCAGTCAGTGCATTTTTCTCACGTGCATCTTTCTTTTGACACCCACAGCCCCCCAAAGAATACTGTGGTCATTTACCACCATCAACTTAGCTGCAGGTCCTATAATAGGAACTGCTTCAGAGGCCTTTTTTCCAGGGAGAGGTTTTCTGATTGCTAGCCTCAGAAGGAGAAACATTTTATAGTGTGGTGTTTGAAGTTGGCATGGATTTTTATGAAGAGAATTTATTTAGGCCTGCCCAACTCTGGGAAAACCTTGTCTGGACAGTGTCATGGAGGTCTGGCCGCTGAGCTTGGCTTCTGGTGCCCAGGCATTAAAACTGACAACCAGTGGTAGAGGCCCTTATCTGGCAGTGGACTTCCCGTGTTTCGAGGATGTGCACATCTGGAACCAGGGAAACTCCTTGGGCAGAATCAATCAGGTTGGCTCTGAAATATTTCAACCCGCACCCCTTACTCCCCATCCCTAATGAAAGTGTGGATTGCTTTACAATCAACTCCTTTAGTCTGTGAGCTGGGGAACCAAATAATGAGTAATGCATGGCATGGACTTTGTGGTATTTGGAACTCTGTGTGCAACATTAACGTTAGATATTATCTGTCAGTCCAGTAACCCCCTACAAGCCCTTCCTTTTCCTCCCAGCTCTGCTGCTCTCTCCCCATTTCAAGAGATCCACTTATACTACAAATGAGTTAACTGTGCCTGGCCTGACTGATCTGTGGAAATTGAATGCTCTTTGGGGGCTTGCCTCCTGCTCCGAAAGCAGAATCCTGCCAGTGCACAATCTGAACACTTGCAGCCTGACAGCAAGGAAGAGACTTGCTAGAATTCATAGCAAGATCCCAAAAAGACCTGAAAAAGGAATGATGGCTTTGGGGTCAAGGCACCAGCCCCAGGTCTCAGGCAATCCAGGTTTGGCTCCAAAGCCCACAACAGATTTCTTGAAAAAAACATTTAATCTTTCCGTCCCTCAGTCCCTGTCTGCCAAAAGGAGGAACTAATATATCCTTTCTCCCACTGTTCACCTCTTTGGACTGTAAAATCTTTGAGACAGGAACTATTCTCTTCTCCATGTATTTTCAACATCTAGTACCCAAGGGACTCTTGAAATGGTGTAGACTTTGAGCAGCTACTGTAGCAAAGTAGTAAACAATAACAGTACAAAAGTCTTCCTAAGGTAGTACCAGAGCATTGTTCAGAGCTGAAGCTGAGAAGTGTCTGAGTTTGTAGTAAGCATTGGAAGGGGATGAATACCCTTACGTGCACACACCTCTCCTACACCCTAATTTCTTCCTCTTTTTTGCATCTCCATAGCAAGTGCATGTTAAAACATTCACCAGATATACAAGATGGGCTTCCTTCTCAGGTCACATCCATCAGAATTGTACTAAGCTAACACCAGAGAGCTTTATTGTTTGCATATCTTACGCTGTTCAGCTCAGGAAGAGACTGGTCTCAGGATGCCCTGTGGAGGTCTACACTCTACAGTAGTGAGTGTGGTACCTGACTGTCCCACATAGGAAAAATTGAGTCTGCTCCAGTCAACAATATTATGCTGGAGAGCAGAACTTGGCCTGGCTGACTTAATTCTGGCCCAAATTCTTTCCCATTTGGTTTGATACAAACTTTATTCAGGGTTTACTTGTGCCATTCAAGTTTCTGCTCCTACACAGCTTCTGGTTTGGCCCATAAGTATCCTGATTGTGTTCTGGATTTTACTGCCATTAAGCCATGATTTATGCTGAGTGCTGAGTTGCAACATGCAGCCAGCCATACTTGCTATACTTTCTCTCTGCTGCTGGATACCCAGAGTTTTTCAGGACAGCACCATTTAATTATGTTGAACATCAAAACATTTTGACACAAGGAGTGCTTGGTTGTATCTTTTTTTGGACTGTAATTGCTTTGCACCACGTCTGATTAAAGGAAGGTGGATAAACGGAATAAACTACAGCCAGAGCACCACAGGGGACTCCAAACAGTACAACCCATTCATTTAGTCATTTCCCCAGTTTTTTCCCCCCAGACTATGATCAGACAGCACCTTTACACATCAAGAACTAGGATCTGGCTTTTAATGTTAATTAAGGTGTGACTGCTTAAACTTTAGAGGGTTTTCTTGCTCCTCGTTCCTCTCTGGCCACAACTGTTCAAGTGTTGCTGAAGGTTATTATGTTTAAGTATTAAAAAATGCTTAGCTAAATAAGTTGGCTTATTTGCTTTTGCTGATAGTAGCAGTCCACCCACAGAGCCCTTTCAAATCTCTTCAATGTTTTGGAAAGTGGATAAGGGACTTATTCAGTGACGCGCAAGTTTTGCTTGAGCCAGGAATGAAGCGTGCATTTCATGAAATGAGAAATAACCTCAGACCACACACACAGTGTAATTTCTGAACTCCAGTTCCCTCTCCCTCCCGCTCCCTCTCCCTCCCTCGCACACACACGCACATGCACACACATGCACGCACGCACACACACATTCTTCCTAAAAAACAAGATGATGACTGACATCCTTAAACCCTTTAAGCATTCTTCTACAACTAATGGCAGAGGGAGGTTTTCAGAGCTTAGGTGGCTCATTGTTAGCAACAAACTGATGAAAAAATGGATTACTACGTACGTGCATACCATGGTGAAGAGAAAGTACACAAAAAGCCTGCCATGTCGGAACACAGCTTTTTAAGGGGAGAAATTGTTGAACCAAATATAATTGTTAAAGCTAATTTTACTGTGTGAGGATAGGGGAGGGGGGGGAGGATATTTCACAATTTTCTTTTAAAAGTAATGTTGGCTGTGTAGCTACTTGTTTAGTTTCACTGGAATCAATGAATGCTTCAAACATTATTTCCCAGAATAATACAGTGGAGTAAAACAGACTAATCATAAAATTATTACTTGCATAAACTTATATCTCTTCTTCTGCAGAGCTGGAAGCCTCTGTAACTAAATGATATGGTTTGCTGGGATGCACTACACATGCTCACCAATTGACAGGGGGGCCCCAGGGCAAGCTTTTCTACTGCTGCTGCTCCTTAGGTGCATCCCCAGCTCTAGGGTCTGACTCTGTGGTTCCCTCTGGAGAGGACTGTGGCCGGTGAATGTACTTAACCATTGGCATATTGGCAAAGTCTCTGCTTCTATTGTGGCTCTCCCCAGCACATCACTTGGAAGGAGCTTGCATCATTGTGCTCAGCAGGTGAGGAGGTCTCATGTATCACCACTGTAGCAGTTCTGGTCAGTGCTCAGATGGAGGCCTATAAATGAATGGCATGCCTGAATAGCATGCAGGAAGGCTTCGGTAACCTACTCATTGCTTGGTCACAGATCAGTAACAACTTATCCCCCACACAGCCAATCATATCTGCAATACCATGTGACATCATGTATAAAGAAACACACCCCTGGGATGATCCAGGATTGCAGTGAGGGGGGTGTCACCATACCCCTTTCAGCAGTGTGGCGTATGCTCACTCTGAATTCGCTGCCTGCACAGCACAGCACAGCACAGCTCCTCACGTGCTGCAAGCTTTGTGCTCACCACCTGGTTGGTGTGGGGCTTGGCTGGAGTCCCTGTTTTCACGTAGCTCCAGAGCCCAGGGGTTAACTCAACTGCTGTTTGCCCTCTCCTTCCCTCCCACCTCCTGAATTCAGCAGCATGGGAAAAGAGGTGACAAGCAGGGACTGCTCTCAGCCCTGTGCATTCATTCAGCTCCAGAGCACAGAGGCTGGGTGTCGCCACTGTTTGTCCCCTCTTCTCCCCTGCTGCTGCTGAATTCAATGTGGGGGGCCTTGAGTGGGGAAAGAAAGGGCAAACAGCAGTGCTGTTCACCTCCTGGGCTCTAGAGCTGCATGAAAGCAGGGGCTGTGCCAGACTCCATGCCAACCAGCTAGTGAGCTCAGGGCTGACGGCATCCAGAGCTCTGGCAGCAGCTGTGCTAACATGCTGGCGAGCTGCACATGCACCACCCAATCAAGCAGGGGTGCAGCTACACCACCATACCCCCCCAGGTCTACCCCTGAACACACGTTGGCAAATGTGCACGCTACTGTGTGAATCCAGTCTCCTGATCCCATCACCTCTAAAACAGAAAATTCGGCTTTGCATCTAGATTCAGATGTGAACTGGGCTTGGCCTGTTTCCATGGGTTCATCTCCAGCCACACACACACACACACACACAGACTTGCATCTGCTGTTAAGGTTGCTCCGTACTTTCCATTATAAATACCCTGCTTTGGGTTGCTTATAGTTTGGCCAAATTCTAATTGTTCAGGCTGAAATTTTCCATGCCAAGTGCCTGCCTCAGGCTGCATTTTTCTGGTAAGCTTGAGCAAAAAAACCCCAATTGTTCCGTTTCTAACTGTGAGGTTCAGGGAAAACTCTGTTGTTATTTTTACCATTGGGGGAAAACCACTTACAGCCGTTTCACTGAGAAATTGTATTGCTTCGGTGCTTTGAAGCAGGGACATGAAAACAGCAGAGGAGTTATGCTGTTGTCAGGTACCAACTTTCTGTCAAAGATGTGCCTTTTGGTATGCTAAGCAAAATCTACCTAACTTTGTCCATGTTACAGCACTGCAATTGGCACATGTCTTACAGAGGTCTATTAGTGACTGGCCTCAGGAAGATTATTTTCACTGGGCACGTCTCGTTCCCGCACAGCTCCTCCCTGCTAAGCAGGCTGCATGCACCATTTCCATCGAACCACCGAGCATGCTCCAGATCAGTACTGCAGAATAGGCAGGAACTGTACAGGGATTTTCCAGAGGTTTCTTCTTCTGGTAGATAGGGGTCAGTATAGCAACAGATTTGAAATTAAGAGTCATAAAGTAAGGCTGGAAGGGACCTCAGTAGGTCCTCTTGTCCAACTCCTTGTTCACGGCAGGATCATCCCTGACTAAACCATCATAAATAAAACCATAGATAAATATGGCTTAATTTCTAAGGATGGAGATTCCACAACCACTCTGGGTAGCCTGTTCCACACAGTTGATAAACCAGCCACATAGTTGATAAAGTTATTCCTAATACCCAGCCTAAATTTCTCTTGCTGCAATTCAAGACCATGGCTCCTTGTCTTGTCCCCTGCAGCCAGAGAGAACAGCCTGTCTTCATCCTCTGTGATACCCCTCTTCAGGTATTTGAAGACTGTTATCAAATTCCCCCTCAGTCTTCTCTTTTCTGGATTAAATAATCCCAGTTCTTTCAGCCTGTTTTCTGTAAATTGTATTTCCCAGGCCTCTAATAATTTTTTGTTGCTCTTGTCTGGACTCTTCCTAACTTGTTTAACTTTCTTGAAGCTTGGAGTCCAAAACTGGACACAGTACCCCAAGTGAGGTCTCATCACTGCTAAATAGAGTGGAATAATCATGTCCCTTGACTTGCAAGTGACACTCCTGTTAATACAGCCCAATATATTATTGGCCTCTTTTTTTTCGCAACAAGAGCAGACTCTTGACTCATATTCAGCTTATAGGCTGCTGTAAGCACTCAAGTCCTTTTCTGCAGTACTGCAACCTAACTAGTTCTTCCCCAGTCTGTATTTCTGTATGCAACTGCTCCATTCCAAGTGCAGGATTTTTCATGTGTCCTTATTGAATTTCAGTTGATTAATTTGGGACCATTTCTCCCTCTTATCAAGGTCATTTTGAATCCTAGCCCACCCTTCAGAGGGTGCATCCAGACAAAGGCACATGTGCAGTAAACGGCACTGCAGACCTGTCTGCAGCACTGCACATGCCACACACGTAGGCATTCCCCATGCTGCTAATTTGCAGCTCAGGGTTTGGGCGTTTTTTACACTGGGAGATCCTGTTGTCAAAAGAGCCCATATCTAAAAAAAGCAGGGCAGTGCAATGGCAGCAGTGTGCACCACCCAAAACCGGAGCCTGGCTGGCCAGAGCCATGTTCCAGCTGCTGACCAGGCTCCCTGATGCCAGGACCTTGTGGCTGCAGCCCCCAAAGGCACCCAGGACCCCAGGTAAAGCTGCTGGGGCCAGCACCCTGTGGCCCCAGCCTCCCCTTCCCCACCTGGGATAACATGCCATGTGCCAGAGTGTTCTCTGAGGACAGGTGTCCTCTGGGGACAAGTAGCAGTGGCACATATTGTGCCGCTGCTGTTTGTCCCCAGGGAAAATCAAATTCCCACTTGTGGGGCTGCACGCAGGGTGTCTACAACTCCACCTGGCTGTCCCATTCATGAAGATATTAAACAATACTAGACACAGGACAAACTCCTGAAAAACCCCATGTCAGGCCTGAAAGAATCAGGGACATTCTGCCTTTTATAATGCTTCTACCCAGGAGCAAGCCACTTGAGGGTGAGAAGGGAGGAAACACAGGACAGAAAGAGGGTGCAGACCCTGAGGGGCCAGTATGGGCAAAGGGAGAGTGAGACAGGCTGGAAAGACTGAAGTAGAAGGGAAAAGAAATACATTGGGGGAGATATGGCAAAGTACAAAGATGGTAAAATTTCTCCCAGGTGGAAATGAAAATTCATGTTTCACAGGAGAGCTGAAAGGTAGTGTAAGATCTCATGGTTAGAAAAGTTCATTTTATGCAAAATAGGCTCAAATGAAAATTGGAGCAGTCTATTTACCTCCGAGTTGTGAGATGGCAAGCAGGACATTGAATTATGCTTCTTTCTTGTTATGATGTTTCATATTTACCAGGAGGGTGGGTGATGGAAGGCTCTCCTGGGCAAGGAATTTCTCTTGTGTTGAGACTGCTTTGTGAGCATGCAAATTTGGCTCAAAACAAAAGGCTGGAGCAAGGGTGTCGGCTTGCAGGTCTCAAGGTATTGCATTTTGCTTCTTTCTTGTAAAATTTCGAAGTTTTCATTTATGGTACATCACATTTATGTTCCCTAGATACCAGACTTACTCTACAGACCATCAAGTTGCTGAGAAATGTCCCTTACTACTTTATCCTCCAGTGTGAAATTTCTTGTTACAGTTGTCCCAGCAGAAGGCCAGAATGGGATGTTTTGGACCATGGGTGAATGAATCATAAATACAATCTTACAGGGAAGATTTGCATTAGCTTCCCATCAGACCTAAAAGATCCCAAATTAACTTAGCAAATATTAGCAAAGACATTGTAGGCTATTGTAAGAGATTTACATGACTCTGTCTGAGCCCTATGTAAGACTCTTCATGAAAGCACCTAGATGTAGAGGAAGAGCAAAAATATTGTCCCAGTATAATATTTAAAAGTCTCTTAAATAGCACTAAAATCATTTTGGTTGTGTATAAGCTACTCACCTTTTATCAGTGCTTATTTAGAGGTAAGGTTTATAAGTTACTTGTGGCTTTACCACTTCTAAATAAGATGACTGTTTGATATTCGTGACATTGAAATCTTTCTGCCATATATCCCACCCTGTATTCTGGCTCCCTTTATAAAGCTCTCTCTCTTCGTGGCAGGCAGAACTCCTGGGGGGGAGGAAAGCTCTTAACACAAAAATACAGTCTTTTCCAAGGCTTGAATGAATCTTGTGGATCTTCTTATAACCCTAGCCAAATTTTCAATATCCTCCTTGGATCATGAACACCAGAACTAGTTCTACTACTCACTAAGTGGTTGTACCAGTGCTAAATGCAGAGGAAATTCAATCTTTCTGCTCCACCTTGATAGTATTCCTTTTTATACATCAAAGGATCACATTAGCCTGTTTGCCCATAGCATTGTACTGGGATCTCACATTCAGCTGATTGAAAGGGGCAGGAGAGTTGTGACAGACAAAGTCGTTGCTTTCTAGGATAGAATTTCCACGGCTGTAGGTATGGCCTGAGTTCTTCCTTCCTAGAGGTACGAATAGCTTTGGGTGCAGTGAAATGCATAAGCCCAAATCCATTTCCACACTTTAGGCACATAAATAACACACAGCCAAAGTTAGCTGCTTAAGAAGCATTTAGGACCAGTGGCACTGGGGAGGTTCAGAAAGATGAGGAGGACTCTCCCGCCTTTTGGTCCAATAGTTTAATGGTCCTGAACATGTTCAGAAAGACAAGTCAAGTTGCACATTAGGTGTAGCATTTAAATCCATGTAAGTAGCCCTTATCATCACTTAGGCAACTAACTTTAGCCCTGTATGTACTATTTACCTGCCTAAAGGGGAACTGGAATTGAGATATAGGGGTTGCTTGCATTCAGCTTGCCAAATCGTCTCAACTGCTTCACGTGAGATGTGCTCTTCATTACTAATTGCCTGTCATTTCTTTTCTTGGCAAATGTCGCCAGCAATGATTTTGTTTTCAATAATACAAGTAGCATAGGACCAAGAACCAGTTCTGGTTGGGATCCCACTAGGATCACAGCAGCTTGATGATGTTTTCTCATTGATAATTACATGGGATCTGTCAGCCAGTTTTTACGCTACTCACTGTTGAGTTTGTTCCTTCCTCATTTCTTAATCTAATTATCTCAGGCAAATGCCTCACAGAATTCAAATGGATTACCAGTACATCAATGCTATTACCTTTAATAAACAAGATAACTTAGGTTGACACTGTTTTCCCTAAGTCCCTGTTGATAAGTATTTCATATATTACCCTCTTTTAACTCTTTAATCAAGTCCCATGTTAGCCATTAAACTATTTTTCCCAGAGTTGATATCAGCCTGATGGGTTACCCAGGTCATCCTGTTTTTTGAATACTGATATGACTGTGGCCGTCTCCTAGCCCTTTGAAACGTCTCTCATGTTGCAAGACTGCTTTGAATGCTCAATGAATGATCCAGAAAACTCTTTCCAAACTTTTAGAAGCAAGTTAGCTGAATATGCTGTTTCACAATGCTTAGATTTAACAGCTACAGCTTAATATCTTCTGAGTTACTGCTTGAATGGAAAGGAAGTGGTCATCACATGATACTAATGCATCATGTTTTTCCCCCCACAAACACAAGAGTAAAATATGTATTGAATACTCCTGCATTACTATGGACTATTGTCCCAATTTGAACTATTAGGAGATGCAAAGAGTCAGTTCTTCCCAACTTTTCACTACCCAGCCAGACTTTTTATAAAGTAGGAAGAGACCCCTTTTAAATACAGGGATAAATATTCAAAGGGAATGCCACATTCTTTACCAGCAGATTCCCATTTTGATCTTGATGTATCCTGCCTTTGTCCTTGAAGCAGTATATGAAGAAACACAGGCAAGTAGAAGCTGGATGGATTCAAGTGCTTATCATGGATGCCAATTATGCCATCTCCCTAGCTTTTCCAGCTTCATGAGCTGCTAGAGTGAGTTTGCCACGGAATAACTGCTTAGCCCATTGCACACTAGTGAATACAACAATTCTCAATTAACTCTCACTTTAAGGGTAACACTACCCCCACTAGAGGTTCAAGTAACCTTATAGTAACCACAAGGAAGAAGCTTAATTAATTTGCTTTGCCATCATAACTTCGAGATTTCTTAATGACTTTTTTCCCATTTTACCTATCTATAGAATTATCCGATGATATTTGGGACAATTTAGATAGTAGTTTAATTTCTAAAGCATTGGAACTTGGACTTGGCTTCTGTGGGAAACTGTTAGACAAAGTAATTTGTAAACTAGAAGAGAAAAACTTAGTAGTTTTTTTAACTTCATATTTCATTGATGTTAACTTATTGATAGAGAAGTGTGGGACTGTCCCATCAGCAGCACAGTAATGTAATCCAGCATGTCCGTGGCACAGGAGGCTCCTGCTGATTTAACTATACTATAAGTACAGTGAGTGAGTGTGTCTATGAACCCACAGAAACAAGCCAAGCCCAGTTCACATCTGAATCTAGATGCAAAGCCAAATTTCTGTGTTTTAGAGGTGGTGGGATCAGGGGACTGGATTCTATAAAACAAGCTAAAAATAAAAATTCTAGTTAAGAAATTATAGTCTAAATTACAGCATGATGTGAATTTGTTTTCCTCACCACTGAGTTATAAACCTCAACAACTGGAGACTCTTTGCTGGAATGTCTCCCACAGCCTTAATTACAGATAGGCCATTGATGCCATTTATACAGTTGTGAGCATTTACCTCAGACAATATAAATATACGTCTGGTATTTGTGTTTAAAGTTACTGGCATAGAAAGAGTTTCAGGGCAATACAGATGATCTTGTTTACATGAGTGTCCACTTGATGGAAACAACTGAATATCAAAGTATAGAGGGGGGAAATCCCCTTAGTATAAACAGTTTTCTAAAGTAAAACGAAAGCCTATTTTGAATCAAGCTGGTATTCATTTAGAGTTGGATCTTGCTCCCAGTGATGTCAATCACTGCTTTGCTATCGTCTTTATTAGGAGCAGCTTCAAGGGTTTAATACGTTAATACTAAAAGCAAGCTACTAACATTTAAGTGACTGCAAACATCCAGGGACAATTTATGCATGTTTTAGGATACAGTTCTTTGCTGTATTCTATCAAGAGCTCTTAGTAATATAATACTAGATAGTTCATTAGTGTGTTTTCAGACAAGACAGATGCAATGGGTGTTTATGCTCCCATCCAAATGACAGAGCATGGCTATTGTCATTAAAAGATCATTTGGCTCAGGGGTACATTTGAAATTACTTGTCTGGGTTTCATGTTCTTCAGCAGTGGGGCAGGACCCATAAAGAACAAAAGTACAAAGTATTTATTTATTTCACCTCTTGCTTTTAGCCTTCTCTGATAGCTACCATGCCACCACTGTGATCCCATCCAAATGCATAGCTTGAACAAAGAAGCCTCCTGAAATAAGGTTCTAGTCCAAAAGGACTCAGTTAAGTGATTTGTTTGTATCATCTGGTGCCGTTTTCAAATGTTTTTGGTTTTGTGATCTGCACAGCTGGTAGCAGTCCTGATTAGGATAATGCCAATAAGTGATGTTCAGTTTGCTTAACTGAATCAAAAATTCCGTTGTTTTTTTTTTTTGCATTACTTGGAAACATTTTGTGGGAACCAAAACAAAACATTTCATTTCCGTTTCATGTTATATAATCCCCACCCTTTGACAAACGTAAAAAAAATTTCAAAACAAAAAAATAGAAACATGCCATCACCATATTTTTTTAATTCCTTTTGCCTCTCTTTTTTTTTCCAGCCAGATTCAATCTGTAGTCATGAATAGTTCTGGTCTCCCTAAAACTGCT
Organism: Alligator sinensis; assembly: GCF_000455745.1. Classification (NCBI taxonomy): domain Eukaryota; kingdom Metazoa; phylum Chordata; order Crocodylia; family Alligatoridae; genus Alligator; species Alligator sinensis. Next base: position 1,499,414 of record NW_005841902.1, read on the forward strand.
TTTTCTCCCAGCATTTTCTATGAATTAAAAAAAATCTGTCGTCTGTTTTTAAGAATAGAGGAAAAAATGTTGATTTTGAACATGTCAGTAAGATTGACAGCTGTTTTGTTGACAAGCTCCTGCACCTCCCCCATGGGCTGGAGCAGAAACTTGAACTGTGTCTTGATGTTCCTGTGAAAGAAAGTGGTTCATTTTGGCCGAATTACAAGCTTCTGAAAATCTCAGTTTGCACATGCTCAGTAGAGACTTGTTAGTATCTGGCAGGTAAATTCTCCAAGAAGTGTGACTTTGCTAAGCATGCAGCAGCCCAGGGGCTGAATTAGGCTTTTCCTGAAATTGTTGCTCCAGAGGGGGTCTTGTGGAAAACACAGGAACAGCGAGCAAGGAGACTCTCCTGTGCCTTCAGTGCTATCCCAGCTAGTAGTAGGAAATATCTAAATGAATGCAGACACACAAAAGTAGACAAGAAGGGGGATGGGAGGTGGAGGATGGCAGAAGGAAGCCTAGCTGGAAGAGGGGAGACTGGCAGTTACTGGAGAGGAGGAAGAAAATGAGGAAACTTTGGAGAGAATGTGGACTTAAGATGACCAGATAGCGCATAGGAAGACTGACACAATGAACAAAACAGAGGTTAGAGGTGGGAGAAACGGAAGAAGAGACTGGGGCTAGGAAGCCATAGCCAGTAGAAAACTCTGAGACTGTGCAGGGACCTAAGGCAGGAAAGTGGCTGAACAAGGGGTCTTGGTGAGGAGACAGGGATGAGAAGCCTGTCAAAGGAGCCTGGAATTCTGCCATGGATCCCAGAAGGAGACTAGGATGACTAAATTAGGCAAGGAAACAGAGACTGGATTACGGATTTAAAAAAAAACAAAACAAAAGGAAGGTAAAATATATTGTAAACAGGGTTGAATAGGCTCAGTGAAGCTGGGTAGAAATGTCTGGGACTAGCTACCTTCCAGTACATTGAATGAAATTCAAGATTCCTATTTCCCACCGTTCCTTCCTCTTTACGACATAACTGTGAAATATACTGCTGGTTCACATAGGAGACAATCTACTACCACTGTCTGGTACTTAAGTGGTCTGTGTCGTGGTTTAAATTATTCTAATCTAGGTCATGAGCAGTGTGTTACCTAATTCCACTGATGGAATTTGTTTTTCCCCCCAGTTTGCTCTATTTGAAAGCCTTGGAAACCACAACTAGATACACACTACCCCCTCAAAACCCTGAGTAGTAAGGTTACAACATCAAGCTCTCAAAAATGTAGAAAATACCAGAATTAAGGTTGCACATATGCAACCTTCATGGAGTCTCCTTGTGCAGATGAATTATGAGATAGCCTTTATTTTACATGAATATCCAATACATTTTTCCTACAGTACCATTGCCTCTTTCCGTGAACTGGAAAATGAATCAAGGAAGTGTAGGGAGGGCAGCAGTGGTCTATAAGGAAGCCTGCTTTATGTATTGTAGTAACTGGAATGTGTGGTATGAAGGAGGGTACTAGAGGGACAGAAGAGACATCTAAAGACCATGGTGAAGGCTCTCTGCTTCTGGCACAGCTTATTATCCTCTAGGCAAGTCAATCAACCAAGCTTTCCACAGGGGGTAACTACATGTGTTCTTCATTTTCTGGATTTATTTATTCCCCCCACAAGTACTATTGCCACTTTACATAATGCTGGCATGTGTCTGCCATTCAGTGCCTGAAGTCATCCCAAAATAAATCCCATCAACTTCTGCCTCTCAAAGTTCTTAAAATGTCGGTATGCACGCCAATAATTTCACAGAAACATAATCACTACCTGCAATTGTTCACTTTCACAATCCTGCATGAAGTTTGTTTGCAGCAAGGCGGTTCCCAAGCCTGGGTACACGATTCAGCTTGCAAAACATGGTGAAGATGCAGTCTGCCTAAAATTTAGGACACACGCTACATTTTAATCAAGCAGAGGGACCATATTATCAACAGGTTTCCTGCTTCAGTTGCATTTGTTAGACAAATGCAGGGTAGACAGGGTCAGATTTCTTAGGAGTTCACAGGAGCCCTCTTTTACCCAACCAAATAATTCCTACTGAATTCAAAGGGGATTACAGGTATCTGATGAAGGGTCAAGAGGAGAAAAATCAGAATCCTACAATCTTCCAGACTGAAATAAGCAGCTATAAAATCTAGTCATCCAGTGAAAACTGACAGCCCCCTCCTCATGAAGTCAGCTCCTTAATCTACAAGGCTGTTAACAGTTTGCACGTGACCCACGCTTTGCAGCAACCATGTAGAAACCTGCCAGCAGAAGCCACCCACATTCCTCTTTGCTGTAACCCTGCAAACACTAAATCCCCTGAAGCTTCCTTTATTTCCAAACCCAAACAAATTATGATCAGATTTCCAAGAAGGCTCAAGACTCTTATTTGTAGCATTTGAAGGATATACATAGTAGTTTCTACTATATATATAGTAGTAGTTTCTTTGTACTATATATAGTAGTAGGGATTTTTTTGTATGGCACACTCATTTTCAGCCTTAGGTTGCAATTTTTATTATACACGTCTTATTCATGACAAAACACCATTTTATAGGCATATCCCCAGTGCACCTAAACTCCATAGTTATGGCTTTACATAATACCTCCAGGTATAATCTGTCAGATTCCAACAGGAAAATACATGCAGGAATAAATCCTACTTCAAGACATTTTCTTGTGGTTCAAGGCTAAGAAAACTAATGTGTTTCCACATGTAAATCAACAGAATTTGGTGTACAAGTAAATAAAATGTATACATGTATGGGGAGTTTTGATTTATCTAAGCCTATTCTCCTCTTCAGAAACAAGTGGGTTTGAATATTCATCCCCCCGTGACATCAGATAGTCGAATGAAATCTTTTTCTGCAAATGGTTGCATACAGTTGCATTCTTATGCCCATGCAGCTTGGGGAATAAGCAGGAGGAGCTCATCCTCATGCTCAGTGCAAACAATTACGATGTCATAGGGATAACGGAGACCTGGTGGGACTCCACCCATGACTGGACCACGGGGATAGATGGGTATACCCTGTACAGGAGGGATCGTGTAGAGAAAACGGGCGGGGGGGTAGCTCTCTATGTTAAGGAAAGCTACACATCCCTGCAAGCTGATATTGGCGACCAGGGTGGACGGCTGGAGACCCTCTGGGTTAAAATCCGTGGGGAACACGGCACAGGGGACACAATGGTGGGAGTCTATTACAGACCTCCCACCCAAAGTCCTGAGCTTGACCAGGAGTTTGCCCAGGAACTGGCTGAGGCAGCTTGCTCCAGGACCATGGCTGTCATGGGTGACTTCAATTACCCGGACATCTCGTGGGAGGATCACTCAGCAAAATCTGAGCGGTCGCAGAGCTTCCTCTCGTGCGTGGATGACCTCTACCTGACTCAAGAAGTCTATGGGCCAACGAGAGGCAAAGCGCTGCTCGACCTGGTACTGGCTACTGGGGATGACCTAGTCGGCGACCTAGTGATCGAAGGGAAGCTGGGTGACAGCGACCATGATCACCTTCACCATCCGCCGAAAAGCTGGCAAGTCGGTCAGCAACGCGCAAGTCCTTGACTTCAGGAAAGCCGACTTTGACAAGCTCAGGACGCTTGTCAGTGAGGCCCTAAGGGACCGTGACCACAGGGAGAGGGGAGTTCAAGAGGAGTGGTTGCTCCTCAAGGGAGCGATCCTCAATGCACAAACTAAGTCTATTCCATCTCGGAGGAAAGGCAGCAAGAGGGCACAGCAGCCCCCCTGGCTCTCCAGGGACCTAGCAGATCTCCTGAGGCTAAAAAGAAAGGCCTACAAAGGATGGAGGATGAGAGTCACCTCCAAGGAGGATTATTCTGCACTGGTCCGGTCCTGTAGGGAGCAGACCAGGAAAGCCAAGGCTGCAACTGAACTCCAGCTAGCTTTGAGCATCAAGGACAATAAAAAGTCCTTTTTCA
>NW_005841902.1:1504741-1540483 GCF_000455745.1 Alligator sinensis
ATGACAGGCTGAGAGCCCTGGGGCTCTTTAGCCTGAAAAAGCGCAGGCTCAGGGGTGATCTGATGGCCACCTACAAGTTTATCAGCGGTAAACCAGCATCTGGGGGAACGTTTGTCCCCCACCAGCATCTGGGGGAACGTTTGTTCACCAGAGCGCCCCAAGGGATGACGAGGTCGAATGGTCACAAACTACTTCAAGATCGTTTCAGGCTGGACATAAGGAAGAACTTCTTTACCGTCCGAGCCCCCAAGGTCTGGAACAGCCTGCCACCGGAGGTGGTTCAAGCGCCTTCACTGAACACCTTCAAGATGAAACTGGATGCTTATCTTGCTGGGATCCTATGACCCCAGCTGACTTCCTGCCCTTTGGGCGGGGGGGCTGGACTCGATGATCTTCCGAGGTGCCTTCCAGCCCTGATGTCTATGAAAATAAGGTAAAAGGAATGAGGGGCCACTTCCAACCAAGTCCATTCACTCCCACCATTATGTATGTCACATTTAATGATATCAAAGACCCCTGATGATGTTCATCTGGTCATGTCACTTTTTCTATTCCTCTGAAGCATCCAGAAACCACCCCCCGCCCCACCCCACCCCAAAAATACTAACACCATCTCCATGCCATATCCAGATCTGAAGTCAAACTGATTAGTTGTTGAGTATTGGAGAGTATCAGATGCTATTTGATCTGATCAGCTACTGTTCTCTCACAGAACTGCTTCAGAAAGAGGAGATTAGAGACTGGACTGTAAGCAACAATATTATTAGTATCAAGCACTTCTTTGATCCAGATCCATACCACAGTTAGCCATACCATACCTGCTTGGCATGCAAGAAAATGTAACAAATTTTTATTAATAAAAAGCCCCATGCATTACTCATTGTCTTTCCATATTAACAGGAAGTAGGAGACAAGATGGAAGCACTGGATCCATCTCAGAGATGAAAGTATCTTCTTTAGCTGAAGCATAAGTCAAAATCAGGTGTTTAAACTATCTTTCAGTTTTTCTATTGAGGCTAGTTTTGTCTTTATGTGCATGGGAAACAAATTTATTTAACTGTCTTCATTGGCTGTCATAAGATGAAGTGGCTCAAAGCTGTAAGATTGTATCAAACACCAAGGGATAGAATAAAAATGGTCACAGCATGCAGATTCAGAGGGAGACAGACATCTATCAGACTCATATTTATCATACTCATGCCAATTTCTTACAAAGCCCAAGCATGTTACTACTTCATCACGTGTTAAATACCAAGTTGTCTTGCTTCAGGTACTTAAGTCAGATTTCCCATTATAGTTTTCAATGGCATCCAATTACAGTAAGTGCATAATGGCTAACACAGAGACAGAGTAAAGCCTATAACAGCTTCCCATGACCTAAAGGAGAATCTGCTGCAGATCAAATTTAAGCTTATTTTCCAACGGGCAGTCATCCAGACCACAAAAACCACCACAGTTCACAGACTGCTGCTGTGCAGCTTCAGTGTCCAAGGTTTTAAAATTTCATAACATTTACCCTTCACATAAAACAAGTTATACAGCATATTCAATGCAAAACCCACTATTTAAATGGCATTGCATTTGAGGTTTCAGAACCTACAGAAGTCGGAGATTATGGTTGAGGTTCCCTTGGCAACATTAAACCCTGGCTTCTTGGTTATGCATTATGATAAGGTCTTCCATCAAATGATCCCATAATACTAGGCAAGGTGATATATTATTCAGCCAATAAGGCATTATATTGCTTGTTTTATAAGCATTTTTCTTGCTCTGTGAGGAAGCTGCTTTTTTTATTTAAGAGTGTTAAATAGAGGCAATGTTGCCAGGGAATAAGATGATCAGTTGTAGTTCTGGAATATGTCCCTAAAACAGCATATTTTTAAAAATAACTTGGCATCTTCTTGTTTCTTTTCTGAAAGACCGGTGGGGTACAGGGTACAGATCAAAGATCAGATCCAATGTTTATTACACACAGGAAGGTTTGCCTACATACACATGGGGATGTATGCATGCATACTAATAAGAGCTAACAATTATTATTCACCAGTTTACTTACTATTAGAATAGGTGCAGAGTCTCTATTACAGTAATGTGGCAGGGCACATCTACAATATATATTTTTTGTACAACTGAATAAGAACTTTTAGTCTGTATTGTATTATATATAATTGTATTTGGTAATTAGCAATCCAAAGGCCATGGTTTAGGGCTTATGTACTGTGGTAAAGAAATGAGAAAGATATGACCAAACACCAACGTGAGAGCAAGCCGTGCTCGTAGCACGGGGAGGAGGAGTGATGGGCGCGGTTAGCAGCGTTCCCACCCGTGCTGATTGGCAGGGGGCGGCAGACGCTGCCCGGTTAAAAGGGGGAGCGTGCCAAAACAACGGGGGGGACCCGCGTAATATCGGAGAGGACTGATCACCCTCGCCGGAGGTCCTGCGTCCGCGAAAACCTGGACGGCCCCATCACGATTTGGTATACCATCTGAGCATACTTAAGAGCTCCCGAGGAATCGGAGAACTAGATTCCTGATACAGCTGTACGAGTTTGTTGCCTGAAATAGTGAGTAAAGCGATTTTCTTATCTCACTGCCTCCCCGGTGTGTTTCTGTCGACGGAGGGAGAGACAGAAGGAGGAGGAAAGGCCCGAACCCTTTTGTCCCCGACCTATTCGAGTGGATTGGGCTCAACCACCCATAGTTAGGTTGCACATGTACAAAGAACAGAATTATGATTGAATACTCAATCTCAGATATCTTAATTTTGGGAACTTTGTGCTACAATCATAGGCAGAATTCAAGGTAGGACTAATGTCGCAGATTTATATTCAGATCCTATATATTCTACTTTCCTTGGTTGAAGCACTCTTGAGCCATGAAGAGACTGAATACAGACATCCCTATGCAGTGTGCAGAAGGTGGGGAGGCACATAATACCTAGTTTCTAAACAACACTCTTCCTTAGCAAATCTAAAGGGCTTTATAAAATGGGCAAGTACCATTTTCCACACAAAGAACCCGCTTCCCCTACACATCCACGCACCTTAGAGGTGTCAGAATCGCAGTTTACCAGACTGGAGATTTGTGCTAGTCCATTCTTGGGGCCTCACATTGTCCCATGTTGTCCTCCACAGCAGTCTACCTTGTAAGGGGAATGCGCTTCACTTAATGAGGGAGAATGGAGTCCTTCTTCTGTGTATTAGAAAGATCCACAACCCAAATGGCCTCATAAAGGAAACCTGCTTTCCAGATCTCCACTAGAACTAGCCCATTTCTGTACTGCCCCCTCCCCTCATTTCTGAGGTCCCTTTGTGTTCTACTTGGGACCTAATCAATGTGGTACAGTATCCCAGATAATGGTTATAAAGGTTCACATACCTTTGTTGGAGGAAAAAACCCCCAAAAGAATCTTTTCCCATTTTTCTCATTATCTTAAGTATATAGCTTGAGTGCATCTTGGTTTATGTAAAACTATTTAGAAATATTAGCAGTACTGACCAAGTCAGAAAGTGTAGGATTATCCTCTCATTATTAAAAATGTAAATCTAATTGGTGTGTTTGGCATGCGTTTTGGGCAAGAGCCAATAAAAGAGTTAGGTACCTACAAGTTAGACGCTAACACCTAACACTGAGGTTCCTGGCCTCCAGAGTCGAGTCCAGAAGCCTGTGTTAGGCACCTTTGCTACGTATACAGTGCATGTATAGAGACAGACGGCTCAGAATGGCACCTCCAAAAAACTAGGACACTGAGCGTGGAGCTGCCTAGTACTACCCTACAATCAAAGCTAAACACAGGGATATGTATGAACGTCTGCTTTTCTCAGAGTTTAGGTATACGAATCAGGGCTCCTCCATTCGTTCAAAATGCAGAGTCTAGAATTCGCCTCCAAGGACAGGTATCCACAACTATTATTTCTGGAAGAATTGAGAAAAAAAAAAATCACATTTTTTGTTTTTTTAAATAGAGCTGGAGGAGGAAGGGATGCTCACCTGTTATACATGTATAGCAGTGGTACCAACTTTTGGACTAACAGACCACTGTTAGCCTCAAAAATCTCTCTCAGGGGCTACTGTACACCTTCCAAGGAGACTCCAACATCTTTAGGCAACTTGTTCCAGACAGTAACCATCCTCACAGAGTTCCTGCCCTGCAATTTAAGACCATTACTTCCTGTCCTGTCTCCTATGGCCACACAGAACAGTCAGTCCCACCCTTCATGCATTTGAAGACTTACCAAATTGCCTCTCTCAAGCTCCTCTTCCCCAGACTAAATAATTTCAGTTCTTCTAACATTTTTGTGTAAAGCACATTTTTTAGATCTCTAATAATTTTTGTTGCTCTCTAATGGGTTCCTTCCTATTTGTCTGTCGGTGGTACTGAACCTTTTGTAACCCAAGGCACCCCTGGATAGACTCAAGGGACACCTCTGAAAAAGCTAGCTCTCATTTTTCTGCAGTCAAAAAAGGGTGAAAGCTAATAGAGCAGGCTTTCTGTTGCAAAGAACTCGGAAAGACCATAACTATGGATTTCTGTTTGAAATCTTCAGGTTTATCTTGTGAATCATATTTGTAAACCTAACCTTGCTAACACTGTGTGGCACCCTGAAGCACCCCTGAAAAGATTGCAAGGCACCACAGGGTACTGTGGCACCCTAGTTGAGGATCAGTAGTCTATGTTTTTCTTGTAATGCAGTGCCCAAAACTGAACATAGTACTCCAGGTGAGTCCTCGCCAGTGCTGAACAGAGGAAAAGTATCACTTCCTTTGACTTGCTGGTTACACTCATGTGTGTCATTATCCAAAAACATCTACTGAACTGGATGCCTCAAGGCATTTAAGCAGAGGAATACTTACAACCCGGATCCTAATCATGGGCTGTTCTCTATATACAAAAACACAGTACTCTAGGCAAATGGAACAGGGAAGCATGTAGTGAGTTCAGGTGACTGTACTTAGACTGATTCCCCTTAACTCCTGCTTTAGGAGTCTAAAAGTCCCTTAGAAGGCCTAGAACCTATACGTAAAATACAGTTCAAAATTGAAAATCAAGAGTACTTTAGGAAACCACCACACCTCTTCTACGCCAAAGGTGATCATATACGTTTGTTGTTGGATTCTGATACATCAGACTGACATTTGATCATAACTGCCAACAGTCATCTATTCTGAATCAGCTGAGTATAGATCATTTATAAAAGCTAATTTGTGTGCTAGGGAATCAAAGCTATTTTGCATGTAATGTATGTCACCTGTCAAAGGAAGTGGATGAAGTTGTCAACACAGGCCTTTGTTATGACTACCTATGCACAGCCTCTTTTCCCCCATCAGTTCCTCTTTGATGGATCCATGCTAAATACTTTGATTACAGGATGCATTAGAAAGGCAGAGGGTGCTCAAGTAGCAATCAAAGTGGGCTCATGGTGTCACAGTAAAACTGTGTGCCCATACTCGCCTGTATTCTTGGATGGCAGATGCCAATACCACATTAGCTTCCTCATAAAAGAGTTTATCTGGGATTTCACAAAGATGCCACTGGTGGAGGTTGCATGTGGGGTGTATCTGAATCAGTCTGTCTCTCAAAACTATCCTACTCCAAGCCATTTTATGGACATTACGGACTGGCTACAGCCCATCTGGGATTGTATTCAACTTTTGCCACTGTATCCTTTCACCCAACTGACTTTCCACTACCACAACCTGGGTTTGTTTGTTTGTACCCTGCCTGGCACAAACAGCACACCATGACATCGTGTTCTATTACTGGACTCCCAAAGGTGAAGAACAAAACCTCTTAATACCAAAATATAGCTTCCTGAGACAAACAAAATTAACCCAGACATAGCCATGACAAAGATCAGGAAGAAGGAAAAATTACTGTAATAACATGAAAGTTACCCATGTAAATGGAAAATACTAGGGCTCTTGTACAAGTGATGGGGGTTTAGTTCTATAAATTGAAATGGTGGGTTTTTAACTGCAACACTTAAAAACTCACCATTTCAATTTAGGGGCTTCCATCACTGTTATAGCAAAGGGCCCAATGCTTTTTTGCTTTTTTTCCCCGTGGCGCCCGCCCACGTCTCCCGCAGCAGGGGGACAAGCTGCTGGTGGGCCAACCAGCTCCTGAGCTATGGGGGGCCCTGGTCCGTGTTGACAGCACCCCCTGGGGTTGCCTGGGTGGGTGCTACCCCAGCTTGGGCAGCACCCACCTGCTAGCCACCTGCCTGGGTGGCCCCAGGGGGCACCGCCGACGTGGAGGGAAGGGCTGGGGCCCCTGCAGCTCAGGGCCCATCAGCAGCTCACCCCACAGCTGCGGGAGAGGCAGGAAGGCAGGGTCTACAGAAAAAAGGAAAGGATTAGGCCCCTCATCGCTTTTTTTGTTTCTTTTTTTCCCAGCACAGCCTGCCTGCACCATCTGCTCCTGGGCTGAGTGGCACCTGAGCTGCAGGGGGGCCTGGTCCTTCCTTCTGCAGTGGCGACAGCCTCCGGGGCCATCCAGGTGGGGTGCTAGCTGTGTGCGTGCTCTCCTAGCTTGCAAGCAGCACCCGCCAGATCAAACTCTTTCCTTAGCCTGCGTGGGGAGCAGTGCCCGGTGGGCTTCCAGTGTGCGGGCTCAGGGAAGAGTTGGATCCACCGGGTGCTGCCTGTGACTGGGGCAGCACCTGTGCAGCTAACACCCCACTTGGGTGGCCCCAGGGAGCACCACTGCCATGGAGGAAAGGACCGGGCCCCACACAGCTCAGGGGCTGCTCGGCCCAGCAGCAGCTCATGTGGACAGGCTCCACCAGGAAAATAAATAAATAAAGAGGCAGTGAGGGGCCCGATCCTTTTTTCCCACCCCCTTGGACCCTGCCCACCTCTTCTGTGGCCAGGGGGGCAAGTTGCCAGTGGGTGCTGAGCTGCGGGGGGCCCTGGTCCTTCCCTCTGCTGGGGTGGCACCCCGGGGCCACCCAGGTGGGTGGCTAGTGGGTGGGTGCTGCCTGAGCATCCATGGAAGAAAGGACCAGGGCACCCCTACAGGTGCACACCTAGGTCATATACTAATCACCTAGAGGGCAGTCCAGCATAACAAACACATTCAAAAGACAAACAAACAAACAAACCAACCAAAAGAACCACACAATGAAAAGTTACCCTATTGTTTCTTGAAAATACTCAGAATGTAACTAACATGCATCATGCATGGCAGAAGAAATACAAATCAATTAGTGAACAATAATGACAAATAGAGAAAGCAGCAAATGGAGGCTCCAAGTGGCAAACCCATCTTTGCAGATATAACAATAGAGGCCTTGCATCAGCATTTTGGACCAAACTGTTCTACTACAGGCAGGAATTACAAATACGTGAGCAATATGATCAATGACCCTGTTGACTCTTAGCATAAGTATGTTGTTGGGGCTGATCTCAAGTGGTGATGCACCTGTTTGACAGTCATATCAGAATGTAATTTTAATAGCAGAAATACTTCAACAGAAGACTAATATTGATTAGTAAAGTACAATCTTATCACTGTGTTTTAAGCATGGATACCAATGCGTGTATTTATGGCCACATTTTATAAGAATGTCTAGCCACTGCACATGCTGCAATATACACGTACAAATAAGGATTATGAAGGCAAAGTGACTGCATGGACAAGTAACCAGTTACATGTCTAGTGAGCAACTTACACAGGCAGTTGGCTCACCATTGTTTCACAGTTACTTCACTTTTATATTTAAAATATACACAGTGCATTATTAAATATATATATTTTTTTCCAGAGCACAGTATTTACACAGGGTAATCCAAATTGATTAATGGAAGAAACCATCATTTTTCCATTACAAACATGAACAATACATATTTTAATTACTTCCCCATAATTTTATTTTCATATTAGATTGCTCAAACACTGGAATAAACTAATTGACAAAATCCACCTTGTATTTCTGAAGATAATCAGATTGGTCTTGAAATCTATTATAAAATAGGGGCAGGGAGGGTGCCAAAAGAAAGAGTTACCTAAAAAGCTGGTCTGTGGCATTCACTGGATACCTTCCTATCTGATAACAGTGATAGCCATGTAGAATCTACCTCATTGATAAAGGCCCCTGGCTCACTGGAATACTTGAATGGTAAGCAAAGTTACCAAGTCATTTCAAACTGGCCAGGAACTAATTAAAATAAGTAATGTATAGGATGAAAAGCTCCATGGATCCATTATCTGAGTTACTGATTCTCATAAAAAACATTAATTTATGCTTTAAAAATGTGAGAACGATTAGACAGACATTGAGTTCTCATATGTTTTTTTCACTCCTTCCTAAAGAGTGAAGCCATATTTGAGAACATCAGAGATTATGCTGGAGTAACTTGAAAGAGGATTTTGGGCATAGTGACAGCTCCTTAATTTAAACAAGGGTGTATTTGGGGTTGGGGGGGGTAACAGAGTCATTACTGACTTTATGCACACTGGCATAAAATAGCAATTCATGTCATTAAAACAGTTACATTTAAAACGAGCATAAGCTGTATCACAGTAGGATACAAAACAGCGAATGTGCAATTAAAGTTGTATATTGCAGTAGCTATGAAGACACCGCTCAGTTTTAGTTTCATATTGGCAAAATAGTGATCCATAACTCATGCCCCGTGGTGTTGTGCTACTCAAGAAGTATCTATCTGAGGGGTGTACAATTATTGGGGCCCAAGGGCCACACAGGCTGTTTTGGTGAGCTGTTGTGGGCTGGGTCACCCCCTCCCCTCCTCTCCTCTCCTCACCCCATGCAATAACTCATCAAAATCCCCTATGTGGGATGAGGCCCCAGGCAGCAGTATTCAGGAGTGGGACGGGCGGGCAAGGCCGGGATCACAGGGTGGGGTTGCGGGGTGGTGATGGCATGGGGCCGGGAGTCATTACTGACTTTATGCACACTGGCATAAAATAGCAATTCATGTCATTAAAACAGTTACATTTAAAACGAGCATAAGCTGTATCACAGTAGGATACAAAACAGCGAATGTGCAATTAAAGTTGTATATTGCAGTAGCTATGAAGACACCGCTCAGTTTTAGTTTCATATTGGCAAAATAGTGATCCATAACTCATGCCCCGTGGTGTTGTGCTACTCAAGAAGTATCTATCTGAGGGGTGTACAATTATTGGGGCCCAAGGGCCACACAGGCTGTTTTGGTGAGCTGTTGTGGGCTGGGTCACCCCCTCCCCTCCTCTCCTCTCCTCACCCCATGCAATAACTCATCAAAATCCCCTATGTGGGATGAGGCCCCAGGCAGCAGTATTCAGGAGTGGGACGGGCGGGCAAGGCCGGGATCACAGGGTGGGGTTGCGGGGTGGTGATGGCATGGGGCCGGGGCTAGATCAGAACCAAGTTGCACAGGTTCCATGAGCAGGGGCATGCAGGGAGTGGATCACAGCTCTGCCCCATCCCAGCCCCATGATCCCAGCCTCAGCCCTGGATGCAGCTCCCCACCCGCCCGCACACCCTGCCCATGCGGCTCCCTGGAGCCGCATGTGGGGCTGGGATCATGGAGTAGTGCCAGTGTGGAGCTGGGGCAAAGCTGGAAGCCACCACTGGGCCTCACTGGCAGGCCGCAGCTGGGGAGAGAGGAAGGCTGTGTGCCTCGCGGAGGAAGCTTGGGAAGGAGGCAGGGGCAGGGAACAGCCATGTGTCACCACTGAGCCCAAGCGAAGGGAAACTTAACTTCCTTCCCTCCTCCCCTCCTCTCCCCTCCCCCAGCCCGGGGTACACAGCCCACAGGCAGTGGAGGGAAGAGGATGGACCCAGCGGCGACTCTACACCCTGCCACTTGGAAGCAGCGGCCAGGACCAGGCTGGGGTTAAAGGAGGTGCTGGGGGATCCCCATCTCATACCAGTCTGCAGCTTGCCTCAGGATGCCTGTGTGGTGGCAGCAGTCCCCAGTTCTCCCATCTCGGTGTGTGGCATAGTGGCATGGGATCAGTGGCAGTGATGGGTGCCCCAGTGAGGGCACTGCATCTGAGGCTGGTTTCTGTGAAGACTGTGTGCTGCTGGATGGGGAGCTTCATCTGGGGCTGCTCGCCATGGAGACTGTGTGTGACTGTGCAGGGAGCTGTGTTCAGGGATGCAGCTCCCCGCCTGGCCGTGTGCGGTCCATGGAGACCAGCCTCCAGCCCCAACTCTGGATGTGGCGCCTTCACTGGAGCTTCCGTGTTGCTCTACTCTGTTCCACACCACTACACCCCACACCAAGCCGGCAGAGCTGGGGGCTGCCACTGCTGTGCACGCATCTCGGGGGAGCTGCAGGATGGCACGGGACAGGGGTGCCCCAACACCGCCCAGCAGGGCTGAAGGACCCACCATGGGCTGGGTAAAAATTGTTCTGTGGACCAGATCCAGTTCATGGGCTGTATTTTCCCATCCCTGATCTATCTTGTTATGCTTTACACTCAAATGATTACAGCAGTATTACTGGTGTAATTCTTCTCAAGTCCTACCAAAGTTGAAGTCGTAAAGGGAAAGTTTGCACCTTCTTATCCTTGTGTCCATTGTAATAGTCCTGCAACTTGCCATTCCTTCCATTTATTCCCTGTACGTGCATAATAAGGTTAGACAAAACTTGCCTAGGATGGTTTAGAGAGGAATGATCCTGCCTCAAAGATAGGGTTGGATTAGATGACCTCTGGTGGTCCAGTCCAGCCCTACTTTCTTATGATTCATAAATTTAAAGATCAAGTTTTAAAAATACACTGAATTACTAAAACCATACTGCAATCTCTACCTTGTTCATTACACAGTAACATACTATCTTAGACTATCTTACCCTATGCCCCAAGGGCAATAAGACTGGAGCATAATAAATCTGAAAATTGTCTGATAATTTATGCTACTAATACCAGTGAATATTCTTAATCACTTTGCAACTGATTAGCTTGGTACCCGAGATGTAAGATAAATGTACACATCTATGCATCTAGAGATGTGCCAGGCACAGGTTCAGTTGCATTATATTTTTTCCACAGAAAATTCTCATTCTTTTTCCAAAGAGAACTTTCACATGCTTCTTCCTTTTTTGTCAGAGCAGCAAGAGGCGCTCTCTCACACAGCTCCTTGATGACTGCCACATCTGTCAGCTTCCCAATGCTCTCATCATTCTCCTCATTCAGCATATCCCAGAAGTCTTTTGGTCGTTCTTTTGCTTTCGATGCAGGCTCTGAAGGGAATCTTCTTGGCAGCTGGGTAGGCCTATTTCCATCACTTTTGAAGAGGTCACTGAGAATAGAGGTGTCTCCCAGTAAGTCTACAAAAGAGTTTTTCTTGCAGAAGAGTTTCTCACCGTTTTCTGACTGAGACAGGGATCTTTTTCTCGGAGACACTGTCCCCTCTGAGTCTTGCTGTCTGCAAGTGGCATTTGCAGACAGCACCTCAATTATTTCTGATTTACTGCTTAATGAGCCAGATGCCATAAAATCTTTGAATGCCCGACTGTTTCTGCCACTGATGCTATCTTGGGTAATGACAGTGGGCAATTGTTTATACTCGGCATTAAGACACACACCATCTTGTATGCAGGAGTTATTGTGAACTTGCTCTGTTTCTACTTTATGTCTTTTTTGGCTACATATTTCTGTAGTTTCATGGGGAGGATCTTCAACTGCTGAAGCACTAGACCGTGATTTCCTAAATTTAATAGGGGACTTTCTCTTTCTGGAATGAGCTGAACACATCTCATCTTCCTCACATCTATCTGAAACACACGCTGGAACCTCAATTGTAAAAATGTTCTCTAACTCTGGGTACTTTGCTGCATAAAAATCTTTCAACATTTTCTGTCGTATTTCTGATGTTGCTTTTGCAATGTGTTCTGCAAGTTCTTCCACTGAAGCCATATTGAAGTAGGAGACCATTTCCTCAAATTGTTTCCTGCAGCCATCAATAAATAAATTTAAAAAATGTTAATTTGCCATCTTTAAATTTACAAAAAACCAAACCCCACTAAAAGTATAAAATAAAAATCGGTTCACTTAGGTTATTTACATATCACAACTTTAGTGGACATCATGTATTTTACAATCATGTATTTAGACAAATATGATGTAGAGGCAGGATTTTTCAAAAGGGACATTCACACTTCACTTGCATTGGATTTTACATTAAAAAGCCCCATGATATGATGTATGAACACTCCTGGCAGTAGAAACCAGAATCCAAGTCTCCTCCCTCCCATATAACTGCCTGGCCACTGAACTAGTCATTTCACTGGCCCTATGCTCCTAAGTCACTTTTGAAAGCGTTATCCTCATACAATAAATGGAATGCTGTATCCGTGACAACCCAACTTCTGCATTTAACCTTTCGTCATGAAGCTGTTTGCCCTTTAAATGTTTTGTGTTTTCATTGTTTATAACAATAATTAGGCTTAGCTTGAGTATTTCCTGACAATAACCTTCTGATTAACCTCCTGACAGATTCTGAACATGGACTGATACGTGTTTTACTATGACAGGACCCTAGCTCTGATGTCCAGTGTAATAAAAAACCCATCTACATGAACCTCGGTCTGGCTTAGGACCATATAGATCAATCTAAAATACTTCACACCATCTGATTAAGCAGAACCTATGCTATACATTTTCTGTAGGCCTGATCTTTGGAGTTGTCTATTCTGCATGCTTGAAACTGGCTTAACTCCTTCCTCAATGTATAAAACAGCCATTAGTGTAGGCTTCTGGGCTTACACAGCCTTTATCTTTTAGAACAGAAATCAAGATTTGATGCTAAGAATCTTTGGGGAGTTCTCAGGGCTCTTTAAATAAAAGATGCAGCTGATAAGGAGTCGGTCACTGGACTAAACAGAACCTACCACAATGTCTATTTTGCAATGAGCTCTTTTTAAAGCAAGTGTTTTCATTTTTAATATTTCAGTCAATCTGGGAGAAGAAAGTGGGATAGAAGTGTTGTTGGGTACTGATAATGATTTACAGTACATAGTTTCATAGTGCTTAGGGTCAGAAGGGACCTAAACTGTCCAACAGGTCTGCCCCCCTGCCACGGGCAGGAATGGGTGCTGCAGTAGTATCACCCCAGTCAAATATCTGTCCAGCCTTCTCTTGAAGACCCCCAAGGCAGGAGAGAGTACCACCTCACTTGGGAGCCCATTCCAGAGCCTGGCAGCCCTAACTGTAAAGTAATGTCCCCTGATGTCCAGCCTGAACCTTCTCTCTAACAATTTGTGGCCATTATTCCTAGTAACCCCGGGTGGTGCCAAGGGGAATAGAGCCTGCCCCAATTCTCGCTGGCCACCCCCCCAGTGAGTTTGTAAACAGCCACCAGTCACCAGATCCCCTCTCTGCCTTCTCTTGTGGAGGCTGAATAGGTTCAGGCCCTTTAGCCTCTCCTCATAGGGCCTGCCCCACTGCCCCTTGACCATGCAAATGGCCCTCCTCTGAACCCTCTCAATGCTAGCCACATCCCTCCTGAAGTGCGGCGCCCAAAACTGGACGCAGTAATCCAACTGTGGCCTGACCAGTGATGCATAGAGGAGAAGGATCACCTCCCTGGACCTGCTTGTGATGTGTATTAAAAGACTACCATCATTATTTTACAGAAATCCCAATCCCATAGGAAAGAGAACTAATAATAGATAATTATAATTCAGTAAAATTTCCTGATTCACAATGGTGATAAGTGCAAGGTAAAGCCTATGTCCAACTCTACTCCAGAAAACTAAAGGTGACACTCAATGACTGGCAATCCATTTAAGAAGCCTAAACATGAAGAGGGACCTAAGCTAGGACCCTCATCTCACCAAATGTGTGTTTTTTACTAATTTCAGAATTACAAAAAGGAAAACATGTTAAACTGAGTAATTCATCCTAAACTGCTACCTGATCCAATGGAGAATTTGGATGAAAGATCTTATCAAAAGAGAACATCCATAGAGCCAAACAAAAACAACTACAAAAATACTTATTTTAAGTACATGGTAAAGTTTCAGTACACACTGGGTACATCTACATGAGACTATGTTGCTGCAGCTCATCGCAACAGTGATGTACCGTTGGCAGACACAAACTGTGATGCCTACACTACTGCACAGCAGCGCAACTGCTACTGCACAGTAGGGTTGGAAACAACCCATGTGCCACCAGGACTGTGAGGTAGGAAACTGCTTTAGTAAGTACTAAATGACTGTGCGGTAACAACTGCACAGTTGGGTGCATATGTAGATGCACCCACTGAATGTCAAGACCTAAAACTTCTTGTTTAGACATCCTTTTAAAAATAAAGTTAAATCAGAACACTGTGAATACATCCCCCCTCTCAGGACTGCTGGGAGATTATCCATTTCAGGTAGGGTGCAGATAACTTTAAAGACCGCTCTTTTTTTTTTTGGTCAATGCTACTCTCAACTGACTTTGAAGCAAAAACCTTAAGGTGAAAATTCTGTTAGTCAACTTCTGACACCTTAGCCACTCAGGGTAGAATTCAATTTCCTTTTGCATGTCTTACTGACAGTTTTCTAGCTAACTGGCCGTCTCTGGCCCCTGTCTTGTACTTTGGATACATAAGCACAGTTCTCTGCAGATAAACTATACACGCAGACTAGGGACAGACATTACACATAAACCGCCTTAAGTGATCAGAAACTGGTTTAAACCTGTAACAGAACAGATGTTCAGTGCACATAAACCAGTTTGAAAATGGCTGAAACTGGTTTGAGATAAACCTGGTTGAATGTAGTATCAGAGTTAACTGATTTGGCTCAAACCAGTTTATGCAATGTCTGCCCCAGACCCCTTGCTGGTTTAAGATAAAAGACACCCCCAGCACCCAACATGCTCTCTGGGGTAGGCAGGGCTTTCTGTTCCACATCAGGGCTGGCCCCTCCCCTCTGCATCTGCCTAGTTTCTCCATGCTAAAAAGGGATTATTCTCCCTGCCCCTCTGCTTTAGCAGACACTTCCGGATTAGCTAGCAGACCACATGCTGGCTATAGTCTATGCTGTGGGAGAGACAAAGGCAGACTGGCTTTTTGGAGCTAATCAACAGGTAGCTTAATGTCCTTCCTTGGAAACGTTTGAAAAGAGCTGTTTGCTCCCCTCCCTCCCCCTCACCACTCTCTGTTAAGCAAAAATTTCCCCCTCCCCTCTGCCTTTGCCAAGGTGGCTATGTATTAGCCAGCAGACCACATACTGGGTCTGTGCTGAATCAACAGCACAGCTGGTAATGTCTCTCTGTTGTTTTCTTAATGGGGCAATAAACAATGAGATAAGAGCGATAAACACTGTTATCAGCTCCCCCCTCCCTCCCCCCCCACACCAACTTGCTTGCCTGTCAGTTTGCTGCAGACAGTATACAGAAGCAGGGAGGGAGAGTGAACAGCTCTGTATCATCAAGAAATGCATGTACTGCACCCCTGCCCCCCACCCTTGCCTCAGAGTGCTAGCCTAGGGCTGCAGGCTGGCAACACCCCCACTCTTTGAGCAGCGAGTGGGGAAAAGCCTGGGACTGCAGGCATGGAGGGGGCTCATACCCTACCCTAATCAGAGCCCTGCTGGGGCCTGTCCACACCCCCCTCAGTTTAGCTCTGTGGAAGGGCAGGGAGGGCTGCTCTAGTGCTCCCTGGCTTCCAGCCTGAGCTATTGCAGGCATGTGTCTGAATTTCCTCAGTCCAGGGGGATTGTCTGTATGGTTGGAAACCAGTTCAGCCTAGCCAGGTTAGACTAACCTGCAGCGGTTGAATCAATTCAGGCTCAGGCTTTTTGAATGTCTGTCCCTGGCCATAGTGTATATAGATGCATACATGTGGAAGTACCCAAAAAAAAATGAAGGGGGGGGGTCATGGAGGTGGAGAAGGACCCTCCCATGTACAGCTTCTAGAAGCTGAAGGGTTAGGACACTCATGCAGAAGTGGGAGACTTGGGTTCTAGACCTTTGTCACCCACAGGGAGTTTGAACCTCTGTCTCAGAGGGCAGAAACAAATGGTGGCACAAACATCTATACCCTTTGTTGCACCACATCAGTGGCTATGACAAAAAGTAGTGTAAGAAGTGTTCCTTTGTTGAGGTGGTCATCTATTTGATTGTGGGAGGAGTGCAGGCAGCCTGCAGCTGCCCACACTCTTCAGCCACCCAGGAGGGACAGGTGTTCAGGGGGTTTGAGGGACCTAATCCTGCTCAGCCCAGGAATTCCCACACAGGATTGAGCCTCTCAGGCCCTGGAGCACCTGCCTGGCATTCCCTGCTTGCAGATGCAGAGAGCTGAGGGCAGCTGTGGGTCCAGGACACAGCCACCCCCTGCCTGATCTACAGGATTTGGCTGGAACCAGTTCCACAGTGGTGTGATTGGGATGGAGGAATTTTGTGACCTACCCTAAATATGCTTTGCATGTCCCTCCGATCCCAACTGCATCATCGTTTTAATATCTGTCAGTGTCTCTCAAGTATTGGTCTTCTATCAGAAATGAACTCCTAAAGTTTTTTTTCATTAATACAGTTAAATTTCAGTCTATTTCTGGTACTGCAGCACTTTAACACCTGATAGCCAGTCCTTCTACAAATCTCACTGCCAGAGGCGTGCAATCATTTTTTATACTCTCTACCCTATTTACTATTTCATCTTTAGAATGTTCCTCAGGCTCTGTATACTGTAAAAGCTGCTATGCTAATTTCCTTAAGTCAGGCCTGGAAAATCATACAAATAAAACAGAACTGATTCAATACTGATACTGCAGTATGATTCTAGGCAAGTGCAAAAATAAAGCCCGAGTGCCATCATTCTGAATAATCATTAAAACCAAGGCATTGGAAGCACTTCACGTGCTTTTGAAGTGCTTCAAAGAACAAGTGGACAGACACGCATGCCATCTGAAGGGCTCCAAAAATGACTCTGACTCAAACAGCATCCATTAGAAAGCACTTCCAAATGATTCTCTGCATACCTCACAGGGACTGAAGTACTCTGGCAGGGGTTGTATATCTGTCTGTGGCTGCAGCGTTTCAACATGGAGTAGAATTTGAAGTGCTTGAAATGTTACATGTCTAGGACCTAAGGTCACTTCAGTAGCTATTCACATTGAAGTTAAGAGTTCCATGACATTTCAAAGAATGGCTAAGTTTATCAGTAAGCTAGGCTTATCATTACACCTCAGTAAAAAAAAAAACCAACAAAACACACTCACACACTATACAACACTTCTAATGCACTAAACTGTGCGAGTCTCATAGCTGAGCTTCTGGCTACCCATATATAACTTGTTGCCATTCAAATCACTTTGGGATACCTTTAAAAGGTTCAGATCTACAGACATTTAAAATGTACATAATCAAACACTGATTGCACCAGATTGTGCCTCTAGTCCCAAACATACCGCTGTTCAGTTTTAACTAGAGATTTCCTGCAAAATTCAACTGGCTTAGTAATAAAGGCCTATATGCAAACAAGAGGCCTGTTTTTATCCCTGGCATTCTCCATGTTAGGCCTCTATTACATCAAAGCTTAGCAGTTTCTGCATTTAGCTGCAGCATCTCAAATATCCTGTCTACAAACACCTGCTCTCTTCCTGAGGATTATTCACTTTAAACTCATTAGAATGCTCAGTCACAGAATTCAAGAGCTTGTTAAAATACAGGGGCTAACAAGAGGCTCCCGCTCTCATTTCACATGAAATAAGATTATTTTATTAATCATGTCTGAAACCATGTAAGGCAGAGGTTCTCAAACTGTGGTCCACGGACCACCACAGTTCCGCAAGCTCCATTCAGGTGGTCTGCAGAAAGGTTGCGGAACAATCGAGAATAACTGTACTTGTACGGTAAGACTACTGATATTAAAGTATGAGCTGTGTGCTTTGATTTGTAGAACAAAAAAAGTTTATTAAGTGGTCTGCTGAGACCCTCAGCAATTTTCAAGTGGTCTGTGGGAAAAAAAGTTTCAGAACCACTGATGTAAGGCTTTGAAATTAGTTTTTAAGAGTATAAATAGTTCAGGGCTACGAAGGCTTGACACTGACATCTTATTTTACCCCACATATGGTACTACTATCTAGGAAGATTAAAAAAAAAGCTTCCTTTTTCTTGACAAAACAAGTGACCTAAACCATAATATGACAATTCTCTCCTTTGGATAGAAAACTGTTATAAGCTGTTCTCTAAAGATGCTCAGTATTTTCCTGCTAGCCTATGTAAAGTGAAATTTTAGCTCCTGATATTTCATTTTTGCCCTCTAAAAAGCATTTTGCCATGATTAACAATCTACACAGTACACAAAGTACCCAATTAATCCTTTTAGAGAAGAAAAGGATTAAAAATGCTGTCTTAAATGTATATTTTAACTTTCAAGTGCTATATATACAGCACTTTTTCCATGTAACTTAAACTTACCTGATAGTTAAGTTATATTAAAAATCAACAGTACAAAGCTACAGAATAGATAAGCAAATTGAACTGGCTCAGTTTCAAGCTATTCTGGAAAGATCTTATAGTAATTTATGCCAACATTCCAATATCAGATCAGCACAACATTTATTTTAACCACAACACAGATAATTTACCCAGTTGTTAATGTGGATCGTGATCCAGTCTGCTTTTGTTCAAAAAGAACTTACTGCCAGCACTTTAAATATCCAAAGCCATGCATCTGTTTATACATATGCCTCTATGCATAGACCTTTCACCTTTCCAAATGTCAACTCTCCAGATTTCAGTGTTTGTAGAATTTTACTGCATGACTTCCTTCAAGTAGAAGGCAGCAGGATTGTTATGTCCCCCTCCATTTAGTAACACTATTTGGTATTAGTGTTATTTTTTTAAAAGCCTGCATGGGCTTGCTTCAGCTGATTTCACAAAGTCACTCTCTCAGCATCTTGACTGGCTAGAAAAAGTTTCTTCATTTCTGTGCCTGTGTAATACCTAACTATTGTAAAAGAACTTTCTCTTCTGCTGTTCTCGTCACCTGGAACAATGTACCACTATCTCTAGACTACTGGAATTTAAATGCTTCTATTGTTGTAACAACCAGTAGTGAAAAACAGGGAGCAAGAAAGAATAGGTAAGTTGGTCTTTTTTTCCACAGCCTGGAGAAAAAGCAGTAGAGAGGCAGTATGTTTTAGAAAATAATGAGCCCTACACTCAAAAAACAGTTGAGTTTTCTCTACAGTCTTTCAGCTGTAAGTGATGAGATCTGGGTAGTACCAGTAGCCAATCTAAAGTTCAACCTGTAACATTTCTCATTTTTATACAGTTTAATACTAGCTTGTAGTTTTGTGTAGAGCACACATACACCAAGAATCCTGGTGTGATAACATCTGCGTAGCTATGTAAAACATGTCATACTGATTCAACATGCTGAAACAATTTGTGGGTTCATTTAAGTTCATTAATCAATTCTAATACTCTGTGTATAGTGTGAGCTAAATTCTTCTCTTGTCATAGAAAGCCACCAGTGTTTCATGATTATGCCTAAATTTTATGACAAAAGGAAAAATTAATTTAACTGCCTGAAGAAAAACTCTTTGAAACCTGAGGATTCTGACTTCAGTCTTGCCACTCCTTCCCCGCCCCCCCCAGCAACTCACCTGCGGATTCCTGTAGGGGTCTTTCCAATCAAGAAGGTGGTTGAACCTACTCTGTGTACCTTTTTCTTTTTCTGAATGATGGGATGTGTAATACAGAGGTGAAACTGCTTGCCAGCCCTCTGTTGCCCTCTCTGCTGCCATCTCTCAGTGCTCTTCTTCACCGATGCGGCTTCTTTTGGATTTTCTTCTGGGCTTTCTTCATCTTTCTAACAAAAACACAAGACAGAAAAACACCAAAACCTTCTTTTCTATTTCAAAGAACAGATTTACTCTGTTTTCTTCCATAATGTGCCTCTGAATATGTTACACACCTTGTTTCTGAAAGGCAGAATGAAGGAAATAAAAGATCTTTCTTTGAAAATACTGGCCAGGAGCTGTAAGTAACTGAGTAGCAGCTTCTGCAGAATGAGCTTCTGTTTGGGGAGGACAGGGCAGGCGGTGAGAGTAAGTGTCCAGCATGCCCCTTGTGCTGCTCCCTGAGCAGCATTACTTATGCTTTCCCCTAGCAGAGGCAAAAATGACTATTACCATATTCCCTTGCTTATACTGCACACCCCCAATTCCAGCAGCCAAATTATGAAAAAAAAGGTGCACTTCTATATCACCCTAGTCATGGTTCAGCGATTAATGCAGTCACTGGGGACTCAAGAGACCACAGATCAATTCCCCATTTTGTCATAAAACTTCGTGTGAAATTCTCAACAAGTCAGTTTATCTTTCTGTGCCTCCTGTCCCCATCCTTAAAACAGGGAAAACACGGGAATTGTGGCATACATTATTTAAAAGATTGTGAGGTTCTCAGATACTACAGGATTAGGGCCCAAATACCTTAGCCTAGCACTATAGGGCTCCCTAAACTCAGTTACACCATCCAGACCATAGAGCAATGTAAAAACAAAATATTCCACATATGAATAGGTTATTGTCTCAATAAATACATCACTCCTTTCTTGCCTCATTTAGCACACTTACACAAACCATCTGTATTCACACTTAGTTTCTACTTAGTAGTGCATTTGTGTTCTCTATGTTACATGCCCCCCATACCTTATGCAAAATTCTCAATTACTTTAGACCAAAAAGCAAGAAAACTTTTCACATAAACAGTTTATGAAGTGCAGATGCTTGATATATAATATTTCATTCCCCCCCATCATCTTCTGTGAACACTGCTTTCAGTTGAAGTTTTAAAAAACCGCACTCACAGGCTGCATCCAGACGAGCACAAACGTTTGGTTCCAGAGGGACAACTTGCTGCAGGACACCTTGTGCTGCTGCTAGTTGTCCCTGGGGAACGCCCATGCCACGTGCCCTGTGGTGCACGGCAGGTTACCTCGGATGGGGCAGGAGAGGCTGGGGCCAGCAACTGTGCTGGCCCCAACAGCCTTACCTGACGTCCTAGGGGCCAGGGAACCTGCATCCATGTCGCTTCTGTAGCTTGAAGACTGGCCAGCAGCTGGAGTGTGGCTCCAGCCAGCCAGGCTCTGGTTTTGGGTGGTGCACATGTGCTGCCCCGCTTTTTTTCCGTGTGGGTTTTTTGGCCTATATCTCCAGTTGTCATAACCCCCCTCCTCCCCCAACTCCATGCTGCAAGGTTGCAGCCCAGGAAATGCCTGAATGTGCAGTATGTGGCATTGCAGACCCACCTGAGCCAAACAAGACCACTTCAATTTTATAATTGTTATTATATTCTACAGGTGACATCCAATAGATAAAAAAGGAAGTGTAGGTTGTAGCCGTGTCTAAGGACATAGGCAAACAAGGTCCTTTGGGTGAATCTTTTTTGGGTGAATTTTTTCCAACTATTTAAGTTCGTCTAATACAGGGGTGGGCAATTATTTTGGGTGGATGGCTGCTTACTGAGTTTTGTCAAGCCATCAAGGGCCACATGACAGGCAGCCTTGGGTAGATAAATATTAATTTTCAAAATTTTTTAGGGGCCCCGCAGGCTGGATAGAATGGCCTGGCGGGCCGCATCTGGCCCATGGGCTGCATTTTGTCCCCCCACCAATGTCTAATAAAAGATATCAGATTCACTCAAAGAACCTTGACTGCTAAAGGAAGCAACTCAAAAATATAAAAAAATTAAGGCTCATAGTTCAGCCGTAATCCTGCTATCTTGCTTCCATATTTTGATAGCTTTATGTGAACAAATACTATTACTAATAGGACACTTCCCAACAACCTTAATGCATACCTGAAAGGGAATAATAATAAGGCTGCACGTTAAATATTATGTTAACAGAGATCATATTAAAGAAGAGTTCGTGTACAAAGTGGTCTGATACTTATGGACATGAGATTAAGTAAGGTTATAACTGAAATAATCACTCAACATTTTAGTTGATCTACAACAATATATTTTGTAAATTTAACTAATTATGCATCAGCACAGCCAATTTCCTAAACAGATACTTTCACTCTATTTAGATGTTTAAGCTACTCCGTCCTCCAGCATAGTACAGGGGGAAGGGAAGAGCAAGGGAGGAAGTGGTGAAACCTTGTCAGGGGCTCCAGCCTGTTTGGGAGGAGGCAGCTGCAGAAGACTCTAGGAGACTCCAGGAGCGAGGAGCCCCCAGCCCTGACTGCTGCAGACACACAGAGAGAGGCGGCTCCAGTCATGTCTGAAAGCAAACCTGCAGATGAGCACCCACTCATTGTGGAGGCCCACAATGCCCCTCTGCAATGCAGGAGCCGCAGCTCCTCGCTGCCCCGCTCCCTCCGCAATGCGTTGCAGCTGCTGCCCAGTCTAGAGGCTCTGTGTGGCGGTCCTGGCCAGGGGCAGACCTCTCCCCACCTCGCTTCATGGCACCAGCTTCTCCCCTTCCTGCTGCTTAGAGCACACACAAATCACATTTTTTGTGAAAATCACTTAATTTCGTGATTTTCAAGAAAAATGTGAAATCGCAATTTACACCAGGCCCTTCTAATGAGATTCGCAGATTAAAACTTATTAGCAAATATTATACATTTTATTCTTAAAATAATATTTTATACGCATCTTACTCAATTTGTTAATTAAGAAAGATTGTTTCTCTATTATATATGGGTATAATAGAATTTTACCTTACAAATTAGTAAGCAAATGTTAATAGAAACGAGAATGATGGCTTATTTTGATGGGCTGCATTCTGAAATATCTGTAGCATAAGACTGCACTGTGATAATGACTTGTATTGGCTGTATTTTGTCTCAGGGAACCAGGCATCATAAAAAACTTTCATCATTTAACTAGTGTTACCCTAGATAGTGTAGAGCAATGAGGGCCAATCTTTTTGGCAGGACTACCAGAAACTACTCTCCTACTCTCCAATTCAGTGCCCTTTTCCTGCCCTATTTGCCACTGTTCTGCATTCCCCCACTCCCAATTTGCTGTTTGCCATGTACACAGGCTACCCATACCATTTGTGGCACTCATGCCAAAGGTTGGCCACCATTGGTGTACAGCATGTTAGTGTTTTCCCTAAAAGTATTTAAAAAACAATGAAAGTCCAGCCATTCACCTCTTTCTTTAAAAACACTGAAGTATGAGACAGCAATGCTTTGGTTTACACATCTGTTTAAACATAAAAGATTAAAAACCGTTGGGTTTTTTTTGGTTTTGGGACAAAGCCAAATGTTGTAAACGTACTGAGAGTCATAAACTTGCTTGTCTTTGCAAAGAACCAGAATTACTGTAAAAACATACTGCTCATTGTAAATAAACTCTTAGAAATGGCATCTATAATTCTGAGAGGACAAAGACTTCTAAGTGTGTTTACAGAAGTTTGTTAACAAACTCTTTTTTTTGCCCATATTAACTGGTTTAGAGCTTATGTTTGGAAATAGGAAAACTACTATAAACAGAATGTCCCCAAAGAGCTAACTCTAGTGAAAGCCTAAGGCAGTGGTTCGAAACCTTTTTAGACTCGAGGCACCCCTTGATGGAGCCAAGGCACCCCTCAGCAGACTCAAAGAACCCCTTGGAAAAAGGCATGCTCTTAGTTTTCATTTGATTTTTTACTACAAATAGATAATAGAGAAGTTTCTTCTGTCACAAAGTCAAATAGACCATAACAGGCTAGAATGCTTTTAGCATTATAGATTCCTATTGGAAATTTCTGTGTTTGTCTTATGAATCATGTTTGCACACTTAAGAGTGATAACACTGCATGGCACCCCTGAAAGGCTCTCAAATCACTCCAGGCCTAAGGCACTACCGAAAGAAATGATGCATTATCTTTGACACACACAATTCAGATTTATGGAAAAAAAAGTCAATTGGTTAAAAAAACCACTACAGCTTACACTTACGCACAACTACTGGTATACTTTGAACATTTTCACAAAATATAAACTTTGTCAAACTAATCCAAGCACAAACTCAAACGTCTAAGAACTTTCAAAAAATTACCAGCATGGGAACTTTGCGCAAGAACAGAGGTTTAGAGCAGCTTTCCTTGATATTTCCCTCCATGTTCTCTTAAGAATTGGACCAAAGTCTGTTGACCTGAATGAAGCTTTGACTAGGGTCTAAAATAAAAAGTAGTTCTAAAGGTAGTTCTACATAGAGGTAAGTAAAACAAACAAACAAACAAACAAACAAAAAAACTCCATGCATCATTTCACTGAATTCTAAAAATTCTCTGACTATTTTTTACTTTCATGAATCATTTTTTCATACAGTTAAAGGATTGCAGTTAAAGTAACTGAAAACCTACTGGAACATTTTGAACAAAGTATAACTTCACTCACATGCCCACAGAGCAGTTTTTTCAACCACTTACGTGGCATTTTTGACACTTATACGCAGTTTACAATCCTACTGAGTAAGTGCAGGAGGTTATGCAATGACTAGGCAGGGTCCATATGTGCTTATACTGGGCAAGCCCTAGTCACAAAATTCTACTCAGCAGTAGTCCAACAACAGGATTTAACCCAAACAACTAAGCAATTAAGGTTAACTCTTTTTCTTAGGATTAGGATTTCAACCACTACCTAGATATAAAATAATGTAGTAATCCATTTTCTCCCAATGTATTTTTAAAGACATATTTAGAATTTTTAAACTCAGATGTTAGTGAGCGACATATGCTGAAATGCAACCCATGACATAATATGGAAACACCCCAACCCTTCAAATTTTCGCCAATCATTATATCTTCATAAAGAGAGATGATACTTCTATGTTAAATTTCAAACCCGAAGGACTATATATCACATTTTCAAATTAAATATCTTAAATTAATTTATTTTGTATTTCTCAACCACTTTAAAAAACAAAGTCACTGAAGTGCAAAACTAACAGGATTCCAATGGGTCAGTGAGTCTGGTTTTATTTTTAGAGAAAGCACTGCAAATACACATTACATGGGACCATGTTAAGAAATCCTTCTTCTCAATAAGAAAGACACGTAACTTTTAATTGCATAGCTGATAGTAGGTTTATTGGTCTTCTAACAAATTCACCGCACCTATTCCAAATAATTGGAAAGCCTATAATTTATTCTTCCTCTTCACTCTTATTCTGTCTTCCAAACAATGTATTTGAAAAAAAGTCTAGTTACTGGCAAAGTTTTTCCTTGTATCAAAAGCAAAGTGTTATTTACTTGCAAATGACACTTATTATTTGATTCAATTGAGAACGTATGTCAGCTTTCCCCTCTACCAGAGGAAAATCTAGGCTAATGAGTAAACACTAATTGTTTTTTCAAGAACCTTATAAATGATGGGTCCAGTGTGACACATGAAGGTCTTTCAGTACTAATCAATGACTTTGCAAATGATAATATTCACTTAATTAAGTAAATTATATATGGTGGAAAGGATGAAGATTAAGGCTAAGAAACTATGAAAAGCTGCCGCAAGCATCATAAAGTAGAACTGGGGAAATCCCAGCTCAAAGTGGAAAAAGGAGTAGATGGAAATGTCATCAGACCATCTTCCATTTGTTTCTCGGTCTCTCTGCTGTGACTGCACAATTGCACTTATTGTAAAGGAAGACTTCCTTTATTTTGCATATGGAAAGAAAGGTGGATATTATCCAAGTTGTGCATGTGGAGGGAATAGTATCATTAAGTACTTAGCAACCTTTACGCTGTTACTGATCAAAAATATCTCAAGAAAGTGTTTATTTTTACCTCCTCAAATTTCATTTACTCTACACAATTTTCAAAATGAATATGCAACCACCATTTCTATCTTCCACAAACAATACTTTTCTCCATTTATTCTTCATTTTTTGTGATGCCTTTTCTTCTCAAAATCACAGGCAACATATTGGTGTTTGGAAAATTATGTTTACTTTGCATTTGCTTTCTTCAGGTCATAGTCCAAAGTTACATGAAGGCAATAGTCAAGAGTTCAACAAAATAGGCAGCATCTTCATATTTCAAGTACGATCTGCACTCTACTACTATATCTATAGACACTTTCAGGACTAAGAAGGTAAGAAGACACAACCTAATAATAAAGTACAAGATACATTTTTTGCAACTTAAGTGTAAAGCTAAACATGCTGTGTGTCTTCAGTCCTCAAACTCAGAAATCTCTTTGCAATATGTCATCAACTAAATGATCTCTGTTTTTAAAAGTAAGAACAAACCTACAACAATTATTTTCAATGACCCATGTCTGCTTTTAAAGGAAAACTCACTTTCACGTCCTTACTCTCTGCAAATGACATTATTGACCTCCAAACAAGACTGGCTTTACATGTTATTCAAGTAACATTTGTAGGATGCCATTCAGCTCTCTCCTTACCTATGATGGCATTGTCTGGCTATCTTAAGCTGGTGAACTCCCTTTTTCCCTGATACACTCCACTGTTTTTGGTCTCCTCTCCTGAGTGGGTAGGGAAACCAGGAGAATCCCAAATTCAATTTTTCCAATACAAAAACGAGTATAAAAAGAATCACTGTTGCAGCCTTTAGTTGCTATAGTAAAAAGAACTTATAAAATGTGAACGGGAGCCTGACTTTGGCTTTTCTAGCTAGTTCCTAATCATGAAACAATTCTTCATGCCACCTCCCTAAAGGACTTGAATTTTCTTTAAAAATATAAATTCCCCCATTCTGGGCATTTCCACATAATTGTACCCAAGGGTCATCCTCCATCCCTTGTTGAATCCCATTTGATTAATGCGGACCATTTCTTCAATCTATCCAGGACATTCTGGATCCTAAGCCCTACTCCTCCTAGTGTCTGCAACTCCACCCAACTTGGTATCATCTGCAAATTTGCTAAGCATGCCCTCAATCCCATTGTCCAAATCATTAATGAAGATTTTAAATAATACCAGACACATGACTTACCCCTGGGGAACCCTACTTGATACCTTCTCCAAACTAGAGATTGAGCCATTGATGACAACTCACCGAGTATCATAGTCCAACCAATTATCTTACAGTACTTTTGCCTAGTCTGTATTTTCCTTGGCTTGTTAATGAGACTGTTGTAAGAGACAGAGTTAAAAGCATTGCTAAAGTCAAGGTGTATCACATCCACTGCTTTCCGCCCATCTACAGGCATGACTTGCTCTTGGTGAATCCATGCTGACTGTTCCTGATCACCTTGTTCTTCTCTAGGTGCTTCAAAATGGACTCCTTGAGGACCTGCTCCATGATCTTTCCAAGCATAGAGGTCAGGCTGACTGGTCTGTAGTTTCCCAGATCCTCCTTCTTTGCTTTCATAAGATGGGCACTATATTTGTCCTTTTCCAGTCATCTGGGACCTTGCCCAACCTTCATAAGTTCTCAAAAAGGATAGCCAATGATTCCAAAATTACATTAGCCAATTCCCTCAGTACCCTCAGGTACATCCTGTCCTGCCCTGCCGACTTGAAAACATCTAGTTTGTCTAAGTAATCCTTAACCTGATTTGTCATTACTCTAAGCTGTTTGTCTCTTTCCTCATCTTGGCTGACAGCTGCACTTGCTATCTGGTTGCCCCTGCTTATGAAGACTAAAGTAAAAAAGGTGTTAAACTTCAGCCTTCCCTTCACCACGTGTAATTAGATTGCCTTCCACATTCCGTAAGAAATCTACGGTTTCTCTGTTCTTCCTCTTACTTTTGACATACTTGTAGAATCCCTTTTTATTGACTTTTATGCCCCTGGCTAACTGCATCTCAAATCATGCCTTGGTCTTCCTAATTTTCTCCTTGCCTGCCCATGTAATAGGATTCTTTTTTGAGTTTCAACTCATTAAAGAGATTGCTGTCTAGCCAGGCTGGTCTCCTGTTGTACCTTCCATTCTTCCACTTCATTGGAATAACTTGCTCTTATGCCCTTAAGAGGGTTTCTTTAAAGTCCAGCCAGCTCTCCTGAACAATTTTTCCCTTCAGACTTTCCTCCTAGGGGATCCTACCCACCAGGTCCCAGAATTTGTTCAAGTCAGCTTTCTTGAAGTCTGGTATCCTTCAGCTGTCACTCCCCTTCCATCCTTCCCTTTGGATCTTGAAGTCTCAGCATGGACACTACCACACAAGCTACCTTCCACCTTCACATTCTCAACCAATTCCTCCCTGTCTGTGAGAAATAAGTAGGGAAGAGCTTGTCCCCTAGTTGGCCTATCATCTGTATCAAAAAGTTATCCCCAAAACACTCCATGAACTTGCTGGGCTGCTTATGCACTGCTGTGTTTCTCTCCTAGCAAATGTCCCAATTATTAAAGTCCACCACAAGAATCAGGGGGAGCTGCATACCTCAGGTCAGTAGGGTGACTGACTGAGGACTGGAAGGACCTGGGCTTGATCCCAGGTGAGAGCAGTGGGTTTCCACTCATCGTTTCCACTTCCAGCATGGCCCTGAAGCTTACCCAGCCTCCTATCCAATGGGTAGGTAGAGGTAAATGACAGCTAGAGATGACAACATCACTTTCTCGTGCCAGGGTTAAAGAAACAGTGGATCCCTGCTTTCACTACCCCAAAGGGCCTCAATGGCCTGGAAACGGGACACTTACCTTATGAGAACCAGATCCTGCAATTTGGAAGCTTCCTGGTTTGGTGGCTTGTAGCAGACACGCACTGTGACACCCCCTTGCTGTTTTCTTCTAACATTTACCAAGAGGTTTTCAACAGGCCTACCTTCCACTTTGAACTGCACCTCCAAACACATGTACATCACCTTTATATACAAGTCAACACCTTAAACTTCTCCAAGAGGAAATTAATCCCTCTGAAACATCAAATCTTTTACATTGCTTCATTCTGTAGACATCTTTTTGCAATCAACAAGATGACTCATAGAAGTAACTGCTCAAGAAAAATGTTCTCAACCCAGTGACACAGTTAACATTTCATAAAACCAAACAGCTCAATCACCAGAAGTCTTCTGCTTTAATATCCCCATGTATACTTAAAGCAAGGATAGCCCTCACAGAACTCAAAGATAAAAAGACACACAGAACTGAATTCGTTTCAAAGTAATTACTTTGATTCAATATTTAACAGAAATAAAACATATGGGCCAGGTTCTCAGGTTTATTCCAGCCCCTTTGTGATATAAGCAATTGCAAATCTATCCTGAGTTGCTGAGGATTTCTCAGAGAGAATGACTGTCTTTATGTTATCACCTCCTGACCCAAAGTAAAAAATATCTGATAAAAATGGTCTGTGCAGTGAATGAGTGTGCAGTGCTCTGTTGCTCAGCTACTACAACAGCCTGTTGGGAGCATTTATCAGCAGGCGCACACGTAAGCATTCTACAAGTCTACCTTGTGCTGCAGCAAATCACAGCCTCTAGCTGTTACAGAGTCTATGAAGATAGTAACAGTTACCCTGCCATTTTCCATTTGGGTGGAAAAACAATTAGTGAAGAGGCAAATTAGTATGTTTTGTTGTGTGAAAACTTCTGAAATTCCCAACTTTATTTGGTAATAACTTCAGTAAAATCACTAAGAGCAAGATGTGTGTGAATGGATCTGGTTTAGGGTAATATGCTGCAGTTTTAGCTCTAACTTCTTAGATGACCATCGCCAAATTGTCATGTGATTCTATCAACAGCCATATATGGTATCAGCTTGTGTTCAGAAGTATTCCTTTGATTTTCACCAGATCTTGCAGATATGGAAGAAAAAACATTTATGTACCTTTTATTTCTATCAGGTAAAAAAAAAAATCATTAGACCTCAAACAGACATATCTATAACAGTCTAACAAGATTTGTACCCACTACAGTGAGGAAACATTTGCTACCAAGAACAAGCAATCTGGGCTCCTCCAGAAGAGAGTGAAGGTCTCAGCAGAGTGCTACAAGCTTGTCTTTTCTAATGTGTTCAACCTCATACTGATACCCCACTCCTGAAAGTCTGTTCTTTTGCTTGGGACTACGGTGCTAATAAGTTACACGCTGGCAGGTCAGTCAAGGACAGATCTCTCCGTTCTATATTAGCATCTGCCTCTCATTGTCTCTTCCCTAAGCAGACATGTCCAAGGCTAGCAGCAAATTTCTTTTTTTCCTTTTCCCCTGGTTAAAACTATGAACTCATTCAAGAGAGACATAACTTTATTACATCTGGAAAGCTGATCATAAATCAACAGTCATCAAACAGAGGACCATTAGCCTGTCTTAAAACTTCGGTCTATTGCAATTGCTTGTTCCATTAGAGGCTAGAGGATCTACATACATACCGTCAAACTCCCCTCCCACTTATATTAAATAGCACCAGAACAACTTCTGGCCACGTTTTACAATATTTCAAATGCAGTATTTTAAGACATGCTTAAAGGGTTAATTTCATAATATACTGAAACAGTAAACTTAAATGAAACAACATTACCAGACCAATCATTTGGGAACAATTATTTTGAAACACAATAGCATTCACTATCCTGGAAGAACAGGATGATGGAATGCTACCTCCCAAAAGTCTAGTCACTGTAAACAACTATCTTTGCCTGCTGAATCCAAAATCTATATAAATACATTGTGACCAAGGCTAACATAGCTAACAGAAATCCTTTGTTTAAGTAATCTACAAAATGTCAATGTAATACAAATACGATAAAAAGCAGTTCTTAATAACACAACTTTTGTATTTACAGTATTCTGAACAGCACTTAAACCTGCATTGGGTATACAAAGGGCACGTTTTTTCCTAGGCTGACAGCATGCTTAGTTCTCTCATTTACACCAAACTGCAATAACATAAAGAAGGGTTTACCATTAATCCAGGTTTTACTACAAAGCATCCCGTTATTTCCCTGTCAAACACTGGCAAGAGTGCCAAGTGTCTGTCATCCAATTCAGGGGATTAAGTCTTCTTTTATAGTGTGATTCTTGTACCAATTTATAAAAATACAGATATAGTTTCTTAGAGCTGGTCACAGTCTATATTTTGGCCTGGATTCATGCCGCAGAGGTTGAATATGACAGCTGGCAGGAAGCTGAGGGGAGAATACATCCTCCCCCTTTTCAGTCACCACATTTCAGTTGCCATAGTGATTAATCCTCAATTGAATGGCTGTCTTTGTACATTTCTTTTCAGTAAAACTTTAAGTAAACTTAAGTTGAAAACATGCAGTTGACTGAAAAAAAAAAAAAATGAGGCTCCACATAACCAACAGGTACAGTATGAGTTCTATGACTAATACTTTTCCATATATTAAAAGGGTAAATTAGCTCTAATGTAGGATATTATCAGTTTTTCAAAATAGGTAAGTGCATCCTGCCCCCTTTTTATGATTATTCAGGGAAGTATATTATTTTCTCCCATCTTCAAACTCTTTCTCCCAACCCAGCTTAAAAAAAAGGTCCCTTCAGAAAACGCACTCAAAAAACAGCTTTAAAGGAGCCTAAAGAAAAGCCGGACTTCTGTACTTCTGAATTTTCTGTAAACTGTTTCACATAGGTTGTTTTTCCCAATTAACACAGACATTAATTAGGGCCATAATTAAGGAATCTAGGCATTCAATTCAGAATACATTTGAAACAGTAGAAGAGGATGTTTCATCCTGGCTCTGGGAGACTTGCATTTCTTATGTTAAACTAAGAAAAAGTTCACATAAGAGTTCAAGTTATCCAAAAAACAAAAGACAATAGAAATAAATTATGAAAACCTAGTATGAAAGATCAGCCAGGCTTCTTTGGCCTTTTATCACCATAGCTATAAAAGAATTTAAAAATGCAAACTGAAAATATTCAGTGGACATCTCAAATATGAGGTGAGCACCTGTATTTTTTCCCGTACTATTTATCTCTTCCTAGGAAGAATGTTTAATAGCTTGGCTTTGTTATGGGACTAGCTGTCTTGACTATTTTTCCTTTTCTTTAGCAAGACAAAAACATGGACAGTTCTATCTGGGTTCTTCACCTCTTCTCGAGTCTACATTTATACTGAATGAACATTTATTGTAGAATACTCCTTAGGCCTTCTTTGAATACCATTTCCTTTCCAACTAGTTTCATATCCTAGCTGAGAAGAAAAACAAAATCGTCTTTGTACCAAATGGCAAAAAATAGTTCATGATGATAATTTCCCAATGGTTTCACATAAGGTAATCACTATTTTAAGCAAGTGTGTGCAGAATGATGAATATTTTAAAGAACGTTTATAATATTAAGGATGAAACAACCTCTAGAACCCATGAAATTAGTTGAGTGGGCAAAGCATAGCAAGGCTTAATACAGAAACTATTTACTTTGATAGGTTTACTTGTTAAGCAGCCTTCTTCCTACATGTGCACTGGAAAGCCATCCTACCTCAAATTTCACTGGTGTTAAATAAGACATGTAGCCAAGGTTGCTGCTTGTTCTGTTATTCCTAAATCACAGAGTACTCTCTGTTAGAATAAATGGCCCTTGTATCTAGGAGGCTGTGAATGTGGTGGTATACAACCGTGTGATAAGATTCGAGAACTGTAGATGTCCTTGTTATAAATTTGTTCTTGGGAAGAATACAATGATGTTGACAATTTTGAAGAGCAACAGATATTCATCTGTTTCATAAAACAATTTTATGGAAAGTGTCGACTGTACTCAGATTTTAATACTTCCTTTTGCTGCTGTCATGTTCACTCAGTTACCATATGATTAGCTACCATTGTATTGCTTTGTATGAGCCTGAATTCTTGCTACAGAGCATCCAAATGACAGTTCAAGCTTTGCTTTAACCAAATATAACGATACAATATTCTCTGAAGAAAGTTTAGACGGTCATAGTTTCACAGCATAATGTCATGGCTTATAATATCTTCTATTTCTGCATTTCCATTCTAGTTCTCAAGGGTGACAGAAATAAAGAAAAACAACTCACCTAATCTTTAATCATGCCCCTTTCCATACCCCTTATTTCTTAATCTAAAATTAATCCACCTCAGTTGGTGTGCCTCAGCCAGTTTTTAGGGTTTCTGTGTTTCTCCCTCTCTTTCAGAACTATTACTCCATTTTTGTATATCTTAAAAATATATTAATAAATTTCAGCTTTATAAAGGTGAAACTAATATGATGAACTGGACTGGGAAAAGGACATTTTGTTACTTAAAAGGATAAAAGACTTGCTACAAAAAGAAAAAAAATGAGACCATCACAACACTATATCTCTGTCCAGTGATAGCTAGAAAAAAAAAATATATATAAATGGGAAAAATTTAGGCTATCTGAAAGTCTTCAGATGAAGAATGACTGACCATTCTGCAAATGAACTTATGCTATCTTCTACATAAGGCAAGGTATCAATTAAAAAGTTGAGACTACAGTGGGTATCAAAAGAAAAAATAATTACAAACAGTCCCTATTTTAAAAAAGCCTGATTAAAACCATGAAGAATAAAATCCAAAGGGAACATCAAGCCCTACTCTCTATTCTTCAAGAACTTTTAGAATTAAATTAGTGTCCCAGAAATTTTTAGTGGGTTTATACCTTAAACACCACACAATGATTTCAGATCTTCAACATATTGTTTTGACCTTATTTTATAGTATGAAACAGTAGCTTTTTAAAAATCTCTCAAGGGTATCTGAATGTTGCTTTTTTTCATTTTTCCATAATTCTCTTCATGATACCACAACAAATAATTGTGACCGTGACTGCCGCCATGTGCAAAACTGACTGCAAATTAATAAAATATCCAGCAGAAACAGATGAGCACCACAGTAACAATGACTGTTTTCATATAATATAATCTGTAATAAAAATAAAGAAATGGGAAAAGAAAAACACAGAGAAATGAGCAGCAGCAGTTTGTCTAAATGGATCATTTTTTCAGAAAAAATTCTATAGGACATCAGTTCTTAGGGTCCTACATCTGAGAAGAAACAGCCATCTAAGGGGATTATTGCTAGTTTAATGCATGTGTGTCAGACTAACACCAGGAAATAAAATCTATATACAGTTTCTTCCACTATTACTGATGTTGTGCTTCCTATTTAAATCTCTTCAAGTGAACCAATATTGCTGTTCCTTTGTTTTCAGAAAGAGATAACTCAAATCACATGGATTAACAAGCAGAGATACCAATTAATTTGTAACACCTGTGGGCATGCAAATTCCACGCTACTTCAGCTGTAATAAGAAATAAATCATATGAATAATAAAACTGAACTCCCACAGCCTGCATTTTAAGACATTACGCCACAGGTCTTTCCTCAAACTTTCCTTTCACTTGTACTGCATTCCACTTATGCTGTCAGCCGTGGGTAGGCTGGGATATATCTGTAGAATTCGCAAATACTTGTGACCCAATGATCTATTCAGGAGGGGATGGAAAGTATTTGTATTTGGATATTGAAAAGGTCTCACTTTTTGCTAGTTGGCCTGGTCTGAACTTTCCAATGTAAAATTGCTTTTGCATCTTTTGGTTCAATTAATTACAGTAAATCAACAAACATCAGAAGCAGTGAGGAACTACAGTATTGTGGGAATGACATTGTGGGCTTATGTCTGAGTAAGAGTTTTCACCTGGCATACCAGTTCCCTTAGCTAATGCATCTGTGAAGACCAATCGGAACATCTGCCAATCAACCATTTTTCCAGGCTGCAAACATTTGTGTTTTATCAAAAAGCTCAGCTTAAATAAGTTACAAATGTTTGAAGCATGGAACAATTGAGTAGAGAGTGCTCAGTTCACTTTACAATTAGACGGCCACTGTCCATCTAAATCTGAATCAAAACATGGAACTGTATAAAAGGAGTTAAACTAACCAACACACAAACAATCTCACATTTGATGTCTGAAAGCCACGTGAAAATCAGAATGTCCCTAGAGATTTATGTATAGCAAGCAATAGCTAAGAACAAAAACTTGAAGTTGTACCTGATTTCATACTTTTGGCTTATCATTATTCCAAAAGTTACATGAAACAGGTTGATTATATTTGTGTTTTTCATACTTCTCACTAGACATTACCTGGATGTTAGAATTGCTCTTGTATTCCAATACCTAAATCGTTTATGGCTTGCCAGCATAGAAATACCAGCAGTAATTCATTGGGCCTCCATTTGAAACCCCTCCTCCTCTGGCATCAGTGGATTGATCATTCATGGTAGCCATTAAAAGAAAAAGTTAAGAGGATAAAAACACAGTAAAAACAACATTTTTAAAGCTGCCTCTTTACCTTGTCACTGTAGACTGGTACATTAGCAGGGAGCTGGGAAAATTGCTTCAATTCAAACACATCTCGCACAGCCCACCGACTCATATGATTCTCAGCTTTGCTCGATCCAACCACATTCTGGTTTGAATGAATATAAGCCACTTCTTGAACACCATCTAATACATGTAAAAAAAGCACTTAGGAAACGTTTGGTCATCTCAGAATACTGTATATATGCTCATTTACAGGTATAGATTGTAATTTTCAGAGGAATTAACATGGAAGTAATAAATTGTCTTAGGTAGTACCTTTGCCCTTAAAATACTCAATTATGACATCGTACCGGTTTTTAAACTGTTTACAGCTGTAAGCATCTCAAAAAACATCTTGTTTTAAAAGCAAACAGAAAGGGAAGCTTTAGCTTCAACAAACCTATAATTCTGAATGAATTCAGTTTTAATATTCAATAGTACCGCTAATAAGCAGGTACTTTTTTGTCATGGCTCTCTTACTTCCGCGTAGCCAAAGGCTGCAGGCTGCCCCCACTCCCACTCTGCACAGGGGCTCCCCGGCCCCCATGGATGCACCACCCTGCCTCCAGGGACGGGGGCAAGATGGATGAGGGAGGGGGGATTTGGAGACCTTCACAGCAGCAGGAAAAGCTGGTGAGGG
>NW_005841902.1:1540514-1551583 GCF_000455745.1 Alligator sinensis
TGGGCAACT
Source organism: Alligator sinensis (assembly GCF_000455745.1). Taxonomy (NCBI): domain Eukaryota; kingdom Metazoa; phylum Chordata; order Crocodylia; family Alligatoridae; genus Alligator; species Alligator sinensis. The sequence continues at coordinate 1,540,524 of NW_005841902.1, forward strand.
GAGTGGGAGCCCACGGGCTGGAAGTTGGACAGTCCTGTACTATACTGCCAGTGCCAGTGCAGATTCACACTATAATGAGTGACACAAAGAACTAATCATGTAGTATAAAAAAGAAAAACAACATTGCCGTCTAAACTTTAGGTTTAACATTTCTGACTTCGACATAAATGCATCGTAATTCTTAATAATATATATTTTTTGCAGCAACTGCAAATGTTTAGGAAAATAAGAGATAAAAAGGTATTGCAGTGCCCCACCAAATGAGAAGAAACAAAAGGACAGGCTAACCAGTAAAAAAATCAATAAGACTATAAAAGGGTAGAACAATACTGAAAAACTCTCAATAGAACAAATATAAATAAGTGACCTAAAACTTTCGTTTATGTGCAATATCACTCCATCTTGAATTTCTGACTATTCTGAATGAAGCAAATACCAACAAATAGAATCCCCAAAAATAAATTAATCCTCACCGAAATATCTGTCCAGTGAGCCTCCTTGTTCCTCCTGTCTGGCACTTGCTTCCTTACATATAGCAGTCTTGGGGCTATGGAAGTGACTGGGTTTCACCGGTGTAACAGAAGCACCTTTAATTTGACAGGATGATTTAGATTCAAAAGGAATTCTGTACCTCCGAGTTTTGCGCCTATGGCTTTGCTTAGTGAAGTGAGCTCTCTCAACTGGTAAATTATCTTCAGAAGATGAAAATTCATCTATAGTCTGTGAATCACTTTCCTTTTCTAGTTTGCCTGTTGTCTTTACTTGCAGCATGGTTTTGGAAGAGTTACCAAATCCCTTGTTTAGATTACACTTTTTTTTCCACTTGAAGGAGCTAACATCTCTTAGGTTTCTTGGTTTGGACTGTAGGAACATTTCAATATCATCAGACTCATCACTAATATCACTTGTACCCTGTATATCTGTTGTCGTCTCTTGGGCATGTTTCAAAGAGTTTGTTTTTCTGAAGGCTGACCAGGTATTATGGTTCAGAGACTGCTGACAATCTCCCTTAGATGCAAGAATGGTGTTATTTTTGGTATCTGACCCTTCAGATTTTCCTGAAAGGGGCTCATATTTATTAAAACTTTTAGCAGAAACAGGTGCCTGATGAGCTGGAACATGGGAAGGAAAGATGATATCATTACTCTCTTCTGAGCTGCCTTCAGTCTCCATGACTATAGCAACCTGCTTTGAAATGCACTGTTCCTTATTTTTACTTTCCATGTCCCTTTCATCCTCAGAGGCCGACAAAACAAGCAAATCTGCAGGTATAGTCAAACTCTGTATATCTGGTTTTTCGCTACTATTCCATGACTTTGTGGTTTTCCACTGCTCTAAAATATGGTTATGACTCTGAGTTTTCTGAAGACCAGCACACTTGCCATTTACATTCAATCTCTGTCTCACAGACGGACAGTCAGAACTTGAATGATCAGAACCACTAGAATGATCTCTTTCCAGGGTGGTTTTAATTTCTCTCTCTAACAAGTTAGAGAAACCGCATTGCATTAATGTAAGTTGCCCCTGTGGATTTGTGTTACTTCCATTGTTTTTGTCTGCTTTTTTCCTTGAATTTCCCTTAAGTTCATCACCACTACCTTCACTTGAAAAATCAAATTCTTCTTTCACCAATTGTTCCTGAGGTCTGACAGGATCTTTATCTTCTTCATAACCTGGTTCTGCATGCTAAAAATATTGAAAATAACTGTCAGACAAGTTAAATTATAAATAAAACAAATTACTTAAAGATTCAAAATTAGACATTGTTATAGAAAAAATAGATATTAATTCAGGAACTGGGACTTCATTTAATTATAGAATTCAATCTATACAAAGTGACTAAAGAGTATATACAATAAACAGGTAGTAAGTAAAGAGAAAATTTCAACAAAATATTGCATACAGGTTATGACAAACAGTGAACATTAATATATTTTTTCCTACAAATATAGCAATACATGCTGTCTACAATGTGGCTGTTAGTGAACAATCTGCATTTGTCCAATGAACATACTATTGGATTTATGTTTCAAAATCATTCATTTTGGTGCAAACTTCTAATGGTTAAGTTGTTTAGCCTGAAAGATAATTCAACTGTGCAAAATACTGTATAATAAAATCATTTTAAAAGAAAACAAACAACAGGGTGGTCAACCTCTTAAGATATGGCAGCCAAAGCTCCTACTTAAAACAGTTTAAAAGAGCAGGGATTACAAACAACCTTCTTCTCTAGAACTGCTTCAGGTCCAGTATAGCCAAACACACAAACAATTATCATTTAAACAAGTACAAAGTATTTTGAAGCTACAGAAGTTTAAAAAAAAAAACAACCAGGAACTGAACTGTATATATTACGTGCAGACAAAATTCAAGGTGTATATGGAAGATCAAAACAGAAGGGTAAAAAATTACGGTCTTGTCTACATGGAAACATACTTCCAGTCATACAAGTAATTAACAAGGTACAACCCCATCTGTGGACATATTTATTTCACTAGAAGAGTAGATTTTCACTTAACATTATAAACAAAAAAATCCCACAAACACATCTACAATTACATCCACATCGAAAATGGAGGATAAATTGATACAGCAATAAGCCATTTAAATTCACACCTCCAGTTACACCAAAAACATTCCCAAGAAGATGAGACCTAAGATTGTGAACAACCAGCATTTCAACTCTGTGGGGCACAATTATTTGTCTTTGTTTCTATCAGAATTATCTTCAAGAGCTAGCTGAGAAATTTCTTAAACCCTAAGCCCTGAATGATTAATTAGAACCAAAGCTTCTGTGAAAATGTATCAGTTTTTATAAAATTCTTACTGGGTTGTTTATAAAACTCTTAATAGGTCTCTCAGGTCCAGAATGAAACTTTTGGTCAAAAACAGAAAGAAACCCACCCAAGAGCCAAAAGCTTGTAAACGGAAGACTCACTCGGGTTAAGGGAGATGAGAATAGTTTTAAAGTTCTTATCTACTTGATTTTGACTGAATCCGAGTCTGTTCCAAACACCAGGGGTGCTTGTACATGAACACAGAGCCTGCTCCAACACGCTGCAATTACAGTGCATCAGAGCAGACTTGACTGATCAAGCCAGCTGGAGCACGGTAATTACTGTGCTCCAGCAGCCTCCCATGTCTTGTGTATCAGCATCCTTGCACTTCAAAATGGCGGTGGGGGCGCTTGAACTAAAGCTCATCAAATGAGTTTTAGTTCAAGAGCCCCTGCCACCATTTTGAAGAGTGAGGATGTTGATACATGACATGCTGCGGTGCTTTAATTACAGCAGCTCTCAGAACCACTGTAATTAAAAGGGCCACCCCCACCCCCAGAGCACATGTAAAAGTGCCCCAGGATGCTAATTGTTTTGAAGAGAATCTTACTTTCTCTCTCTCTGGTTTTTCATGAAATGTCCTTAAAGCATTTAAAAAAAAATTGCAGGCCAAAATAACCACTTCTGACTCAGCTCTATTATAGGCTATCACCATATCCCATTCCCATATTTGGTTACCCCAAATATAAATAATAATAAGCCTTCACAATGAAGCTGGATAAAAAGCTCACAGATTCAAGGGATTAAATTGATAGATGCTTCCATAGAGGAAAAGTTTATTTTGCTGTAATTTTAAATCCAGCATTACTCTAAACAGAATTAATTATAGCTATCTATAGCTGTATATATGGGCCTATTCAGCAGTTTCAAGACCTGGGGGAATGCTAACCTCCAAACCAATGGAGCTTCCTGCTCAATTCCCTGGCCCAGAGAGAGACCAATTATTTAGGTTTTGTGTAAAGTACTGATGTTTACTTTAAATATTCTGTTTTAGGCACTATAAGGGGCAGATCCTTACTTAGTATAAACAGGCCTGGAGTCACTGAAGTCAAATCAGTTTAGGTCCAATCTTGTGGTTCCAGATACCATTTATCAAATAACCCATTCAGAATGTAGCTATTCAACAAGTCAATATTTGTTGTTGTACAGCAAATGAATAGGTTTTAAAGGGAAAAATATCCACTAGTCTCATGATATTTTAAGGAGTATTTTAAAGGCATTTTGATAGACTATTACCTGAGATTCAGCACATTCCAGTGTCTGAACCTTTCTTCTTATTCCAAGGTAAAGTAACAAAAGGCTATGGTTATGTCAGAACATACTACTTTTTGATGTTAACCCTTAACTTTTGTTTCTAGTTTCTGATAATTTGCTCTACATACTAACTGAAACTTTCACACTCCATTCTGCATGACATACACAAAGGCAACTCACCATTTCTGATTTGCATGATGGAGGCTCCTCCTTCAGCCAAGTAGTAGCTGTCATGACTCCAGCTTCCACTTTTCCCTCCCTCTAAAACAGTCAAAGGATGAAAGGCAACCATGTTTTATATTAGAGAGAAGGAAGCATGTGTGTTAATACTACCAGGTAAGAAAACCAAACTTTACAAATCATACCCCTTCTATCTAGGTGCAAACATTCAAAAGTAGATTCATCAATCAGATAAGGCTCAAAATTGCCACATTTCTATTTATGGAAAGACTCACTGGACTGGCAGTGTGATCTCAAACTCCTGCTAAGCAATGAGCAAGTCCTATACAGATGCACATAATTTCATTACATGTAGAACAAGTTTTCCAAGCACCGTAATTTCTTTATTGACAGCACCAGTCAAGATTACATTTTGTCCGCCTTGCAAAAACAGTTTGGAGTTGACATATCCCCAATATGAATCTTTCCCATGTTCACATAATTCAAAAATGGCATTAAAGATTTGCTTAAAAGCCATCACGAAACCATCACTTTGATTGAGATTATCCCACAGAAGCTTCAATTCTGAAGTTAAATTCCTTAGAAAGGACTATGATTGACTCATTTAAAGAAGTTCTTAATGTTCTAAGCTTAATTCAGAGATGATGCATCCCACATTATGTTAGACACCTTTACCTACACATAAATGTAAAGACAGGAATTGCTTAATGTGTCAGGGGCCTGTGCAGTGCAGCATGGCACAGTGTGCAGGCCCCACAGTATTAAGCTCAGGGGTATGTAATCTGTACAGTGTGTGGTTGGGGGTTCTGGACAGCCCTGTAGTAATATAAAGTTACAGAACTAGATACAGGTATAACTGAACAAAAGTGGAAACATCACGCAATCAATTGTGATATTTTTTATTAAGAACAGAAAAGGATTTCAGTGATCTCTTGACAAATCTAAATTTGGACACATTTTCCACATTTTTTTAATTACAGGGAATTTTTTGGCATGAATGGAAGTGAGAAACTAGAAGCCAAAGGTTAATTAAGGCACTGTGTAAACTGGTATTATTAAGTTTCACAATACTGCTCTGCAAGGCATCTCCATTCATATTTACAGTAAAATACTTTAAGAGAAGAAAAATATGTGAAGCTAGTATCTAAAATTCAGAAGGAAAACTTCACACCTCCAGGATGTCCTTTGTAAGGCAGGACCCGTGGGTCCGAAGCTTGAAAAGGTTACGGATCCCAAAAAGCTCTCCTTTATGTTCCTTTGATCCTTGCACGGCCTCAAAATATCGCTTAGCATTTTCACTTCCAACCACCACACAGTGAAGTTGCTAAAAACAGAACAACACAAGAGATTTCAGAAGTGTTTGCTCCAATAACATGTCAGAATTTCCTGGCATTCACATTATATACACAGCTTTAGTTGGAGGCACATACAATATCCTAAGGGAGGATATTTTGTTTGAATTTCCCTGGCAGATGTTGCCATTGTGTTATGATATTCATTTGACTAGTTTTTTAAATAGGAAAAGAAAAATATATTTTAAGCCTACTTATTTTATTGTTATCTGCCCAAGATCAGAAACCTGCTATCTCAACCTTCTTAGACATCAGTATTCCACTGCATCTTGACTATTTGAAACCTATTTTTCTTTAAATATTTATGTTGCCATTCTTTCACACACTCAGGTACTGTGAACACTGAATATGGTCGATGGATCATTTGTCCTGGGAAAATTTAAATTATAACCTACACTGGTGTGCCGTGAAAAAGTGACTAAGTGCTACAGTTATGCAAGACTAATCAACTTAAGAAAATCATCGGTGCAGCAGACAACTGAACATGCTTGAAAATCAGGTGGGTTCAGCTGTGCTTCAAGTGACTTCAAATGTTCAACCTTTTTGTAACCGCTGCACTTTGACATAAAGAGCAGTAAGGTGGCCAAACTTATGGCTATTATGGGTACCGCACTTGGAATTCCATATTTATTTGCATACCACACATACTGTTCCCCAAAAATCAGTCCTCCAAAATGGGGGAGTGTCTTAAACAGAGAGGCTATGCTGTAATGACTTCCATTTCACTCTGGACTGTCAAGCAGCACAGGCAGAGTCCAGTTTTAATTCTCTCACAACTGCTGCTGATTTGGTAATAACTTTTGGCTGAGCATCCAAAAACTTGCCAATTCAGCAGTAGCTGTGAAAGGGTTAATACTATAGCTTTCACCTGAAGTAGCCAGTGAACTGTCTGAGGTCAAGCGAGCTGCTGTATATATTCAGCTGTCCACCAGAACTCTGGAAAAACCTTTTCCTCTGCAGTCACCTTCCAAAAACAAGACCTTATTTAGGGCCATGTGGTATGCAAGAAAATAGAACATTTTTCTGTAGCTCTTAGGATACTGGTAGCCTTTAAGGGATACATAACGGTAATTCTAGCATTAGGAAGCCAATTGTTAAAGGACAAATATTCACTTGAAACACACAAGTCAGTCACAAGTTACAGCTGGATGGAGTCCTAAATTTACATCACTCTACTTGTACTGTAGCAGTCATATGGCCACATCTAAAGATGCATGCATCACAGACTTTAGTTTGCCTATTTTTATACTTATAGTATACTACTTGTTATGTTTTCTGGCAGTTTCTGGGGTCCCCCCTCCAATTGTATACCATTATAAAGAAAAATGTATAATTTAAAAATCAAGTATATTTCTCAATAATATAATCTAGACGAAATGAAACAAAAGCTTTTCAAGTAGAGTTATTTGCATTGTCTATTATTTACACTTTAAAACACTAACTACAGGTGTTTATTTGGGGATGCCTTGCACACTTGTACAGAATGGTACATTAGTGAAACTACACAAACATGAGTAACTCCTAACAGGCAAAGTAGGCTTTTTATGCTTTTCACCACTGCCTGAAAAATCAGAGGCAGTGAACAAAATCTTAGTGAACATAAAAGTAACTGCATGCCCCTCAGTTCAACACGGACCGAAAAAGAGCCTTGGAACTCGAGAGCTTTTTGTCTCAAGGTTAATACTATATAAAATACATCTTATGGAAACAAAATACTTGCAGCAAGGTCTGGATAAGGTCACACTTTTCAGCAGTTCTCTATTAATGAAATCATAAGAAGTGAAATTTCCTCACTTGCATATACAGGCAGTCCTTGAATTACAATGTTTTGAGTTACAACGTTTCACACTTACAACGCGTATAAATTGACACCCTGTTTCAAATTTATGACTTTACACCACTTGATCTGATGCCAAGCCATGCCAGTGAACAAGTTCACTGCATCACCCATCTCCCTGGAGAACATCTGTCCAAATTTCCTTGGACACTTTCTTTAAGAAAGCAGCCAAGACTCCTGAGAAGACTCCAGCCAAGAGCCCTTCAAAAAGTCCAGTCAAGAGCCCTTCAAAACGTCCAGCAGTCTCCTCAAAGAAGTCCTTCCAAATCAATATGATTGCTATTTACAATATAAAAACATTAATGTAGCTATATTACTCATCTATAATTGACTGAGTACAAAATTCTGGGGTATTTTTGGTGAAAATAAGGTATCAGGCCTTGGTTCAAGAACCAATCCCCCATTTATAACACTGTTTCTTATGGGAAAATCAATTCTGAGTTGCAACGTTTTGACTTAAGACATGGTTTTCAGGAACCAATTGTGTCGTAAGTCTGAGGACTGCCTGTACAAATACCTTCACGTGTAAGACAAAATTTAGGAACTGCACATGCAATTGCTAGCTAAATACCATATTACGTGTTTATACAGATACACAGATATTCACTTAAATGATGCTAATGTGGATATATTCACAGAAGCTTAATGAAAATCCAGTCCTTAGATTTGCAAGTCTTAAGTTACCATTCTTGTACTTAAAAGAGATTTTTAACAATTTACAAATACAACTGTATGCATACCTATGAACTCAGCTACATGAACTAGTGCTTAATAGCTCATTGGTTAAATATTTGTTCTTCCATGCGTGTTAGTACTTTGCATATGTGCAGTAGTAATGTGCATGCACACATCCAGTTCTGTACACTGAGCTGCACACACTTGGCCCTAACATACCTGCTAGAAATGAAGCAAAAAGTTTTGTTAGAGCTTTGCAAAGCTGACAAAGAATGTCCTATTCTGTACTAAAGTCATGGTAAAACCACCTGAAAATACTCAATATAAATTTACTTTACAATGCTTTCAATTAAGGTTTCCCAAACATGCATTTAATTAGGATTTCAGATAATTATTACAATGTAGAAAGGAATAATTTTTAAAAACAACACGCTTGCTAATGTTTAAAGGGATGTCAAAGCTGGTAGGCCTAATAATGACCTATTCTGACAGCATTCCCAACAGAAAGTCTTAGCTTCCAAAACTTTCCCTGTGTTTATTTTTCAAATTGATCACGGCTGCCAGCAAAAAGAAAACCCTTTAACAATGAAAAAAAAGACTTATAATGAAAGTAACAGTGAACAAAGTAGGCTGTATATACTGCCCATTAATATCAGTGTAAGTACGTTTTTCAGCAAGTGATGAAACAACATGATAAAACTTTCCAAAGTGGAGTGTTGAGGACAGCAGATGTTAGCTCTTAAAGAAATGCTAAGTAGTTACTGATACTTCACAAACAAAATAATTTCCCTTATCAAAATTAGATTATCAGTAAGTATGCAGCAAAAAATCCTGTTATTTACCAGAAAATTTTCAATTAAATGAATAGTACACACAGAAAAAAAAGTTAGGAACTTGTGAGTTTCTGCTGCTGTTTTGTGGATGTAAACAATCAAAATACGTGACTAAATTCTCTGCGCTTTCCATTCAGAAAATAAAAGCCTGTGCCCCAATTCTTGTTTTGTTCTTGCTCTGGATTTCAAACTGTTCTGAAAACAAGACCGTTTATAACTTCTTTTGTATCTACTTCTCATGGGGAAGGGAAAGGCCTTCAGAATTCTCATAACTCTCCTGGGTTGTGAGACTCTATGGCCAGGCACAGAAATTACACCATAAACTGGTGTAAGTGATCAGAAACTGGTTCAAATCTGTTATGCAACAGTGCTAGGGACAGAAGTTACACCTATACTGGTTTAACTGATCAGATACTGGTTTAAGCCTGTAACAGAACAGAAGTTCAGTGCACATAAACCAGTTTCAAAATGTCTGAAACCAGTTTAAAATAAACCTGATTAAATGCAGTATCCGACTTAACTGATTTGGGTCAAACCTGTTTACGAAACTTCTGTCCCAAACCCCTTCCTGGTTAAAGTGAAATCACAGCCCCCCAGCATGCTTTCCAGCCCTGGGCTGGGCTGGGCTGTCTGCTCCAGTGATCTGGGCTGGCCCCACCCCTCTGCTCCCTAGCTGGAGCCGTGAGGGCTGGCTGACAAAGTGGGGTGGGAGCGGGGAAAGCCTGGCTGGGGATGCAGCCCGGTCTACAGAGGGAATACTGCCCCCCGATGGCAAACCTCGGCTGGGGCCAGGGAGGGGAGCTAAACACCCCTTCCCCTGCTCAAACTTACTGCTGGCTGCAACTATGGACTACAAATCCCAGAGGCACCTGAAAGCAGTGATGAGCAACCCTGCAGAGTCTTGCCGCTGTGTGTCTAGTCTGCAAATCACAGAGACTTGGGGGGCAGCAGGAAGAGGAAGTGAACACAGCCAGAAAGCAGTGCTCTAGTGGCCCCCAGCTTCTGGCCTGAGTCACTGCAGGCATGTGGCTGCATTTCCTGAATCAAAGGTAAATGTCTGTCCACTTCTGTTTCAATTTATCTGTGCAGTTTAGACTAACCTGTAAAGACTGAATCGATTCAGCTTCAGGCTTTTTGACTGCCTGTACTTAGCTCAGAAGTTCAGTGTACATAAACCGCTTTCAAAATGACCAAAATCAGTTTAAGATAAGCCTGGGTGGATCAGTTAAACTTAACTGATTTAGGTTAAATTGGTCTATTGAACTTCTGTCCCAGATCTCCTCCAGATTCAAATTAACTCACAGCCCCCTAGCATCCCAGGATACTTTGCACCTCTCCTGCAAAACCCTCCTCGCAGAATGGGCAGGTTAGCCTTGGCCCAAGCTGTCTGCTCCAGCTGAGCAGGGAGGCATGCTCTAGTATGCCCCAGTTTATGGCCTGGAAACACTGCAGGCATGTGGCTGCATTTCCAGAATCAAAAGCAAATGTCTGTTCACTTGCTTACAGTTCAATCTATGCAGCTTAAACTAACCTGCGAAGATTGAATTGATTCAGCCTCAGGTTTTTTGATTGTCTGTGCTTAGCCTACAAGAGTGAAGAGGAAGTTAGGGGCCTGCTTCAAAAACATGACAAGCAGCAATTACTATAACATTTACCATGCTAGCGTTACCCTTAGACAACTCTCAGTGTTAGTTCTTCACCTTTTTCTCCTTCAGAACAAGCAAGTAGATCACAGGTATCAACTCATTCAGCTTGCTGGACCACCAGTCAGATTGGGCCCAGAGACCAGCTGCATGTGCCAGATCTAAAACAGAGGCCTGGTTTAGCACAGGCACCACCATGTAGTGTGCATCCAGGACTGGTCCCATGTGTGCTGTACAGTGTGTGCACATTGGCTCCTGTCCCATGCTCCATATGCAGCACACCTCAGCCCCAGTCCAGGGTGCGCGTCATTTACAGAGCACAGGGCCAGTCCAGGGCATGTGCTGCATGCAGTGCCCAGGCTGGACTAGTCCTGAGTACTGGATCCAGCATGCAGGGCCAGTCTGTGGGCCTGATCCAGACCAGTCCGAGGTCCAGCATATAGAAACGG
>NW_005841902.1:1551614-1563842 GCF_000455745.1 Alligator sinensis
GCACACCCCAGACAAGTTCTGCATGCAGCACACTGGGTCAGGGCCAATGCATGCATGCTGCATGCAGCATGTGAGGCCAATTTAAGACCGAAAGGGAGCACAACAGGTTGGATGATAGGGCTCTGCAAGCCAGTTTTTTGACACCCTTGATGTAGATGAACATGGAGTTAACAGCAGACAATGACACTCGTAAGGCAAGTATGGAACGCTTCCCAAGTTTATTTAGCCGAGCTTCTAAAACCCTCCCTTTGGGAAAATGAAACCAGTAGCCCCCTCCCTCCAATCAGACTATATGGTGTTAAAAATCTACTGGTATCTTCGAATTTCAAAATAAAAATGTTAATTTCAGTTAATCAAACCTCCTTCTTTTCTTACCTAGCTTTCATGAGTAGTGGAATAATTAAAACAATGGTATTTGCTTGTTGCATCATTAGCCTCTGAACTAACACCCAGGGAAGCAAATAGAACAGTTCACAATGCACAGCTGCTATTTCAGACCCTTTGCAAACCACATGTAGGTTGCTTCTCAAGGCTCTCTTTGAAAATCTCATGGTGAGAAAAACTGAAAAGTCTGTCCAGGCCCTCCCTGTGCTCTCTCCTCTTACCCCTCTCTCCTCCTACCCCTTTTGGGAAATTCTAATTTCTCTTAATCACCAGACTGAATGATGTGATACTGGTTTTGCTGAAGTGGAAAGTAGTGAGGCAGCAGTCAATCTTAACTCCATAATGAATTAAGAGCCTCTTCTGAGACTGCATTCCAGTTTCCCCTTCTTGTCTGAGACCTTACAGGAACAGAAGAAAGAAGAATAGAATTTTCTTCATCTTCACAAATCACAGAGCACTGAAACATGCACCCTCTCTCATAGCCTGGTACCAAGGATTATGCTGTCTCAAGCACCGACTCTATCGTTACAGACATTAATCCACAAGCCCCTAATTTACAATAGGTCTGCCAGTCACTGCTAACAAGTTAGGATTTATTTGAAAGCTTCAAAATAAATTAGCAAAACACTTCAATTACAATTTTTTATAAAACAGAATATAACTTAAAGTACCAGTAAAACTATACTCAACTTTGCTAAAGGTTTGCTTTTATTCATCCAGGCATTTGACTAACTATGATTATTGCTTTAAATGATACTGTACGAATTTTACCTGTTTGTAGACTTGCCGTAAATACATCATCTCCTCCACAGTGCCCAAGGATATTAATCTGAACACTTTCACATCCCTGCACTGACCGATCCTATAGGCTCTGAAAAGACAGTGACAAAGTCAATTTCAAGAACAGTATGATATTAGTCATCCAATGAGCTCTTGTAGAGATTAGTAAAATCACAATTTAAAAAATGAGGAAACACTTTAAAAGAACTTCCTTAAAATATATGTTTAGAAATTAACCGTTTTACCATGCCAACTCTTCCTATTCATGATTCTTTCTCTTTCATTTCTAAATTTGTGCCTTCTGCATTAAGCCATATATACCTGAGACAGCTTTCACATTCCTGTACATCATAGGGCTAACCTCTCTCCTACCTCAAAGACCTCTTTGAAACGCATCCTCTGCTTATTCTTTGAAAATTAATCTCTTTTTGCAATCTGCAATCTCATTTTGTATATGATCATTTTTTCTTTACATTATATGCAAGTTAGATCATAAAATTTACGGACGGGGACCACAGTCTCTTAATATTATAAAGCACTGTGCAAATTACATACATTAGATAAATAATGTATATGAAGTAGACGTATTTACATCTCTGAAATTACTAATGGATTATTTTCAGAAACTGCAGAAGAGACTTAATGAATGTCAAGAGATCGCAGAGATGCAATTTTGTGAAGCAGATTTTGTGAAGGCTATTCCTGCAGTAATACACAGTTTTGCAATATTTTTTTTCACATGCGGATTAGGGTGTGCAGGGGAGAAGGGATGTTTTTCTGAAGGTAAATGAAATAGAAAAATGGTCAGTCCTCTCAGAAATTATAAAAGCATGGAGGCCATAATGAGCTAATTATAATATGGATCTGCACACATGCTTCATTTTACTCAATAAAATGTGAGATGCTTCAGAACACTGAGCTGCTTTATATATCTTTTTTTAAAGCATTTTCCCAGCACAAACAGCTCAGAATAACGTTTTAAACAGGACACCAGACACACTTAGATACTGTTCTTTGTCCAAACGCATTTTATACTATAACTTTTAATGGTTGCTTTGATTTTATAATTTTTGGTACGGTAGCCTAGCAGAATGGGATAACTATTAAATATGGTTTAGAGGTGCACTGATATCTTGGTCGCATATCGGATTAGCACCGACAAAAGGAAAATTAATATTATCGGCCATCAGTTTTGGCTGGTGTAGCCAATAATTCACCGATAAATTCCACGTGCATGTGCACAGCTGCAGCATGCATGCGGCCAGGAGTGCAGCCACACAACTTGGAAAGCAGTGTCCTGTCGGTAAGTCTGAGGGAGGGGGGAGGAGGTGTGAGGGAGGGAATTGAGGCCCCCCAAGGTGAGGGAGGGAGTGGGGCAAGGGCAGGTACTGCCCAGCCAGGGTGGTGAATGCGATCCTGGGGCTAGGAATGGGATGGAGCTGCAGGCGGCTCATCTGGGGGGCATGGGGGACGGTGGGAAAGGGAGGTGGCTCCCGGCCACTGCATGTACTCCCAGGGGAGGCATGGGAGGGATGTGCCCCCCGGATTTGTGTGTGGGGCAAGGGCGGGCTTTCAGCTGCAGTGGCACTGGGAGGGGTGACTATGGGGGGGCTAAGGGAATTTTTGGGTGGCTATAGCCACCCAGACCCTGCCCTAGTGCCACTCCTGCTCAGGGCACTCCACTCTGCTGCCTTTCTCTTGGAAGCCCGCATGGGAAAGGCAGCAGAGCAGTGCCCTGAGCAGAGGAGGCACTAGGGGGTGCCTGGGGGGCTATAGCCACCCCAAACTTCCCTGTAGCCTCCTGTCCCAGTGTTGCCACTACCCACCCCATGCAGTTGAGACTGCCCTACCCCCAGGGGTGAGCACAGTGGCAGCGAGGATCTGCTTCTTCCCCACGCCCCCCAGATAAGTCGCCCTGACTCCATCCCACTCCTGCCCCAGTGTCACATTCACAGTCCTGGCTTGGCAATGCCCTGGGGGCATCAATCTTCCCCACCCTACACTCCTTTCCTCCCCCATACCCCTTCTCCCCCACAGATTTATCAGCAGGATGCTGACCGGTTGCATTCCTGTAAATCAGCTATCAGATCAGTATCAGCTGATATGGCTGGTTAACAAATCAGCTATGGGTATCAGCCAAGGAAATATTTATCAGTGCACCCCAATATTATTTCTTGTCTAGAATACCTAAGAAAAAAAAATTCTCTCTGTCACCCAGCAGAATACATAAATATTGGCCTGTCTGTTTAATAAGGACTTCTCAACACTACAAAGAGAGACTACAAGTAACAAAAGCATTTTTCTTCAGGACTTCATGTTTTCTCAGATGATTCTTGCACCATAATTCTTATGGCAGCATAATTCTTGCATCCTGCCATAAGACACTTGTATATAAAAAATGAAACACTATTACAATCACAGCATTTTACCACATCTCTTTTCCCATTCAAAAGTAGTACATTAAAAAATACTAAAATTCAGGGTTTAAAAACAGAAGTGTTAATCCTAAAAATATTATTTATCACAATATTTATTAATCTAGTATGAAGAACTAAAGAACAGAGTGCACTTAAAAGCATCCTATATTTTTAGGGAAACAATGAAGAAATTGAATTCTAAGATCAAATGGAAGCTAGCATTACATCTTCTTGAGTAATTTGAAGCTATACCTGTCAATGGCTTGTAGATCATTGGCTGGGTTCCATGTTGGATCAAACAATATAACAACATTGGCTCCAACAAAATTGAGACCCAAACCTCCGGCCCTGAAAAAAAAAATCTTAAATAATCCAGTGAGAAAAGGAGTGAGATAGCAACATCTTTTCAATTCAAATGGAATGATTCCTAACTCTCCATTTATTTAAGCAAAATTGTTTTGCATACTTACATAAAATATGCATATTTTTGAATATGTATCCCTATCCCAAACTAGTATGTCCCAGTTGTCCACAAAGCTATGTTGCCCGGAGTTCCATACTTCTGGAAAGGTCACCTATGCTGAACAGACCTGAGGGGAAGTTCCAGACAAACTACAACCAAAATCCAAGTCCTCCACGGTGGATCAGGCAGAGGAAGATGTCAAGATCTCAACAGCTGGAAAGACGGAAGAAGGCTGCACCAAGATGGAGGTCTCCTGTCATCTAGGTCTCTCCCTTGCCACTGGGCTTACATCTCTACCTTGTCAAGATCATGTGGTTGCTGCTTCCGTGCACCAGCTTCCTCATAGTAAACAAAGTCATGCATAGGATTCTACCACATGAAACAACACGCTCTCCTGTACCAACCTCCAAAAGCCCTGCAGCAATGGATGAGTGGTGACAGATACGGAACTACTGAATCTGGCAGTCTTGAGCCATGAATCTAAATGCATGTGGCAGCAGCCTGATGGTCATCTTGCATGTGGGTTGAGACAGGGGTCTCTCTGTTCATCCCACATGGGGAAAGGGCTAGAAAAGGTGCACTAATGCTAAACTGTCTTATCTGCTCCTGGCTGGATAATTGTGTCCAGAGGGTTCACTCTGAGGTTGAAAACATCACATGACAATGATTTTCACAACATGGAATATTTGCACCTTGATGGATAACCAAGACAACAAAAAATTAGAAAGAAGAACTGCCATTGTCTCCAGGGAATTAGTGAGATACAATATCAACATTGCAGCTCTGAGTGAGACAAGATGACTATATGAGGGTCAGCTTCTGGAAGTGGAAACGAGCCCAGGACAAGAGCATCCATGGTGTCAGCTTCACTATCAAGAATCAGCTCATCAGTCAACTTACAGAGTTCCCTGTGGGTATTAACAAATGCCTTAGCCCGGTGGTTCTCAACCTATTTGCTATAGTGGGCCACACTTGCACCTCTCAATGTGCTACATGGGCCACACCCACACAACTAACTTCCTGTGCATCCATTTAACTGGATGTCATGTGGGCTGCAGCAGTGTGCTGATTGGGCTGCATGTGGCCCACAGGCCGCAGGCCATAGGTTGAGAACCACTGCTTTAGTCCTTCTGTCTTAAGCTGAGCAACAACCAACACAACACCATCATTAGTGCATATGCTTGATGCTGACGCTTATGTCAAAGAACAGTTCTACTCCAGTCTTAACCATATACTAACACTCCCAATTAGGACAAGATCATTCTCCTTGGTGACTTCAATGCCAAAGTCAGATGTGACCTGGAACTCTAGAGTGGCACCATTGGGAAGGAAGGAGTAAGAAAAGCCAACTCCAGTGGCATCCTTCTCCTGTGCAAATGCGTGGAACAGGATCTTGTCATCACGAATACCATCTTCACACAGTTACAAATACAAGACCACATAGAGACACCCTCACTCTAAGCACTGATGCTTCCTCGACTGTGTTATTGTTAGAGCCTGTGAACAAATGGATGTTCGTATCATGCAAGCTAGGTGAGGAGCTGATGACTCCTGGACAGATCACCATCTTGTCAGATCCATTATGAACATCAAGCTTGCAGCAAAACACCAAAAGCAACGTAAAGGACTCTCAATACCAAATCTATTCAAGACACGAAGGTTTGTAATGATTTCCAATAGTCTCCATGGAAAGCTCTCAGACTTGCCCACAAATGAAGGCAACATTGTGGAACTCTGGAAGGCTTAAAACTATTATTCATATGGCCTATGCTGAATCCATTGACTATACCAGCTGTCAATACCATGACTGATTTAACGAAAGCAATGCCAAGATCCAAGCCTTCCTTGACTGGAAGAGAAGGGCTCATTCTGCTTGAAAAGATGATACCTCATCTTAGCAGAAGGAGATGCATCATGTACTCAAACCTGAAGCTCAAAGGAGAATCCAGGAAATCAAAAACCAATGGTGGCAAAATAAAGCCAAAGAGATCCAGCTCTACGCTGACAAACATGACATGCATACCTTTTCCTGGGCAATGAAGGCCAACTATTTCCATTATCTGTCATTATCTGGCCCACCTTCCCACAGTCCAACTTTCTTGCATTGCAGGATGGTGCAAAGCTCCTCAAAGACAATAAATCTATCCAAGCTAGATGGAGAAAGCACTTTGAGGCGCTCCTGAACTGTAAGTCAACTGTGATGGATACTACCATTGAATCCATCCACCAACATCCTGAAAAGGAACCCCTTCCAACCCTCCTAGCCTAGAAGAAATCTGGTGCACCTTCAAAGAAATCAAGACCAACAAGCCTGCTGGACTGGATGGCATACCTGCTGAAATCTACAAGGCTGGTGGCAAGAAACTGTTACTGCGACTCCACAAATTTATTCTACACATCCAGAACAATAAAGAGATCCATGGGGACCTGAGGAATGCCAGAAGCATGACTATCTCTGAGAAAGGAGATAAGTCTGTGTGTGGGAACTATCAAGGTATCACCCTCCTTTTCACAGCAGGGAAAATTCTTGCCCACAGCATCCTGAACCATCTTCTACCTCTTGCTGAAGAAGTCCTTCTGGAATCTCAGTGTAGTTTCAGACCATCCCGTAGTGCAAATGACATGATCTTTGTTGTCTGCCAGGTCCAAAAAAAGGCATCAGGAACAGTATCGGGACTTATATATGGCCTTCATTAACTTCATTAAGTCCTTGAATTCCATCAATTGCTAAGCCTTCTGGAAAGTACTGGCCAGATCTGGATGTTCATAAAAGTCCATCATGGTCCTGAGGCTTCTCCCTGAACCCTTTCTGACTGACACTATGATCCCCTTCACCTGCTCAAACTGCTGCTCTGCTTTCTGCTTCCTGCCCTGTGCTCCCTACCCAATCTACTGCTGTTTTTTGCTTCCTGCATTAACTGCCCCTGCTGCCTGACCACTCCCTAATCTGTTACGTCACACACAGAGGATGCCTGTGCCACTTGAGTCCTTTTGACCTTGACAAGCAGACTTCCCAGAGTTTCATAACCAGCCACTGCACCTTCAGCATAGTAAAAGTGCTACCTCTCTACTGCAGGGCTATCAAAGATATGGACTGTAGGCCAGATCTGGCCCACAGAGGCCTACCATCTGGTCCCCAGTGGACCTACAAGCAGCATGAGGGCACACTGGATGGCCCTGCATGCAACAGGGGCCCTGATTTGGTTGCTCTGGGATCATGTTACACGCTCTGGAGCAAGTCCGCTCCATATGGGATCCAGCACATATCCAAGGAGCAGCCAGAGCAGGTGCTGTATGAAGCACAGTCCCAGAGTAGCCAAAGTAGGCACCACATGCAGTGCAGCCCTGGAGTGACTGCCACATGCAAAGCCTGCTCCAGGATACGCATTGGATCCTGCATGGAATAGACACATGCTGGATGGAGCAGGCACTACAGCCCCAGAGTGGCCACTCCAGGACCATGTCAGACATGGTGCTCACTCTGGCCACTCCAGGATGCACACTAGAACACCGGTATATGGCAGGGACATACTGCAGCGGGTGCCGCATACAGTGTGGTCCTGAAGTGGCCAATCAAGGACATGAACCATATGCAGCACCTGATTCAGAACATGTGCTGCATCAGGCATGCAGGGTCAGTGGTTGGGCCCAATCCAGCCACAGACAACCCGCACGCCACTCATCTGGCCCACAAGGCCCAGTGAGTTTGACACCCCTGATCTACTGCATTTTTGTCATAATCATAGAGCAAGTGAAGATTTGGTCCTCAGCACTCGCTATCTCAACATATTTTCACTTAACTGCCCCTTCCCCCGCTGCTTCATTTCACTTCACTTATGACTATTTATATAGAGCAGTGGTGATCAACCTCTAGCCTGTGGAACAATGTCATTTGGACCACGTGGCTCCCCATTGGTCCAGAAATTTGGGGTCGGGGCAGTGGTGGCAGAATTAATTGATGTTCCCTGCTGCCAGATTTCAGACCTATGAAGAGTCCTGTGGGCTGAATAACATAACTCTACCCTCATATATGGGGTTGCTTCATAGTCTGGTTCCATGCATGCAGTCAGGCCACTGCGCAATAACATCCAGGCATGCAAGATTGGACCAGTGCGCCGCCACATTCTGGTGCACTGAGTGGGGCTGGCCTGTAGCCACAGAGGCGTAGTTAGGATCGGGCTGTTGCATGGCCAGATCCAGCACACGGGTTGGGATGGCAAATGGAGTTGCACCCACAGACAGATCCCCCTGCACTGATCCTGCGGGGGATCCAACCTGCTGACTAACCCTGTGCCATTCATTCAGCCCAAGGGAATGGAAGGTTGGGCACCACTGTACTGGAGTGCTAGCACTCTAGCCCTGACACAGCTAGACTGCTTTTGAAAGCCATAATTCTATGTAAAGGGAACTTACACCAAATATTTCCTTAATCATGGGTGATGAGTTTTAACAGTAAAATACATGACTTGTACCAAAATCGCATACAGTTTATAAGGCATGTGAAAGCTATTCTTAGTGACTGTATAGCTGTCAGAAGCATTTTTGGCAATACAAAAGTTATTAGTGCAGCAGGGCTCTTTTTGAGAAAATAATTGCAAGAGGGGTGGGTTAAGTACAGAAAGGAAATGACTAATAAGAAAAAAACCCAACTACCTGTTCATGATGCTGTTCTTTAAGTGAATATGAATGTTTGTGAGAGGATGGAGTTGCAAGGTTTGGTGTAAGGAAGTCCTATTTACTCAATTCCAAGACGAGCTCCTCCCCTCAACATGGAGAGAGAAAAAACCCTGATCTTGGAATTGAGTATGAAGTGGTGGAGTGGTAGGGTGGCAGGCCACTGCTGCAGCTCTGGCTCCAGCCCCAACCCCTACTACCCATGTCCCCCTACAACATTCCTGGCAGCCTGGGGCCCTGCCCCTTCCCCCGCTGCTTTCCCTTGCTCTGGAGCTAGTAGGCTCTATCCTTATTCCAACATGTGCTTGGTCTTCCCCAGCCCAGCCCAGGAGCACCAGCAATAGCAGGAACCTGCAGGGGGGTAACAGGGGAAAGTGGGAGTAGAGGGGATGAGGGTTGTAGAGGGGGACAGGCACAGGGGCAACAAGTGATGAAGGGGAATCAGGCAGCAGGGGGCAAGGTGTCAGGGGTTAAATCTGCTTGACGCCACCCCACCTCCCTACTGTCCTGTCCACCCGCCATTGCTTTCCCCACTGCAGCAGTTGGGAAAGAGGTAAATTGATGATGACCCCCTAAATAATTAGATTCTATACATGGAAAATTATACATTAAAAATTTTCCACGTATGGAATCTAATTATTAGAGGGTTGTCTAAAATTCATGGTCATCTTGGATTTGGGTAAATATGTACTTTTATAAACGGGATTTGGGGGAGATGAAAATGGATTAATGGCACCTTCCAGAAAACCTTTAAGTGGCTCCAAAATGCTGTTTATGCAAGAAAGGCCTCAATCTGGCAAAAACTTTAAGCATACAGTAGACTCCCAATTTACGCGAGTATTGCATTCCAGGGGAATTTCGTGTAAGTTGAATTCGTGCAAGTCAGGACAACTTTCCCCATATGAAATAATAGAATAGTGAGGGCTTGCATACCCCAGACATACTGCACTCATAGCTTTTTTTCCCCTTTTCTCAGCAGAATCACCTTTAGGAGGCGTGTCTAGCGTCTCACCTATGCACCTTGAGATGCCACTACCACAATGGCAGCACAGCTCCACTTGATTCTGCCTGCAAGTCTTGTGAGGCGTTCACGTATATATGTGAATCTTGCAAGCGTTCACATATGTACGCAAATGACACGCATCTCAAGGGGCATTTTCCAGTCTGGACCCTAATAAAAAGAATTGTGTAAACACAAAGCACGAGTAAGTCAGAATCGCATAAATCAGGGGTCTACTGTATGCTTCACTTGAAACAATGAAGTCAGCAAAATTACTCCATTGCTTAAAATCTGGTATGTGTTTAAATTTACTCTATTGGACTAGAGCCAAATTGAGAACAAACAAACATTGCTAAGTTGCAGGAATTGCAATTCCTGGAAATCTTTTTGGCACAGGTTTAGCCACATTCCTCCAAATTCCTCCACAAAAAGATGGAAGTTTCTCGGTAAGCGTCTGCAAGCAAATTACTATTATTCAGCGTGTGTTAAAATAATACTTGAGAGATTGTTGTAGGTGGGCTTTGACTTTAAACATAACATTTTCTCACTGAGATATCCCAAAGCTGGAGAAGTTTATTCAGTTTATTTAAAAAGCTGCATCACTTGAATGGTTTACTTTGGATTCTCTTAAGCTAGTTTAAACATGGTGGGAAAAGGTAGAATTACAGGGAAGTGAATGAATGGAGAGGGGGAAAAAAAAAGAGCATGGCAGGGCCCCACCACCTTTTGGTCTTCATGGAATCCTTCTCAATGTAAATAAAGTTGTGGCCTTTTCCTTCCAGCTGTGGTGTGGTGTTGGGTTAATTAAATCTGGAAAGGGAAAGGATGTGAGAACCTGCCAATGTTAAAGGAGGTTTCCGGAGGATGAGCATTCTGGAAATTTGAAATATTGAATAAAAATCTTTGGGGTTTTTTTTAAATACTCTACTGTATTTTGGAATTTTGGTACATTTCTTATTAGAAAGGATGGAATTCAGTTCTCTCTCCTTACCAAACCCTACAGTCAGACCAAAACATAATTCAACATTTTTCCACATGGTTTCTCAGAAAAAAATCCAAATATTTGAACTTGAAATACACCTCAGATTTAGTTAGTAAAAATAACACTGATTGAATAGGAGAATAAACCAAACATGATACTTGCATTGAAAAAGTAAAACTCTATAAAGCATTATAAAATTATTGGGTATGCTACCATATTTCAGGTGTATTGAGGTAAAAAAACAAGGCCCTTAATGTCTCCTCTGTAAAAAAGGTGAATTTTGAAATCAATTTATGTAATGCTAACTAAAATGTTATTTTACATTACTGTGTTATTTTAAGCAGTTAACTTGCAAGTCCTACTGAACTGGTAAAGAATGAGTATGCTTCTAATGTTATAGTCCTACATTCTCTGCTATTAAGGATTTTACAACCTTTTTTTTTTTTTTTTTTTTTTTAATTAAATCAACCAATATTTTCAGGAGCTCATGGAAACGAAGGGCTGCACACTGGATCAGACCAATGCTTTTGTAACGTGCCTGACCACTTAATACCATGATCTTTAGAATCATAACGTGTCTATAAGAAAGTTTCTATGCAGAGATGGCTGTGGCGATCCTAAGTTACACAAGATCTTGCAGAATTTCAAAGTAACAGAGCAGGTTCATGGGAAGTGCATGCATCAGCGCTGTCCAACTGGCAGCCTGCAGGCCGCAAGTCAACCCAAGAGGTTAATCTGCAATCCAGTCCTGTCACCACTCCTCCACCTCTCCAGTGGTTTCTATTGTTGTCTCCAGGCTCCCACTCCCTCCTCCTGTTTTAACTACATGTCCCCACCCCTGGAGGCAGGGTAAGGTGTGGCAGCACTGTGTGCAGGGCTGAGGGAATCTGTGGCCAAAGAACCCCATGCAGTGCACCAGCATGGTACAGCAGGAGAGTAGGCATACCCATCGCACAGTGCAGGGGGAGAACATGGCATGATGTGCAGAGTGCAGGGATGCTGGCACAATGCAGCATGTGGTGATGGCACTTGCTGTGTAGCATGATGGACACATGGCATAGCATAGGTCCATGGAGATAGTAGGGAGGTATCTGGTAGCATGCATCATGAGGCATGGCACACATGTGGTAGTGTGTGGCTGGGGGATTTAGCCCCTGGCCACTCAGAAGTTGGAAAGCCCTGGCATGTACAATTACAGCACATATCCTATTGGCCAATTTGATCTGAGCAAATCCCATTGCTTATAGGGCAAAACATCAGTATTTTCTTTCTTTCTGGCCGCTGGCAGTGACGCAACACTGAGCGAGAGCCTCCGGCTCCGCAGGAAATGCCTGCGCGACTTGGCGGAGAGCGCGACCCACGGCGCGAGGGTGCGCGCCCGCTGCCAGGAGCTGGTGGAAGCTGACGCCCCGACCCGCTTCTTTTTCGACCTGGAGCGGCGGAGGGCAGCGAGCAAAGTCTTGGACCATCTCAAGACTCCCGAGGGCTGGGTCATTACAGAGCCGGGCGAAATACGCGAACGTGCCGT
>NW_005841902.1:1566186-1576874 GCF_000455745.1 Alligator sinensis
CCGCTGTGCCGAGTCGAGGCGGGACGCCTGGTCCTCGTACTGTGAGACCACCGGCTGCTCAAGCTGCAGGGATGCCTCAAGCGGGCCGAGGCCTTGGACTTTGGTTCATGCAGGGCGACCCCTGAGGCCTCATGGGTGTCCCCCGCTGGCAGAACTGTAAAAAAGTCAAATTAGTCCGAATGTTCGTTGTGGTTTTTTTTGTGTGTGGGTGTGTGTGTTCTTTTGTTAGTTTAGAGTGTACGGGCAGGCCTTGCAGGCCATGAGCCCAGGCCTTGTCCATGAGGCCCAGATCTTCGGGCGTACCTGTACATGCTCTTTACTGGCTCCGAGTGATCACCCACCCGGGAATAAATGTCTCTTAAAAGTCTGTCTGTCTGTCTGTCTTTCCTTCCTATCAGTTTGCACACTTAGATTTTATGGTAATATCTTTTACTGAACAAATGAGAAAGAGCTGTACCAATGGAGTTACAAACTCTGAATGCTCTACCAGCTGAATCTGTAATTCCAGCAAATCACAGCTTTGCTCTTCATAAGATTGACAAGTTGCCATAGTTTCAACTTTTCTAAGCATGGCAAACCATGTCTATAGCATTAAAAGTTCTTCCAGTACTGTCAGCGCAGTTTTACTGTGCCATAAAAGAGATATTTGACAAAAGGTTGAGATGTTCCAACAGACAGCTATTCTGAGCTATTCTGAGTATGTCTACAAGGTACAATACAGAGTCAAGGTATCAGCTCAAGTACCAGAAATAATATAGTTACACCGGGTGGAAACACATCTACTAACTTTCTGATAGTTAAGCCAAGTTAAGTCGAATGAACTGTTAGAATGTACACACATACGCGAGCAGAGTCGACTTAAATGCAGCACAAGATAATATACTTCCAAGGTGTATTATCATGGGCCACATTAGTCTACGACAGGGGTGGGCAATTATTTCAGCGGGAGGGGCGTTTAATGAGTTTTGCTGAGCTGTCAAGGGCCGCAAGGGTATCCCTGCCCCTTGACAGGCGCTCCGCCCCCTGGTCACCATCTTGGGATCCAAAGTCCTGCCCCTAACCCCTGACTTTGCCACCTGCAGTCCCTCCCCTTGCTCCAGAAGTACTCCTTTGGGGGGTTGCCATCTTGAAACTGGAAAAAAAAACAAATCATATACAAAAAAGAAAAAGTCAAGCTTCCACTAAAACTTATTTTAATTTTATGTTTAAAAATATTTTTGTCCTGATTTATGTGCGTTTGCATACTCTATCTACAGCTGATTGCATAATAGCTCAAAATACAGTCTTATTCTTGTATATTGCATGTGTTGGGTGTAGCTATGGTGGGGGCGGTGGGTGTTAAAGGGTGCGGGTTATATGGTTGGGGTGGTGGGGTGGGAGTGTGTGCGAGAGCTGTGGGAGGGTGGGGGTGCATGTGTGTACATGGTGGGGGGGAATCCTCAGAGTCCCTGGAGTGAGCAAGTCCCTAAAGATGAAGGTGATGGCAGGGTGCGGGGTCAGCTCCACCTGGCCCCATACCACCTAGCTCCTGCCCAAGTCCCTGGCTGCATATGTTAGCAGCTTGTGAGGCCAGCCCCACAGCACTCCTGCCCAAGTCCCTGGCTGCGTGTGGTGGCAGCATGCAGGACCAGCTCCTGCACTCTCACCTGAGTCCCCGGCTGCAAATGGTGGCAGTGTGTGGGGCCTGCCCTACCAGGCCCCATAGCTCACAGCTCCTGTGCTGTTGCAGTGTGCAGGACCAGCCCAGCCTGGCCCCATAGTGCAACAGCTCCCCACACTCCTGCCACCTTTCCACCAGCAGGAGTCCCTGTCCCAGCCCGGTGGGGCCCTTACCTACATTTCTAGGTGTGCAGGCAGGGAGGGCTGGATACAGCCACAGGGTCACAAGCAAAAGCCCCTGCAGGCAGAGGCTTCTTGTCTCTAGCACCCCCTACCTCGGGCTGGGGCGGGTCAGGGCATGATGGGGTAGGAGGGCAGTTGCTTAGTGACCAGAGCCACAGCCCAAGGTCAGGGCTTACAGAGGGGCCCCGCAGGCTGGATGGAATTGCCTGGCAGGCTGGATTTGGCCCGCAGGGTGCATTTTGCCCAACCCTGGTCTAAGACTTAAAATACATGCTGATGGCTGTCACGTGGCTTAATTTAAATCAACTTACTTAAGTCAATTTAGTTAAGTCGCCTTATTTTAAATCAACTTAGACATGTGTACACACTCATTGTTGCAGCGTTCTGTACAGGCTAAAATCAGCTTCACTGAAAAAGCAGGACAAATCAAATTGAGCAGCATACTGTGCTACCATCGCTGTCCTACTTTTGGTTTCTGAGCTAGTTCAGGTATCTCTCCAGAGCAGCATGTTCTGCCATACAAGCCTATCCTTTTTGTGACTTCAACCACACACATCTTCAACCACACATACGTAGCATAAAAGTGAGCTACTGTGAAAGCCTTCATTTACAGAAAGTGGATTCAGTAAATTTACAGTTTCCAGGGATCATCCCTGACAGTCTTGTGAAAGTCACATTATCAACATGATTGTGTTCCAAAATAAATGTAAAGTTATAAGATCAGGTAGTTCTTAGTTTCCATATACAATTCTATTAGATGAAAAACTTCTTTAAAAATGTCCATTTTTTCAAAAAATCTTAGACATTAAGTTTCTAAAAATATTCATCTAAAGACAATGCAGAAAAAAATTTCAAAACAGAAAGAACCTATTTCCCCACAACATAAGAGAATCTTACAAGTCTAACAACGAATTATTATTTCTTGCTTTTAATTCCTTAATTTTACAGGCCGTTACTTCTTGTTTAAAGTTGTACATAGACTGTCACAGTGGAATAAAATAACCAAATAAAAATCTCTCTACCAAGAGGCCATCCACTGCTAAACGCATTTTTGCAGCCAAAGAAAAGAACGATCAGATTTAATAGAAATTAATGTTTCATTCCTTGACTGCTGGGACTTTGAAAAGACATGCAAGTTGACTGTATAGAGCAACAGGCTAAACAAATCTGCAAGAAACTACGAACAGAAGAATACTGACCCAATTCTGTCAACTTACTATGTGCTTAGAAATAAAGAAAGTACTGAAAAGTTTCATCAGGCAGATGACTACACAAAGGATTTTGGTGTAATGTGCCTGGAGTCTGATTTAGAGAAGACAAGAATCTCTTGAAGAATGGGACTGGAAGGTAGCACCTTTAAATTTCCAAAAGATTACAAAAGACTATTTTAGCTTCCTCTCTTGCTTTGTTTCTGTTTGCCTGACATATTCATTTTTTATACAGTAGGTACATTTTTAAATACTGCAGAATGCTGTATTTGTTTCTTAGGCGCATATACTAGTCTGCTTATTATTGCATTGTATATGTTGGGGGTTTTTAACCAGTGAAATAAGAAACCTTAAATACACCTGAACCTAAAGAGAATCATCAGTGATTAAAGGGGTTGGACTGAAGCAATACTGTTAGGCACTGCCTGCTCACCACCGGTCCTTTCAAGAACCTTAAGAGAGAGGCAACTGTTGATAAAGATTCTATTTCTGCTAAAGTGAATTTCATTTCATAAGACAGGATTTAAGAAGCAATGAGGATGAAGTAAAACTTAAAAGTATATAAGACAAATATGCCTGATAAAATATTATAAATAGAAAGCCTTTTGTAACAGTGCAGACACTAACTCTTAGGTTAACTATTGTAGCACTTTGTTTCCATATTTATTTTCTGTTTATCTACAAGGGCCAAAACCTGCTAATCTTTCTTTTTAAGAAGTCTCACCAAAGCTAGCAGCCAGATTCTTCAATTCCTGTTGGTTATACTCAGTAAGCAAGTGTGTCACTAGCTATTGGATTCTCTCTACTCATATCCCAGTCCAGATGCACTTCAGAGCAGCATGAAGGCAGTTCAAATACATGCTAGCTGGCAACAGTCTCCAAGGAACTGCCTGACCAGAGCTGTCTGACAACCAGAATTTATCATGGCATGGGGTCTTCCCCTTCTTGCTCCCAACACTCATGCCGTGTCAGAAAATGAGGAAAAGATAATATTGGCAACAGTTATACTGGCTGCATACTACATGGAGTCTTGCCCCAGCCAAAGAGATAGGGCTAGTCTCTGCTCCTCTTCCATCACTGCCTGGCAGCAGTAGCTAGCCAAGGAAAGAGATAACGGCTGTGTAATAAGACAGAAAGCCAAGAATGGTCAGTTTACTATTTTCATTATTTTTGGCTCAATACCTACATCACGCTGAACTATTCCAATGAGCTCACTATTGACCATAAATTAAATGCGTCAACCTTTCTGGTATACAAATTAATGAAAAAAAGGTTTGCAAGACATCTATAACTTGTTAGAGGTAAGTACTTTAAAGGGGTCATATTTCAATGAAGTTGGCTCATAAATTGCACAGATATAAAAGGTGGATTTTTTTTTTTTATATAATAAAAGTATATTCAGCAACCTACACCCAAAATAAATTCCCATACAATTGCAGGTTTCGCACAAACATAATAATTTCTGAAAGTTTGCCTTTGGGTCTATAGCAGAACAGAAAAAGAATTTAGCGTGCCACTAGATTACATCAGCAACTGTTTATCAATTGTCACTGTTTTGGCTAGATCGGGATTTAAAATTATCACTCACCAGGTTCAGATCTCAGTGATCCTATAAAAGAAAAGAGTGGAATACTGTGCATAAAAAAAAAAGCACTACAAAAGTAAGAGCCCTAAACTTAGCTGTATATAGCTGATGACTAATATAAAAACTGATTGTAATGCTATCATTCCTCCAAAAAAAAAAATTAAAAAAAAATAAAGAAAAGCACAACTTTACTTTTTTTCTAAATATCTAGTAAGGCCAGACACACAAAATAAAAATGAAATTTTCTTACATTGTAGAGACTAGGCAAATATTAATATCTTGCATGCTGTTGAACTCTCTTACTATCTTAACCCGGTCCTCTGATTTTGTATTTCCATCAAGTCTTCGGTAATCTAGCCCAGATGCCATACAGTATCGTTCCAGCACATCTAGCAACTGATAAAGAGATGGGAAGATCAGGCTATTATTAGTGCCTTCTAAAGTAAACTTCGAAAACAACTATAGGAATCAGATTTCCTGAATATAACTTAAAGTAATCCATAGACCAATAATTATGAGAATGAGCATTTCTTTCTACCTTTCCTCTGTATTGTCAGAAATACTTAGTGTTATATTGGTGCATATAAATGTGACTTCTCTAGTTTTACTTAAAGCAACAAAACCTTTAAAGATCTTGAACTGTCATTTACATTTTTTTTAAATATAGACATTTTAGAGGTAAACTAAACATTTAGTTAGATATAGTTTGCATCATTTTACAAAGCACATCACTCCCAAGAATATGGCATATGGGGCTTATCTTTGTGTGTTGCCCCTAACATGACTCCTATATGTACACACATGTACATACCCCTCCCTCCCAATCCCACCCTTAAGCTCTCTTCTCCCCCTCCTCCCCCACTTTAGCACAAATTAAACAATGTTTTCTACTCAAGCTACCTGGCCCATCAGGGCCCATGGGTTGAAGCTCTAGTGCCACTGATTTTCAAACTAGTGAGGTGGAAGAGACTCAACTACTCTGTGCTAATACAAACACCCTACTTCAATGTCATTTTACAGTGCACTGGTTTACTCATACTATGCTAACTGACGCGGTGTTAACTCAACCATAGATAGTCCAACAGAGTAATGTAGTGAAAAAAAAATCCCAAGGAACAAAGAACACTACAATGGTTTTGTCCTTTCCATCAGCCTTGAGATAACATAAGGTTACAACATGTTTTCTTTACTACTGCACACTGTCCTTATCAACACCATTTCCCATACTATATGTGAGAAAGAAAATGTGGCTGACAGCTGTTGATGTCTCTAGAGTTTAGGCCTCAGGACTTATTGCTGGGGTCAATTATGATGTGAATCATATGGAGCTCACCTTGGTTGAAAAGGAGAAGAGAAGAACTTTATCCCTGTTTTTTCTGAAGTGATTTAAAAGCTGCTGAAGGACCTGGAAATGAACCACAGAGCAGCAATGAACTGACTTCATCCAAAATAACCTCATACATACTTATCTTTTCAAACATTTGCCTTAAATATGGCTCAAACTACAACTTCATGTTGCTGGTAAGGGGAAAGGAGGCATTCCAAAGCAAATATAGTAATGACTACGGTTATTCCTACCACCATCGTAAGTATGACTGCAGTAAAGATGATCCTAAAATACACACACAGGCACAGCTTTCACTAAGTTCCTTTTCTGATCCCATTATTTTTCATAAATACTACTACCAAAAGTTAAGTTCTGAAGGAGCTATTTGTTTTTTTTCTAGTTGCCCGTCAATTGATACGTTAGGCTACGAAACTGTACTATACATCACCTACCCACTGTACTAGTTTTTATATTTATTTTTAATTAGTGAGCACACACTGAAAAAGAGCTAACCTCATTTAAGTCTGCTGCACTACATCTGAGTTCAGAATTTCTTGGAACATGTCTTCTTAAAATAATCAGAGAGATGTAGGCCCCTCCCTGCTTCCACTCTTCTATTGCTCTGTTTACAGTAGGAGCTGACTTCCCAGACTCTGCACAGACCTTGAAATGCCAATAATCCGCCCACACACAATGTTCTTCTAGTGGGGAAGCAAATAATCCAGGGCCTTGTGTATAATAGTGATACTGTTATTTTCAAAAGAAGCATGTCCACATCTGGCAATGGCAGTTCCAGAGCACCGTGCAGAAGCAATACACAAAGGGGAAAAGAAGAATTTTCTGCACCATGTCTGTAGTTTTCTCCCACTGGGCAATAAATATTTAAACAATTTTATTTATTCAGTGATAAATACTTAAACCGGTAACCTACACAGATTTCACTAAAAGGCCAACCAATCTTTGACATTCAAAATAATAGAGGGATGTTTGTATTAATTTTACCATTCTGGATAAAATCTTGAATACAAAATAGTAACATCACCCCAGTCAAAACCTTTTCTGTCCTGAATTCATTTCAACTGCACAGTGAAAAGAAAAGCAAAGAATCAGATAAATTTGAATAATTTCAGCATGAAACTATAATTTACAAGTTGTAAAATGGATGAAAGAGGATTTGTTTTACTGGAGAAAAGGGATTTATCTTGTATTGGATGTCCTACATTTGCATTTCATAACTGCATCAAGAAAAAGGAAAGAAAAAACAGCACTGTGCTTAAACAACAAAAGGAGTTTCACTCCTGTATTATCATCATAACTGAAGCAATAAATACGGCTAAAATAATTCCCTATAGGAAATTCCACAAACAAATCTACCCTGTTTGCTTAAATAAAATGGATCAATGTCATGTCCCCTGGGATTTTAGGCATTCTGGAATAAAAACAGGGACTGTGACAAACCAAGGGAAGTAATGAATGGTTCTGTGCTAGAGAAATAAATTGTACATTCCCGCATTATCCTACAGGTAGGTTATTTGAGAGCTGGGGGGAAGGGAACTATAAAATACAGGCAAAAATATTTAAGAGAAAACAATGTTACAATTAAAATAAGATTTCTCAGTATGGCATGCATGGATTTAAATTCACAATTCCCATCAGCATTATCAGAAGTTACACAATGGGATTCTGTACACCATGTTGAAATTTTATACTGTGTTGAAATGTTACCTCTTAGATTTAATCTAAAACTGTATATTTCTGTATAGCTCTCCATTCTGTCTTCTTATGTTTTCAAAACTTCAGTTTCCGGCCATATATACGTCCTCACCCCAAACCAGAAATGGTTTTTATTTTTATTTACATGGTACTCCCTCACATATACTCATTTTCCTACTAAAATGAGACACCAGCAAAAAAAAGGAGTCTCAATCTGACACTTATTCCCATGAGATTACTCAAATTTAAAACTGGAAATATTACATAGGCAATTTGAAAAGCTATATTTTATTTCAAACTCTGGGATTTTTAATGTGTTTTAAAATTTAGAAATGGATATTAGTGAGAATTTGAGGGAAACAGAAGGAGAAACCAGGCTAGGTAAGATGTTGCCCCATATGATGGCCCATGTATGCTCAGAATAGGTTATCTGCAAGCTTTGCTTTTTCAAGGTAATGGAGTCAACTTTCCTCACACTTTACCTGTCATACCTCGACAACTAAGTAGAACTGGTTTCAGCACTACAGCACATATGCCGTACACTAATTCTAAGTGCTACTACACCAAATTTAAACAAACACTTTTGTAGAGATAATCAGCCACATTATTCTGAAGTTAGGCAGGAGGCAAATAGGGTGGTACTTTACAGAGCAGACTAATTTGTTTAGAAAGGCATGAGTTTTTGTAGGCTACAGCCTACTGCAACAGGTAGTAAAAGATACTTTTGTTTATGCCTACTGATAAAACAGTTTTATCCAGCGATATTCATTTTGTGATGGAGGGTCTAGGCAAGACCTTCTAAACAAAGTACTCTCTTTAATAGCCCTGGAACTGGAGAGATGACTCAGTTTTCCTTTTTGCATGTAAGTCACTGTCTACTTTAGGAAAGCAGAGGAGTAATAGGTCTGACAGGTTGTATCCAAAGTATGAAGGACCATGGCAGTGGTCACTTTTCCAACCTTTGACTATACTACCAGATGTAATGTCATAACAATAGCAAAAGCAGAAAGGACGACTTGCAAAATCTACAGCTCGTGAAGTGACTATGAATACTTATATAAACTTCCATGTTTCAAGGGTGTACTTGG
Organism: Alligator sinensis; assembly: GCF_000455745.1. Classification (NCBI taxonomy): domain Eukaryota; kingdom Metazoa; phylum Chordata; order Crocodylia; family Alligatoridae; genus Alligator; species Alligator sinensis. The sequence goes on from NW_005841902.1 coordinate 1,574,950, forward strand.
TAGCTGTGTTCATCCGACACAAGATGACATATAAAAATCTAGAACTCTTGGTTCTTGGTAGCCATGTTGGTCTGAGACAAGAAGACATACAAAAATGACACACAAAAGGAACAGCCTTCCATCTTCAGTTCCCTGTGCGCAAAAATGAAGTTTATTTCCTACCTATGGAGCCTTTTTACCATCTTGTACCATCTATACTTTTCCCAGAGCATGACGAAGGAACTTTGATCCTGAAAGCTTGCAGAACAGGACAATTTTCTTGCAATTTCCCAGTTGGTCTAATAAAAGGTATCATTATAGGACCAACAGTTCTAGTTTTTTGTATACATAGACTTTCCACACTAAGTGGAGGGAGGGCAAATAAACCTTGGCAGTGAAAGAATTGTAAGTCTAAGCAAATGTAGCACTGTTTCTGGCATAAGACTCCTTAGGGGGCAAAAAGCTCTCTGCTTCCCTAGGTCTTGGACCTATGCTTGGCTGGGGGTTAAAGGTACCAGAGCAGTTATATTCCCTCAGGTATCCAGGTTGTAGCCATATTGGTCTAGAGAAAAAAGCAATCAGGGCTCATGGACAGAGGTGATCTTGTTTTAACAAAAATCTTGTTGGTCTAATAAAAGATATCACCTCTGTCCACGAGCCCTGGTTACATTCCCTCTGCATTCCTGTAAAACAAGTCAGGTATTAGATATTCTGGCAGGGGATCATTTATAAAGTAATATGAACCCCACAATCTTCGCTGTTGCCGAATATCTGAGTATGTTAATCTCCTACACAGCAATCATTCGTTTTTTTTACTGCTTTAAATAAGTTTAGTTGAACCAACTGTTTCAAACAGTGCTAATTAGGTCTCACTCACCAAAGCAAAAGTTCCCATATAGTGCATTTTCAAAACTATTTTTTACCTTTAAAAAATGAATCTAAAAAAAAAAAGTATAGAAACCTCTATTAAAAGATAACATACAAGCAAGTCACTTCCACGTCATATTACTGCAAACAAAACTTTAATAGCTATATTTCTGCTTAGCTTTACAAAGCTTGGTTACATTTATTTCCCTGTAGATGTGTTAATTTTCTTTTTATTATTGATTTAAAGGTGTTTATAAAATGGCTTCAAAGCCTTAACTTTTGGTGTCTCCTCTCTGTGCATTTTCTGGCAGGGTAAGATGCCTTTCCAAGAGGCCAGAGATATTCCGGATATATTTGCTCTCATAATAAAAATGGACTAATAGTTTAGTTTTATAATTCTGTAGAGAATACAATATATACAGGGACATCATTAGAGAATATTTTGATTAATGAGAAACTTCACAATATTACCTGAAACAACCTGGTCAAAATAAAATTAAATCTATTTGAAAATACTGTATATTTCACATCAGGGGAATTATTATGGTTCCATAATAGTACTCCCCAAACCCGAGTCCCTCCCTCACAGAAATGAAACAAATCTACAAAAACAAGTCAGGATATACAGTCTACCACCTTAACCAAAGCCAGTCTCCCTCTTCCACTGGGATAGGGCAGCATTCCCCACACTGGGAAATGCTGTTCTACACAGAAATATAAAATACAAAATCTGAATTTCCCTAAGGCAAACAGCCGTTGTGTTCCATTTAATCATAAATTTCATCTCATTGTTAATTAGGAGTGCACCGATAGATTTTTGCAGCCAATACCGATAGCCGATTTGTAAGGAGCTATATTGGTGAAGACTGATCTGATTTCCAATACCCAGCCCAGCAGTGTGGAGAGCTGTCTCCAGCTGGTAAGTCTGGTGTGGTGGGAGGGGAGGGGAGGGGAGGGGCATAGGGGGTTGGGCAGATCAAGGCCCCCATGGTGAGGGAGGGTCGGTGAGGGAGGGTGTGGGGCTGGGGCAGGGGATGGGATAAGTGCTGCCCAGCCGAGGCAGGATAGGCACAGGATGG
>NW_005841902.1:1577031-1582977 GCF_000455745.1 Alligator sinensis
CCCCCCACCCCACCCCCAAGCCCTTCCCTCCCCACTCCCCTTCTACCACAGCAGCTGGAGGCAGCTCTCCACACTGCGGGGCTGTGCTCCTCACCGCCTGTTATGTGCTACGACCATTTATCGGCCCGATATGGCCAATTTCCGATGTAGTAAATTTTCATAGTTTCATAATAGGTAGGGTCGGAAGGGACCAGAGCAGATCATCAAGTCCAACCCTTGCCATGGCAGGAAAGAACACTGGGGGCAAGGTGTCTATCTAGCCTACTTTTGGGGACCCCCAGGGTAGGAGCCAGCACCACTTCCCTTGGAAGTTGGTTCCAGCTCCTAGCCACCCTCCTGCTATATAGCCTGAATCTACTCTGTCAACTTATGGCTGTTATTCCTTGTTACTCCCGGTAGTGCTCGGGGGAACAGGGCCTCTCCCACTGCCTGCTGGTCTCCCTTGGCCAGTTTACAGACGGCCACCAGATCCCCTCTCAGCCTTCTCTTGTGGAGGCTGAACAGGTTCAGGTCTCATAGCACCTGCCCTGCTGCCCCCTGATCATGAGAGTGGCCCTCCTCTGGACCCTCTCACTGCTGTCCACATCCCTCCTGAAGTGCGGCACCCAGAACTGGACACAGTACTCCAACTGCAGCCTGACCAGTGTCATATGCAGGGGGGAGGATCACCTCCTTGGACCTGCTCATGATACATCTGTGGATGCATGACAAAGTGCAGTTAGCCTTCCTGATTGCGTCCCCCCTTGTTCATCTTAGAGTCTATAATGACTCCAAGATCCTTTTCTGCCTCTGCGCTGATGAGAAGGGAGTTCCCCAGCCTTTAGGTAAAGAGTTTCTCTCTGTTACTTCACTCACCCCAACTCGCACTTGAACTTGGATCTCCCACATGGCAGGCAGAAACTCTATCACATAGCCACCAGTGCTGGTAATCAGTGCTAGTAATTTTCTTTATAATCCGTGCTGATCTGATGTCAAAACAATAGAGGTGCACAGATACATTGGTAATTAAATATCTTCTAAGGTTAGATATTGCAACTATTCTTTTAAATTGGTTGAAATGAACACAATTTTTAGCAGTGATGTGTCAGACTGGTAACGCCAGAAATAACCAGGCATTCACAGAGCTGTCATCAAAGCATATTTTAGCAGAACTGCTTTGTATGGTAACAACCAAACAAAAGAAGACTTGTTCTACGAAGTGGACAAGCAAAGCAAAAACTAATATGAGATCACAGGTTCTCCTAGCTTTGTGCTCTTTTTCTTTAAATCAGTTGAAAAGGCTGGGCGGGGGGGGAGAGGAGAAGAACTACCAAATTTCAGATGTCTGTTGTGTTGTGTCACGGTTGATGGCGGTTTTACTGAGAGTTCAGCTTGTGGGTTTGTATAGGATGGTTTGGACAGGGGATGATCCTACCTTAGGCAGCATGTCAGACTAGATGACCTCTGGAGGTCCCTTCCAGCACTTCCTCTCTATGACTCTATGGATAAGCTTGAATACTGCAGACCTCATTCCTCATTTAAATTCACTGTACACAATGACTACACAGCATTATTAATTACACTTCTTTTTAGAATGTTCTCCATCTACAAATGAAAAAAAATCAGATTTTTTTGGCAGGCAGATCTCTGCATTAAAATAATTCTGCCCGATTAGAAAAATCCACATCCTAAAACATGTAAAATGTTCACATTAAATAATATCCCAGAGGATTTCTTTTCCTTCTGATGATATTTGTAACACAGCTGGACCATCTCCAATAAAAATATTATAGGATCATCGGAAAGTATGGCTTAAAGGGACCTCATGAGGTCATTTAGGCCAGCTCTCCCATCAAGGCAGGATCACCCGACTAAACCATCCTAGCCAAGTGCCCATCTAGCCTGCTCTTGATCATTTCCAGATTCCACAACTTCTCTAGTTAGATAACTTCATGTAGGGGTGCACCAATAAAGATTTTCTTGACCAATACTGATAGCTAATGATTAACCAACTATATCAGCTGATGCTGATCCGATAACCAATATTTATTAACAGTTGAAGGCATTTTAAAGTACTGACATAAATAAACCTTTTCCTTCATTTGTTTTGCATCACACACACACACACACACACACCCCTCCTGCCTGCCCCAGGCCCCTAATTTGGTGCACCACTGTCTTCTCTGCTGCAGACCCATGCACATTGCCCCCTTGTCCATGGCTCCTACCCGCAACCCTGCTCCCTGCACAGCCTGTGCTGCCGTTCCAAGTTGGTGGGAGAGGCAGACCCCTGTGTGGACAGATGCACCGGGCACCTCTGGAGTCCCAGAGCACACTGCTGCCTCGGTGCCCATGGTTGCCGGGGAGAAGCTACTTTTGCAAAGGTGCCCAGTGAAGTGAAATGTCCCTCGTGTGGCACCTTATCTTGCTCGTGCACAGCTCAGTGTCTCCACGACAGCCCCTGCACTCAGACCTCTGCTGCGTGCATGGCGTTGCCATGGCAGTGGCAGTGGCAGGAGCTTGTAACAGTCCCTTTGTTGTTGAGTGCAGTGCGCTGTGACCATTCCCCAGCGCCCCCTTCCCCTGCCACTGCTCTCCAGGGCCTACGCTTTGCCATGGGCTTGGGCCAGTGGCAGGACGTGGGGACTAGACTACGCTCACCAGGGTGCTCCGGGCACACAGACATAATCATTGGCTACAATGACCAAAAAAAAGCTGATAACATAATTTCTCCTTTCATTGACAGCCAACTGACATATCAGCGCACCCCTATTTCATTTTGATAACTTCATCATGTCTCTGTAATAAGTCTGATTAAGTAGGAAACTTTATATATTACCCTTGCCTTTTAAAAGACATTAGATTTTCTAGTAATACCTAATATGCTTGGTTTACTAAAATTCTATTTTCAGCCCAACTACTTCCCTTTCACATTAATGTTGTGAACCTCTTTTTCACAGATTATTCATTCAAATGACATCTTACCAAATGAATACAAAATACTGTTCATTATCATCATAGCATCCTATTCCATTGAATAAGCAGCTCAAACAGCAAGCATTTCCCTCACTCCAGTTACTGTAAGTACCACTGCATCCATCTTTGGTCATGATTGAGTCCTGTTCCAAACCTATAAGGCTAGCAGCAAACAGACCACTGCACCCTTTTATTTGTATGAGTAATGTACAAGAGGGGAGTCCCATAACCAATAGTAGGCTTGCCTTCAGCACACTCCCTAGCTATTACATATGCAGAGAAAATGCTGAATCCCCACAGGGAACCACCAAGCCACGCAAATCTCCTCTTAGACCTTCCTTTGCACCTGAAAAATCAGACTGGCAATGAATCAGTGTTTTTGCTGCCCCAAAGACAGAGCACATGATAGAGTGCTAAGATAATGGCATGCTTCTGGTCTGTACTTTGCGTCTCCTGTTCTCCAAACTGTAAGGGCCAAAGTAGGAATGCTCTGCAAATCTGTGGCACCTGTCACAAAGGGAGAGAAGCTCAGCATAATTGTCAGGGACATTTATAAAAGCAGATGTCAGAGCTAATTGCCTACCACTCTTTCACTGTGATGGCAAATATTGGGGAATTAATATTCTACTCTTTGGCTTAAAAAAAAACAAAAAACTTGGATGAATAGGAAGGTAGGACTTTTCGGAGCTTGAACACAGTCATCATCCCATGTCCCTATATCCTTCTACCGCCTGCCCCTTCTCTAGCATATCAGGTATAGGTTGGCTTCATTTCCAAGGACCTTTATGACCTATCCCTCACTACCACCTCTCATTCACACTAAGTCAAATACCATGCCATCCCCTTTTCACCTATATATCCTTGGCTGTCTCGTGTGCTAATCTTATTTTTGTCTTATGTACTGTTCTTGGTTCTTTGGGGAAAAAGATGCTTCCTTGCTGAAAAAAGAGGAAGTGGGTCAGAGTGACTATATTCCCTATATCATTTGGTCCAAATATATTTAAAACTTCCCATTGCCGCCCCCAGAAACATAATTCTCCTTTTGTTTATCTTTGTACTCATCCTAATGAAACCAGCTGTACAGGCAGTTAATATTGCAGACTACATTAATACAATCTAAATTGCTCATCAGCCTAGGATCTAAAAAGAACACTGACTGCATGATGAATCTGTCTAATTTATGAATTCTGGTGTTGCCAACTTGTGTGGATATTTTTTTTCCCCTGGAGCGATAAGATTTCAGATGGGGCAGAAGTCATTCTTGTGATGACATAAGAAAACTCCAGCCACTGAGAGAATTTTAGCCTAGCCTGAATAAAAACTCCCTCTTGACTGACTGCCTCCTCCAGAAAATGGAGCAGTTGGGTCAGCCTAAAGCTAATTAGTACTCTTCAAGAACTAAAGCTCTCACCCCATTCCTCAGCAGCCTGACACCAATTTTACATGAGAGGAGGAATGAGTGGAAGAGTCCAGCAGCTCAACACCACTCTGGTCCCTCCTCCCCAGACCCCAACTGTGCGCAATGGCTACAGCTCCTCCTTCCTTCTTCCTGATGGACTATCAAATAAGGGAAGGGATTATAAAAGCCCCCAGGAGCTGTCCTAGCCTGGAAGAGGAGGCAGATCTTGGCACCACTCTATTTTCAGACCTGCACAGGAAGGGTAGGAGAGAGAATAAAAAATCCAAGGAAAAGTGGAATTGATGTTGACTGGGCAGAGATAGGATTGAAAACTACATTGCACAGGGCAGAAATAATAAAGGCTGAATTGGTATATATAAATACAAGCGATCCTGAAGCACTAAAAGGGACAAAATTAGAGCATATCTAACCTACATGAGCTGAGAATGTGATGGGCAAGTCCAAATATCAGGACAGCCAAAAATTAAAAATCACTATGATGTTTAAGTCTCAAGACTTCAAGGGAACTGACTCATGATTTTTGATCTGTAGACCAGTGTTTCCCCAACCACTGTGCCATCAGACATTACCAGGTGTGATGCAGGATCGGGCCCCCCCCATGGGCAGGCAGCACGTGGGTCCCGGTGGGGCATGGATCCAGCCAGCGCCACCCCACTACCCTACCATGCCATGTCCAGTTGCATGCACACACACCCCACATTCAGCCGATATGCTGTGGAATGGGTGAGGCCATGCAAGTGTGCCGTGGGATGAAAAAGGTTGGGGAATGCTGCTGTAGAAAAAGCTGCTCTAATTGGGAGATGTATACATATAAATACTTTTCCTTTTTAAAAAAAAGGAGACAAACCTCTGAGTTGGTAAGTCTGTGGGAGGGAGTGGGTGGGAGGAGGGAAAAATAGAGGCCCCCCCACGGTAAGGGAGGAAGTGGGGCAAGGGCAGGGACAGGCACTGCCCAGCCAGGGCGTTGAATGTGAAACCATGAGCCGCTCATCCAGGAGGCACGGGGGAGTGGGGAGGAAGGGCGGCTTCCCACTGCTGCATGAACCCCTGAAGAGGGCATGTGCCCCCTTGGATATGTGCGCAGGGCAGAGGTGGGCTGCTCGCTGCAGTCTCGGGGCCAGAGGCTGCTCCAGTCTCTCCCCAACAAGAAGGCTGGGTCCAGGCTGGGCTCTAAGCAGGCGAGGGCAGTGCTGGCTGTGGTGGCTGGGAATTTTGGGGTAGCTGTAGCCCACCCCACAGCCACCTCCCCAGTGCCTCTGCCCACACCGAGCGCAACCCCGGCCCAGCTCCCCCCACCGGGAAGAGGCTGGCACACGACCAGGCCCTGAGCCTGCAATGGGCATCCCACCATCACCCTGCCCACAAATCCAAGGGGGCATATGCCCCCCATGCCTCCCCCAGGGGTGTGCACAGCAGCAGGGAGCCATTCCCCCCTCATCCCCATCCCCATGCCCTCCAGATAAGCTGCACACAGAGTCACATTCACTGCCCTGGCTGGGCAGCGCCTGCCCCTGCCCCACTCCCTCCCTCCCTCCCTCACCGTGGGGGGCTCCCCATCGGCCCCCCCCCCC
>NW_005841902.1:1582987-1629868 GCF_000455745.1 Alligator sinensis
TCCCCTCCCCCACAAAAGACTTACCAACCGGTTGCTAGTCTCCAAGCTGCTGGACTACATTCCTGGCCATATGCATGTTGGGGCTGCGCACATGCACACAGCATTTATCGGTGACATTATTGGCTACGCTGGCCAAAAAAAGCTGATAATTTTAATTTTTCTTTTATTGGTGCCAATCCAATTTACGACTGATATATTGGTGCACCTCTATGTCTTACCTATCATATATGTAAAAGAGAAATGCTAAACAAAAACATTAAGACCTTAGGTGGGGTTCTGGGAAATGTGCAAGAGTTGGTGGGGAAGCTTTGGGAAGATGGCACTAGTTTCAGGAGCTAGGCAAATGGATTGGAAGGGAGATGAATCCTTATTGCCAAGAGGTGTGTTAGACTTCAAATTTTGCAAACCTACCAGCCTAAACATAGGGATAGTGTCTAAATTTTGCCTAGCCTCGGCAGGTTAAGGGGGAGTAAGAATCAGTGTTTCAATCCTCTCACACCAGTGTAGTGCATGTTCAACAATTAAATCTTTAACAAAGACTTATACAAAACTGTTAAACTTCCATTTATCTGTGTATTTTATCTTCGTTTTATTAACTCAGCTTCTAGATATAAAAAGTGCTTTGTGGTCCAGCCAGGATATAAAATCACAGGTAAATAAGCAATAAAACTCATACTGAAATGGGCTCTCTACATTTATGAGTCATTTTTGGCGATAAATAGGAATGACAAAATAAAAATAGAGGGAGCCTCCAAATAGAACTGGATAGTGCACTAGTCTCATCCTCCTGGAAAATTGGCTTCAAATCCAGAAGCTGATCAAAAGTAAAATTACATTCCATAACATTATCCTGGTCCCCATTTGATACTTAAAGCCATTCCATTTGGTAGATATTTGCACAATTGGCTGTCTCTGTTCAAAAAGGGTTTGGAACAATGAAGTGCTTTAAAAATTGCATTTTCAAAAGAGGGAAAAGAATGATGTACAGCACCATCTTGCAGGTTGCAGTATATTTTGTTCACTACTATCAGAATTAGAAAAGACTACTAATACACTGAAAAGTTAATACTGTTGTTAGGCTTTATGATGAAAAGGACTATTTTATACCAACAATCCTATACTATTTGTATACTAACAATACTATTCTATTTACAATGCTGTAGCTAGGCACTTCTCTCTTGCAATGCCAAATTAGCTTTCTAAAGCACTTCATGAGGAAAAGACCTGTTTTCAAAAGAGAAAAGATTTAGACAGCCAAGCAACCGCACAAATAAAGTCATCTCATATGGACACTTGAAAAGAAAGAAAAAGAGAAAATGGTTACATTACTTCAGTGGTTCATAACCAAACCTGAGTAAAACATCTCCCTCCACTGCAAATCTAACACCCCACTGACTTATAAAACAAAAAGGTCAAGGTTTATTAATGCAGTTCAGGGCTTTGTGACCACCAAGATTCTAAGTCCTGCGAAGATCTGTTCTTTCATTAGCACACACATGAGCAACAGTTTAAGAGAATCCATTGATATATGCATCTCCTATCTGACGACATCAAGGACATTCAGGCACATTGGGAGGAGCTTAAGAACATTATTCACAAGGCTGAATCAACTGGCTACTCCACTTACCATCACCAAGATTGGTTCTATGAGAGCAACGAGGAAATCCTAGCACTCATCCATCAGAAGAGAGGTGCGTTCTACAGTTGGCAAAATGAACCCTCCAGCCAGCAAAAACAAGAGACTTACCACTGGCTCAAAGATGTAGTTCAGGAGGAGGCTATGGGACATCAAGAACCAGTGGTGGCAAGTGAAGGCCATGGAGATCCAGAGTTTTGCTGACCAACATGACATGAGAACCTTCTTTCAAGCCATAAAAGCCATCCACGGGACACATTTCAATGGCCCAACCCTCAACACTCAGTAATAAAACCTCTTGCTGATCCCCCATCCTTGAAGGAAGCCTGATGTGCCATCACTCAGAAGAACAATAATAAGATGCCAGGCCTAGATGACATCCCGATAGAGGTCTTCAAAGTCAGTGAAACAGCACTAGCACAAACATTTCACCAATTTCTCATTAAAACATGGATTAATGAGGAAGTTCCACCCAACTTAAATGTCAACATTGTGGCCATCTTCAAGAAAGGGGACAAGTCAGTGTGTGGGAACTACTGAGGCACTGCCTTCATCTCCAATGCCGGGAAGATTCTTACTCACATCCTTCTGAAATCGCCTCCTCCCCCATGCTGAAGATGTCCTTCCAGAATCACAGTGTGGCTTTAGACCATCTCGGGGTACCACCGACATGATTTCTGTTGCACGATAGATCCAGGAGAAGAGTAGAGGGCAACAGTAGGAGCTGGGTATGGCATTCACTTACCAAACCAAGGCCTTCAACTCCATCAACTGTGAAGCCTTATGGAAGGTGCTAGCTAGTTTGGTTGTCCACTGAAGTTCATCAGTGTCCTCAGGCTGCTCCATGACAGAATGACCGCCATAGTCCTTTGCAATGGATCAGAGACAGACCCATTTACCATCCGTACTGGTGTCGAGCAGGGCTGTGTCAATGCCCCAAACCTTTTTTCCATCTATCTTGCTGTGATTTTAATTCTCATCTGTGACTGCCTTCCTCCTGGAATAGGGACTGAGTGTCGGATGGACAGTCAGTTTTTCAACTTGTGGCACATTCACAGCAAAACAAAAGTTACCAAGACTGCCATCACCAACCTTCATTATGTAGAAGACTGTGTTCTCCTTGTGCACACTGAGAAAGATCTGCAGTCCACCCTTGACCTTTTCTCAAGTGCCTATCGCAGCCTGGGACTCTCCCTTAACGGTGGGAAAAACAAGGTGCTCCATCAGCCTGTCCCAGCACAAGCTGCTCCCTTCCCCCCAAAAATTACCATTGTTGGAAAACCCCTGGAAAAAGTTGAGCATTTCCCATACCTTGGCAGTCACCTCTCCCAGTCAGTCAGTCTTGATGTAGAAATTGAACACAGAATTTGCTGTGCCAAAATTTCATATCTGCCCTGAAGGCTTTCATATCCTTCAGAAAGCTGTTTTACCATGTCCTTGCTGACCAAGATCTGCAGGTGGAAACTAAGATCCTGGTCTACAATAAAGTGGTTATCCCCACACTCCTCTATGGGTGTAAGATGTGGGTGACATCTTAAGTGCCTGGAATGGTTCCATCAGTGTTGCCTCAGGAAGATCCTTTGCATTAGATGGGAAGACCACTGCACCAATGCCAGCATCCTCTCTGCAGCTAACATAACCAGAACCGAGGCAAAGATCATGACACAACAACTCTGCTGGACTGGCCACTGTGTGTGGATGGCTGACACTTGTCTCCCAAAGCAAGCCCTCTTCTCTCAACTTAGTTATGATAAGAGCACCCAGAGGACAAAGGAAGTGCTATGAGGACACACTGAAAGTATATCTTAAGAAGGGTGGCATCAACCCTACAAACTGGGAAGTGCTGGCTGGTAACAGGTCTCAATGGCGCTGCACCATACATCAAGCTACAGCCTGCTTTGAAGAGAACCAACTTGCTCAGGAACCCAAGAAACAGCAGAGGAAGAAGGAAAATGCACAACATCCTGGTCAACAGTTGTGCCCCCCACCCTCCTAAGGCACCACTTGTCATATCTGTGGAAAAACTTGCAAAGCACGGATTAGACACCTCAGCTACTTTAAAAAACTCACCAGTAATCCTCCCCTGGCAGAAATCACCCTCGTATTGAGGGACAACCGATGGTGATATCAAGGGGTTCTCTTGAGACAGAGAGACAGAGTGTCTAAAAAGCAAATTCGATTTTGCATAGCATCCTTACTAAATACCTACAGGTGGACACAAAACCCATCTATCAGGCAACTTCCTGTTTTATCCGAACATTTAATCCTGTAGGACTATTAAACAAAAAGCAATATATAGCAATATAGCAGATGAGCAAGAGCCTTACTGGACTATCATAGGGAACAGCATTAGAACTAAATTAGTGAACTAATAAATTAGAGGAAGTAATCATCATACTAATGAATTCTACAGTAGATACTAAAATGGATGGAAACAGGAACAAGAAATTAGAAACATACTAGAAACAATAACATGATAGTCAGCTTGGAAAAATGGATCCATATGGAGAAAAAGAATCTGAAAACAATGATGCTCAGAGGACGGAGAACCCTGAGAAATAGTAACACTGAAGAGACCTAAAGGTGACAGAGGAAACCAGACTGAATACATCTTTCCAATACACATTTTGAGGTTATAAGCAAGTACATCAAGGATATCAGTAGTTAGATATCAGAGTTCTCTGTATGAGTGTTTGTGGAACACACAATGATGTTAGCTGTGGGCAATCCACTTTCAGAAAGATTATAAAAAAAAGTAAACAAAATGATTGGCAGAACTGTCCTATAAGTAAAGTTTTAAGAACTAAATATGTACACCATGGTAAGGATGAGGCAACAGGCAAAGGAACACAATCTATGGTAGTTAAGAACAACTGGAAACTGAGGAGGCAGCATTATTTAAAAAGGTGTAACCAATAAGAGAAGATTTTAAAAAATCGTGGGATAAAAACGATGAAAATTTAGCTAATGTTCCTGATATTAGTCTTTCTGACCCTGAGGTGTACTATGTAGAAATCCTCCAAGGAAAGTCCTGAAGGATTGCTTGGGACATAAAATTAGACTGGGCATTATATTAACAGAATATAACCGTTCACTGTTAGGGCGATAATTTAAGACTTCACATCTCTAATTTCCATGATTCAGAAGAAATATACAAGAACAATTTCTTCTTCATCGTGATTATCAGTTATCTAGTGCACAGTTAACAGCTGCTGTTCAGAGCTGCTTTTCTCCACTTCCATCTGTAATCTTCTCTCTTCTGGCTTTCGGTTGAATGCAAAGGTGGAAGCCCTGTTGCCAGAGCTGTTAATGTCTTTTTCTTTGCCTAATCTCTGAAACAGCATTCCATTCCATCCTCTTCCTTGACTTGTTAGGCACCTTTGAAACAAGTTACCTTGTTCTTTTTGAAATCTTATCCTTTGTTGGCTTCTGCCCCTCCATCCCTCTCCTGTCCTATTCTGCACGCCCCAAACTTCCTTTCAGTATGTTTTTTGAACAATCTTCCTCTTTACCTCTTTCATATTCTAAAAGAGAAATTATCCCAGAAGGAAACCGTCACAGGTTCAAGCATGACTTGTTCTTGCAAAATCCAGGTTCGGTGTTCCCAATCACTTCGTTATTCTCTAGGTTGGGGGTGGCAATGTTCAAAAGCTGCAATAAAACTTCACTCCAAGGATGGGCTGATTCCAGTCTGGTATGCATTGCCAGGCCACTGCCACCAGAGCCCAAATTGCTTCTCACTGCCACCTACTCACCAGGGCTGTGCAAAATTTTGCTGGGTGTTTTGTTTCAAAACTGTTTCAACATGTTTTGAGCTTGAAACAGTAAAATCAAAACAAAACAAAAGGCTTCAAAACAGCTTTGAAACGAAACAAGAGCACTCGAAACGTTTCAAGTTTCGAAGCTGGGCTTGCTTGGCATCAGCGCTAGTCCCAGCCAGCAGCAACAGCCTGCTGTCATCCTGTGCCTGCGCCCCCTGGGAGGAGTCAGGCACAGTCCTCCTGGAGGTGGAGACCCCAAGATCTGCGCGCGGGATGACAGGAGGTTGCCGCTGCTGCCTGGGGCCAGCAGCAGTCTTCTTGGCACTGGGCGCAGGCTGTGCCTGGCACCAGTCCCAGGCAGCAGCAGCAGCCTCCTCTCATCCTGCGCGCAGATCCAGAGGCCCATACCCCCGGGAGGAGTCCGGCACAGCCCCACAGCCCTCTGGGACATGCGGGCCCCCAAATCTGCGTGCAGGATAACAGGAGGCTGCCACTGCCAGCAAATGATACGAGTTGTCCTTTCAACTCTTTGAGGTGCAGTTTCCTAGACATCTCTGCATCTGTCTCCTTGACAGGCTTCATGCCCTCAGAAGGGGCTACCATACCTGCAATTTTCATCCGAATCAGGCATGAAATGACAGATTTAGGCATTTTCATGATTTCCCATTATAGCCTATGGGCAAAATACTGAAACGCAATGAAACAAAATGGAACAGTGCTTCAAAACGAAACAAAACTACAAAAAGAAACACTGTCCCTTCGGAACAGTGAAACGGAAGTTGAAACAAAACGGTGCCATTTCACACAGCCCTACTACTCACCACATGGGTGAAGCTGCCTGCTGCAGAAATTTGTGCCAAAGCCACCCAGCTTCACGGGCTGTAGCTTGCAGACCTCTGCTCTAAGTGCTTAGATTCCATGATGGCATGCTCTCCAATCTTTCTGGGTTTCAAGGATAGATTGACTAGTCTCTGATTCCAAACAACCTTTCTTCCTTTTTTTAACCTTTTTTTTTTTTTTTTTTTATTAAAAGACTGGCATTATGTTTGCTCTTTCCCAGTCATCTGGGACTTCATCCAACCTACATGATTTTTCAAAGATAATGGCCAACAGCAATACATCAGATGAGGCAATATAATCTCAGCCAATTCCTTGAGTACTCTAGGATGAAACACATCTGGCCCTGCTGACTGGAAAACATCCAGTTTCCCTCAGTAATCTCTAATCTGCTCCTTCCCTACTCTGAGAAAATTATCTCCTCCCCTACCCTTGCTGCCAAATGTGTTAACCTAATAGTTGACCTTATTCATAAAGAATTGAGTAAGAAAAAGCATTAAGTACTTCAGCCTTCTGTATACCCTTCATTATTAGATTGCCCTCTCCATTCAATATGAGACCTACTTTCCACTCTTTTCCTTTACTTTTAGCCTCCTTGCAGAATGATTTTTTGGTGCCTTTTACATCTCTTGTTAGCTATATCTCAATTTATGCCTTGGCCTTCCTAATTTTCTCCCTACATCATGACTTGCTGCTCAAAAATGGGGAGGATTTGGTTGAGAATGAAAAGGTACTGGGTGACCATGAAACAGACTTCAAAGTGTTAAAGAAAGGAAGGAACATACCTGGAGAATGTTTTCTGGTTACTTGCTCTTTTTTAAGTGTCCCTTGCTAATTGTATCTCAATTCCTGCATTGGGCTTCCTGATTTCCCCACTCTGTACCCAGCAATATGACCAAGTATCTATTTTTGTAAGATTCCTTTTTAAGTTTCAAGTCACTGAACAGTTGACTGTTTAGCCAGGCCAGTCTCTTGGTTCCAAAGCTGTTCTTGGGCTTATATCATCATCTCTTTAATCAACCAGCTCTCTCCAGAACTCCTTTTTCCCCTCAGCCTTGCCTCTTCCTGTGCTCCTGCCCATTAGGCTCCCTGACTTTGTTAAAACCTGCTCTTCTGAAGTCCAGAGTCATTATTGTGCTGACCTCCTCCTCTATTTTCCTTAAAACCTTAAATAATATTATTTCTTTGTCACTGTCACCCTACTTGTCTTCTACCTTCAAATTCTCAACTAACTCTCCTTATCCATGAGCATTAAATCAAGAAGAGCTGGCTCTTCGCTATTAAATCCCTTTGCTGACTTTTCCACTTTCTGTACAGAAAATTTATCCCAAATATACTCCAAAAACTAAATGAACTGCCTGGGCACTGCTTTTAACAATGAGCAGAAAGGTAGGTAGCCATGTTAAGTACCAAGTCAGGCAGAAGGCAGAGTAGAGATACTTCTTAAAGCCTACTCTGTGCACTTCCTTTCATAGCATCTCATGAAGTGAGCTCTTTTTCACAAAAGCTTATGCACTTTTTATTCAGTTAGTCTATAAAGGTACATCAAAATTCTGCCTCCTCATAACAATGTCACAGTAATTGAAGTCCCTTCTTAACACCAGGTTTTGTGATTTGCGTACTTTAGTTAGTTTGAAAAAAGCCTCATCCCCCCCCTCCCCCTGGTTTGGTAGTCTATAGCAGACACTCGCTGGGCATCTTTACACATGTATTAAGATGCTTTTTCTAATACGCAGTAAATTTAGTACCTCCAATGTGAGGTACTAAAGAAATGTGCATTAGGCTGCCTTAATGCATGGTGACAAATCTGTACAGTTTTTAAGTGACACTTAATGCGCAGTAGCCAGTTTTTAATCATATGGCTTTTTTATATAACACTTCAATGCACAGTAAAATAAGCTTCTGCGCAGTAAAGTGCACATGTAGACGTGCCCACTATGAACCTTTTACCTTTACCCAAAGACTTGCAACTGATCTACTTCCAACTTCTTACTGTACCTCAAAAACATTTAAAGAAAAAAAAACTTCAGTCATCTCTATGCTGATGACTCATAGATCTACTTCTACTCCAGAGGTGTCCCCTTCTGTGCAAATTAAAATCACATATCATCTATCTATATGACCTCTCCTTGTGGATGCCTAGCCATCAGGATGAATTCAGTATGGCTGAAACAGAGATCCTGATATCCATACAGCATCTGAGATATCTAAATATGGACAAAGCAGGTATCTGCCCGTTATTCACACCCAGTGACACTTAACCTTTAGCTCTACATCCTCTGGCTGGGACCTTTCCTAGGTACTGGCATGTAAACAATATGTAGATCTAGCTGAATCTTTTTTTCTAAATATCTCAGACATGGCCTGTCTCCTTATCCACGCAGCTGAGATTCTGTTCCAGGCTTTTTTAATGAAAGCAATCCAGTCTTGCACACATCCATCCCAAATGCTGCTGCTCACATGATTTTTTAGACTACGATTTAAACTTTATCATCCCATTTTTTTGCTCCTTCTACAGCTAAAGCCAGGGTACTGTGAGATTCCTTTAAAGGTGCTACAGGGTGTCATGCAACATTAGCACTGTTAGATGCACAAACACCTATACATGATTCATAAGATAAACCCCAAAGATTTCAAATAGGAATCCAGTGCCCAAAACATTCTGACCCGTTGCCATCTTTCTTGGTTTCTGCTGAACTGCCCTATTTTTTTTTTTTGTATTCAAGAAACTAGTGACAGCTAAAAGTTGGCATTTTTGAGGGCTGCCTGGAGTCTAAAAAGGTTGAGAGCCACCGTACTGAAGGACTATCATTTGAATTCATGTAAGTGCTCCAATACAGAAGTATCTGATAAGAACAAATAGGGCCATTCATAAGCCTTCACTAGAAATTCCATGAATTTCTTTCATTCAGCGTAACACGGCCAACTCCCAACATCAAGTGGTTTTTTAAAACAGGCACCTTTCTGCTTTCTCCAATACTACTTCTAAAGCTTAGAAGAAGCGTCCCATAAATATCTACAAAGCCACAACACTGTTCTCCTTAAAACTGTCCTTTGCTGTGAGGACTAGAAACAATATTTAGTGGTTAGGCTACTGATGTGCTGAATCCATAACCTATCAGAATGAACCATGGTGCCTCCATTTCTTTAGATTCCCAGGGTCCCTGTCCATCTGTTGTTGCACTTCGCCTTCTACCTAGGATATAAGCCCTTTAGGATAGACAGCATCTTCCTGTTCTGCTTTTGCAGCACACCTGGCACAGTGGTGTCCTAGCCCATGACTCAGGCTTATAGACACATTGGTAGCAGAAATATCATTATCATCACGTTTAACAAACAGTATAAATGAAAGAAAATTGGCACCCACTGAGACCCAAAATCATACAACGGTGATTTGATTTTCCAAGTAAATAGGCATTTAGGCATTACCTTCATTTTCCCGCTGTATTTTGGATCAGAAATAGTTTCAAAGGCTGCATCGTTGCTTAACTGAACAAAATCAGGAAACTTGGAAAACACCTGGTTGCAAACTCGTTTGATATGCGTTTTCTAAAAGCAAAGCAGAAAATGGATGAGCAGAAACAAGAGAAACAGACTTCTGCATTAAACTATCCCTAGTACTATCATAGTCTGTAAGACTGAAACTGACTGAAATAAAACTGGCAGGGGAAAATATTTAAGTCAATTGTACTCAAGAGAGATGCTCTAATACAGCAGACTATTAAGAATAAGCTAAAACCCCAAGTGCTATTTTCAAAAGGAGTAAGTAGCTCCATATTACAAATCAGGAGTGTATTAACTAGAATCTGTCTGAACATTACTAGGTATCTTTTCTTTACAAAAGTAAAGCATTTTGCCTTATTCTGAAAAAAATACCTACAGTGGACATTTTTTTTTTTTTTTTTTTTTTTTTACATAATTCCAAAGAGGCAGCACTGCAAAGTTCTGGTTCCCTGATGGAGAAGATCCATTACCTCAAGATTTTGGGAAGGCTCAAAAGATAATAGGACTACTGACAGCACCTCAGCCCAATTTTTTAAGGCTTATTACTAGCACACCATATGGTTGGAGCAAGTCTAAACACAAACATCCTGTCCGAAAGGCATTATAAAAGTAAAAAGATACAAAATGTAGGATACACAGGGAAGTACAAAGAGATTAAGACACTAATAATAATAAATGAATTATAATATCAATTGTTGTGGGTACTGAAGGTGAAGTAATTCTTTAAGAAGTAGTATCAGAGGTGATTAACACACAGATCTTTTATTCATTCAGGATTTTAAAGATAAATTTGGCATCATTTTTTTTAAACTGGTTCTATGTATAGCACTGCCTTCCGTCAGAGGAACTAAGGTGAATTCAAGAAAATGGTTGTGTATGCCAACACCAGCTTCTTGGGTTTTTTTCCTCCCTCAACAAAGGGAGGCCCACCCTTGTTGAATTCTTTTCACAAACAAAACCAAATTACTAGCAACTACCTACATTATTAGCTATAACAATAAAAGTACTTACTTACTTCAACATGGTTTTCCTGTGTCATCAGAATTCATTTTTTAAAAGTTATTCAATCACTAATGAAAAAAAGTGTTGCTGTGTGATGTCTCTAGTCACTATTGAAAGTCACTGAAAAAGGGCCCCATTCTGTGCTATTGAAGTCAATGTGTGTTTTACCACAGAACTGTATGGGAGCAGGATCAGACTAAGCAACTAAACAAAGCACCTTAATTCCAGCTAGCTTGTTGAGCAAAACAATTACAAGGCAACAAGAGCTAAAATATGAGGCTAAAATAAAGGTAAAGAGTAGAGGCTAGTCACAATTAACAGTAGCTACTATAGTAAGACATTTTACTAAATTGGTCTCCTTCTACATGTTTTCCATAGCTTTGCTCTTTTGGCACATTCAGAAACCAACCTGCTGTTTACTGGTGTTCTCCGTCTGTAACAGGGCAGCATGATTAGCAACCTTTCGAAGGACTGTCAGGTAACTGAAATAAAGTGCCTTCATAGTTTCACCATGGAAATTTGTCTGTAAAAAAAATGTCACAAGAGATTTTTTTAGAAGTACCAGCACATTAGAAAAATATAAACATCCAAAACAAAGCAGATCCTAACAAGTGAAATGTAGAAATGTTACAATCAATTTCAATCTGAATTAGCATCATAGCCATCTGAGTGATGCCCTACCCAACAATTGCTAATATGGCTCAAGTTTCAATATACTGAAGATATTTTACAATCACACAAGTATCATAATCAAAGTAATTTGGAACATCTACAAAATATGTATTTCTAATGCAGCATCAATAACATCAGATAAAATAGATGGAATTAGTATATGCATTTTCATTTATGTCTCCATGTTAAGTATGTAAGGAACATCTAATATAGCTTGATATTTTTATTCCACTTACAAGTGTTATTCAATTCCATTTATTGATAGATACTAGATTTGCAATTTCAACTTGATTTGAATGTCATCTGTGTGTTACATAGTCATTTCATAGGTTTTTTTCGGTATATAACTTTTCATTGTTCTTTTCTTTTAATTGAATTTTGTAGTTCTCAAAACTAGTTTTCCTTACCCGGTAGTTTTTGTAGATAGTGTATTTGTTACAGAAGGCTATTATTTATACTTATAAAAGCAGTGCCTCAAAGATCCAATCACAACTGAGAGCTGATGGTAGTAGGTACTGTTCACACAGATGAACACCATGTTTTTTTACTAGAAAACATCTCTGGAACACTGATATTTCTTACTCTAATTTCAGACTCCAAGGAATCAAAACTAATCAGCAAGTATATTCTTTAATGGCAACTACAATGGCACTACAAATCCTTTGTGCCCAATCCACCTATAGTTGAGGGAATGAGCCCTCAACTATAGGGGTTTGGGGATCTTTAGGTCAAACTGTGAGAAGCTTTTGCTTTTAGACCTGGAGGTCACCTGTTTAGCTCCTAGTGTGTTGGCCAAAAAGTTCAAACCCCAGTTAAGCCCTCATTAATGTGACAACTGCTGTTGGCCAATACACCGAGAAGTGAACCAAGAACCTCCAGGGCTAAAAGTATGATCTGATAGCGCTACTCTGGCAACTCTGCATAAGGTTCCCTGTACCTTGGGAACTGTACCCTGGCTGAACTAAAGAGCCAAGGTCCAGTAGAGGGATTTAACAACTTAAATCCTGTGCACTCACCAATGGGTTAAATTGCCATGACAAGTAACCCAAATTCCTCCCCCACCCCCAATAATTAAATATGTATGGGGGGGGGAGGGGGGGGGCGCAACTTCTATTCTACCAGGAATTGCTTTAAAAAAAAAAAAAAAAAAAAAATCTGCAAGCAAATATCAGCTTTAACCTGTAGGTGGGTACAGGGAGGGAAAAAAGTAGATCTACAGGTGCTCCACTTCTGATGGGGACCTACAGGGGTCAAGACCTGCAAAATGGGCAGCGACAGTCACTCTGAAGTATGTTCCCTTTCAGTTTTCAAATCCGCACGGGCAAATGACACAAATTACAAATCCTGAAACCTAGGTCACTAAAAAAGTTCTTACTTTGTAACAGCAATTCTTTCTTCTACGTCCACTATTGCAACTGCAGGGTACCCATGCTCGTAGTATTAAGTTTACATCTTCTGTTTCCAATACAGCCTGATATACTGCTTTCTGAAATTCTGTCAGGGAACAGTACACTATCTGCCAAAATATAAGCCCAAAATACAATCACATGAAACATGCAGAAGCAACACCAAAATAAAAGATATAAAACAAAATATTCAAACACTAGGAGTAAAAAAAGGAACAAATAAGTTTGTGCTGTGTTATTACCCAAACACCTACATTTGTTTCCCTCGAAAAAACCTGGATCCTTATGCTCCAATACAAGTGTGAAAACATGGTCAGTGAGTAAATATAGCCATTTTTATCTCAATTTTAAGTTTGCCATTACTCCTAAGAGAATTCATAAACTATAACAATCATTTTACTGTTGTATTTCCACTAAGTTTTCTGTAGCCTTTTTCTGGGGAAGACAGCAGAAAGCCAGGGGACAGGAGGGGGCATGAGGGCAACTAAAGAGCCTAATCATAACAACAAGGATTTCTATCAGCCTAGTCCAAAAGCATAATAAACTAATTGTTTATTCCTTCTTTGGCACTAACTGTTGTGGTTCAGTATGGCAGGCAGCAGGGATAAAAAGACAGTTAAATTTAAGGTGGCCACTGACACTGTAAATCAAAGAAATGAGAAGGAAAGGATCTCTATAGTGATATGGCCAAAACTCTTATCCCTCCCCTCAGAGACCATGGGTGGCATCTCCATGACATCTTTAGTCTTAACCAGCAGGAGACAGAAATCCCAAGATCATTCCTCAACCTAGGCCACCCACGCAGCAGCAGCACCATGCTGTGCTATCATAATGCAACAGTAACTTGAACATATACTCACATTAACAAGAGAATGAGAAGAATAAAACCTGCTAGACTTCGAAAAGAAAGTGACTGACATTTGTGTTAATCTTTTCTTTACAAGACAATTTAGATGACATTATTATATGGCCTGGATGAAGCACAAATAGAAAATTGTGGGGTGGGGGAGAACAGCTGCAAAAAAAGTGTGTGCACTTAATAAATGTATTTCTGCTTGCCTGTTAGGGATATCATCATATTCAACAACACATCCTAAATTAAAATGATTAAGATGAATAAACGCTTTACTTGAAGTTTATAATGGCACCATATAAACAGGATTAAAAGCCTATGGTAACAAGGTTTTTAAAGAAATAAGTGTTCTTTTAAATGGAAGGTAAGAATTAGACTAAATTGCTTTTAAGAAGTCTTAATTTATATGCTATCAGACTAAGTTTAGAAGTCCTACACGGTCTTTCAAGAAAGCAAGGTTTCCTGCAAAAATTTTTGGATTTGGCACACAATTACAAATGTAAAAATAAACTGAGTATCTTATATATGTGAATCACTGCTCAGAGGTCTAACTGGGCATTTCCATGCCTGATTAACTCCATTTGAACATGAAAGCACAAGTAATTATTTGAACAAAGTATGCTACTATCCAAGCATTCTTGCTTATAACCCTGGACTTAGGAACTCTTCGACAAATCTCACATCTGAACCATAAACAGAACTATAAACTGTTAAACATACGGTACAGAAAAGTCAGAAAGAACAAACTATGGCACATATTCATTAGTGTTAAAATGGCTCACTCTGTCTTCCTTTTTTGGTAACTGATCACTAATAAGAGCCTTAGTACGTCTCAGGAACCAGCCAGACATTTTTCCTGCTAGCTTCTGCATGGCCTTACGACCTGTTGCTAGCTCTCTTTTAGTTGCAGTATGCCTCTGGCCGTGCTCCACTGGATCAGAAAATTTCTTCTTGAAATATACTTTGCTACCCAAAAGTCCTGGTATAGCCCTAAAAAACAAAACAAACACAATCAGCAGACATTTGCTGAACTCCAAGCAGAACAGATTTCTCCATTGACAAGCTACTGGCTAACAGCAAGAACTCTTATTCATTGCTTTGGTGTTAATTATTTTAAGAGACATGTATATGAATATAAATGTTTCTTAGTCTATTAGCAAATATTAAGCGCTCAGATGAAAATACTATGATCTTCAGTTTAGGCACCAAATAAAAGGAACCTGCAAATCGTTGCCAAGCAAATAGGAGTTACAGGTGCTCAGGGTCTCTGAAGAATCAGACAATTATTAATTAGGGGCGTGTATACACATGCAGCGAGGCTGTTCTGATGCACTGTAATTACAGCGTGTCGGAGCAGACTTGATTAATCAAGTCTGCTGGAGCATGGTAACGCTCCAGCAGACTCCAGCATCACATGCGTCCCCACTCTGAAAAATGGCAGGGGACACTTTAACTAAAGTTAACTAAACTAGTTAAAGCACACCCACTGCTATTTTTCAGCACTGGGACACTGATACATGTAATGTTCCAGGCACTTTAATTAAAGTGGCTCTTAGAGCCACTCTAATTAAAATGCGCCCCCCATCCCACCCTGAGCACATTTATAAACTCCCAGAGACTATATATAAGGGGCTTAGGCATCAAGGTTTGAAAAAAATCTGACTTGGGCTCTTACAGCTTTATTAAATCAGATCATAGATAGGATAGAATTAAATCTACAGTAAAACTCATTAAAGCATGAGAAACTCATTAATGCATTTTCGACGCAATTCACTCTTAGATTTTAACATAGTCTTGGAGTTTTAATTGCTTACATGCTGCATTAAGCTTTGCATTAGCCACTCTCCTTCCAGATCTCGCACTTTCTTCTATATTTAAAATTTATTCTTAGCAAAGTATTCACAGGAAAGACTATTTTGTTTTAATCTGTATTCCATTCTCTCATCTAGCATCTCTTCCCTCCAAAGTTCTTAAGAGCAGAAACTGTTGCTTCCTATGTATCTGAACAAAACTTAGTACTTTTGGAGTAGTGCTGGAATATAAATTAATTATCACCATTAAGCATCTGTAATTTACCAGCTACATCAGTGAGAGAGCTGGGAGCAGGGCCACCAGTCACTCTATATGTTGTTGGTGTGTGGAGGATGGAAATAGATGAGCGCAGAGGGGTAGAAAAGAAAAAAAGGAAAGAGCCAATCACTTGCTTTACAGCTTTCCAAAAAAGCAAGAGAACATGGAACACTATATGTTTACTAAATAAGTGCAAACCAAGACTAAATCAGGAAATACCAAGCATCTCAGGATGTACCCTAAATGACCCTCCAAATGTACACAAGGAAAGAATACTAGGATTTCCACTGGGACATTTTCTGGATGCTGCTGAGCCCCAAACTATGCCCACCATACCATGTTTCAGGTTAACAGATGTAAATGTTCAATCCCAATAAATAAATTAAAATGTTTTATTTACCAGTCCATGACACACCAAAGTTCTTTCATGTTGTTCTGAAGAATGGTTCCAGTAAGACCTATGCGGACAATGCATTTTAAGCCTTTCATAGTTTTAGTTATTTGAGCCTTTGGATTCTTGATTCTATGTGCTTCATCTACAATGACAGCAGACCACTCTACACTGTGGATCAACAAGAAATACAGTCTTACATGATGCTTCCATCATTCCACTAACATGCAGTACTAAGAACTAGCCACTTTTCCTCATATTTTAAACAAAGAATGAGTGATAACAATGCTATTGACTTAAAAAAGATTTCAAAGAACTAATTTTTACAAATGCTTTGATATCATAACTTAAACCAAATCATATAATCTGTTTTTCAATTGATACATTTCACACCACAATGCATATAAATTAGGTTTACTATATTCAAATTTTTCACGCAAAAAGGCATGAGAAATAACATTTCAATAGAATGAACAATACAGATTTAGAGCCATATGGGCTGCAAAAGGACAGGAAGATGCAGTGTTAGAAATTTAAATTTTTTTTTTTTTTTAAACCGAGTAGATTTCAAGCTTCTCTCACTGTAGGAATATAGCTTCCTTTTGTAAAGCAACTTTGCAATAATAAAACCAAATCTGTTGTGTGAAAGAGAAAGCCTTCCAAAGTCTGAAAGCATTAATCTGGTGCTAAGGACAATTTTGCATGATAAATGTTTATAATATTTACATGACTGGTGCTGAACTGTCTTACTGAAAAAATCCCTGAAACTACAGCAGAAAAACTGGAAAGCGGGAATTTCACATCTGACCTCAATTCTTATCAAGTCTTCAAGGTATTAAGGAACACATTACAATACATCCCATTCCTCATAAGCTTGGAGAAAGTTTGTAGAAAAACTGTAGAAATCGCTATGGAAATATTGAGTGATCATGAAAATGAGTCAAGGCAACCTGTGACATCACAAATGGAGGACTAGTTGCATGCAAGACAGTCTCTGTGTTAATGCTCATCCCACTAACAGTGTGCACTAATTTAGTAATGCAAGAGAGAAATATAGAGAGAGTCTACAAAGGTTGTATTAAAAACAAGTGTGAGTGAAGCAGTATTAAGTGACCTGCAGGGATTAACAACACTTCCCTGTCGCAAGAGCTGAGTCCAGATCTAGCCCAGGGCAAAACGAGTTTGACATCCTTGTTCTAATAACTACTTTTTCAGAAGCAATTCATTACAGCAATGCTGTCTGGCAAATTCATTAGTTATGGGTATACAATCTCCCCTCCCTTTCAACAAACGATGTTTGGAAAATAAAATAAAATAAAATAAATAAGAGATTGGTTACCTGTTAAGTTCATCCAAACAGAGACGAAGCGTTTCATATGTTGTAAGTACAACTTCACACTTCCCCTGTTTAATACGAGTCAGTTCATTGTCTTTTTGACTGCCATGTAAAACACCAATCCTGAAATAACCCCATATGTCCAATTCATCCCTCCAGTTATATAGCACAGAAAGTGGAGCTACAACCAGGAAAGTCTAAAAATAAATAGTGTTGTGATATTACTGCAGAACCCATGGCAAATATATTTTATCAAGAACTGTCACAGAGAAATCAGAATACTGAGTTATATTTAATTGACAAAAATATGATCTTGTTCTTTTACATGAACAAAGCATTTCCTATTTGCATATAGTTCTAGGAAAAGAACTCTTTTCTGAATTGTAGACAGCAAAACTCAAAACATAAGCCTTTTTTTGAGCAGCAGTTCCCAAGCACAGTTCCACAGCACCCCAAGGTGCCTCGAGATCCATCCTTTCAAGGGTTCTGAACAACATTAGGTGCACAAACATGATTCACAGGATAAATCCAAATGTTTCATATAGGAATAGGTAGTGTTAAAACAATTCTGAGCTGTTACGGTCTGAGTTCTTTGTAACACAGAAATTACTCTATTTTTCTGTAGTCAAACAACAAGTGAAAACTAAGAGTTGGCATTTTTCAAAAGGTGCCTGGGGTCTAAAAAGATTGAGAGCCACTGTTTTCAAAGAACCCATACAAGTAAGGTGATTCCAGCAGAAATATTTTTTTTCCAATCAATAACAGCAATAACTCAAGTTTTACTATTAAAAAAATTACTCATAACATGAAATCTATTTCAACATGGACATGGAAATTATAAAACTCAAATATTTTAGAAAAAAATTTGACAACATAATGGGGAAAAAACCGCCATTTTGCACTTCCACAGAAATCACATTCAGAATTTTTAACCTGTTTTATATATGGGGAAATCTGGGACAAAAGAAATCTAAGCAAATTCACAAAGCTAACAGATGTTTTAACAGAATCAGGTCTTCTGACTCATCTTTATGAACATCATGCTAGCATACAGCCATCATTCTTATGAAATGATAGAAACATCAAAAATATACACACTTGCGAAGTAATTATCTCATTAGTATATTGACGATACTTGGGAGAACTAGCTTTGAACACACTAGCTGTGTTCATATGATAAGAGATAATTCTCCCAGGTTAGTCTCTGGTAACATTTTCTACCAGGAAAACACCTGAACAGACTCTGAAATGCTGATCCCTTGATGAGCAGAGAGCTTGCAATGCTAACATTGTACAGCCATGTGCACATCTCTCAGCATGCTCAGTAAGGCTGTGTGAAACAGCACTGTTTCGTTTCAACTTGCGTTTCGAGGTTTTGATGGAACAGCGTTTTATTTTGAATTTCGTTTCGATTCAAAACCGCTGTTCCATTTCATTTAGTTAAAACACTGACACTGTTTTCATGCTGTTTAGATGGTTTGCCCATAGGCTATAATGGGGAAGCTTGAAAGAGCCTCTCTCATCCAGCAGGCAGATTGGGGGCCTGCAGCCCTGGGAGGGCTGGGGGGGCTGTGCCAGTCCTCCTAGGGTTGTGGGCCCCCAATCTGCCTGCCAGATGAGGGAGGGAAGATGGGTGCTCCTGCCTCGGACTGGGGAGCTGGGGAAGGGAACTGAGCCCAACTGCTCAGTTCCCCTCCCCAGCGCTGGGATCCATTGGGCTGGGGAAGGGAACTGAGCCCAATTGCCCAGTTTCCCTACCCAGCTCTACAATCAGGCTGGGAACAGCAACTCAGCCCAGCTGAGCTGAGTTGCCTTCCCCAGCTCGATTGTAGGGCTGGGGAGGGGAACTGAGCGATCGGACTCAGTTGCCTTCCCCAGCCCAATCGTAGTGCTGGGGAGGGGAACTGAGCCCGGGCTCAGTTCCCTTCCCCTGCACTGCCATCAGCTTCCTGGAGCCCAGCAGCAGGAGACGGGGAGAGCCAGGGCTGCACTCCCGGCTGAGCCACATGGAGCTTCAGAGCCACTGGGAACAAGACCTGGTTCTCCCTTGTCTCCCACCACCTGCCTGCTTTGAAACATTTTGACTAGCCTCATTTTGTTTCATGGCTGTTTTAAAGCCCTTCGTTTCACATCGATTTCACTGTTTCGAGCTTGAAACGAGTCGAAACAATGTCGAAACGAAACAACCAGCGAAATTTCACGCAGCCCTAATGCTCAGCAAGTTCTCTCAGTCTGCCCACAAACAAAATGGCAGGAGGGCACAGGGCAACCAGAGTTAGTCTGTCTCCCTGCTGCACAACACAGGGACTGTGAAGAAATCATGTTGTTTCCTGCATGGCCGGAGTGGAGAGGGAGCAAAGCACCCTGGGATACTGGAGGACTGTGAGAAGAGAGGAGAATGCATACAGCTATTCATTCTCTCAGGAAAAACTGTCCTGAGAATGATTTAACACTGGTTGTCCCAAGGTTATTTTTCCCTCGGAGCAGCCCTTTTTTTGCTCTGAGAGAAAAAGCCTGAACATCTGTACATTCGTGGCTTCTCCTGGAAGAGCAGCAATTCTTCTACAAGAACCTGAATGTCTGTATGTGGCTACTGATTAACATGTTTCTTTCCTTTTAAAATTTGCTGTAGGCATTAGAGATATTAACCATTGCTACAGCAGAGTTGCTCTGCATTAAACTGATTTTTGTTTAAAGTATTTTAAGCTTGCCTTTAAAAACGCTACATTGTTTTGTATTAAGTATGTGGATGTCCTAAACTAAAACTAAGGGCACTCTATTAGTACCCATTACAAGAAGCATATCAGTAATCAGTATGGGCTACTTGAATGGGCATAGAACTAGGAGAACTAGGTTCCTGGTTGAGATGCCTTGAAAAACTGATTTGACTTCAGTATCTCAATTTCTTCATCTACTGGCTAATTGCTACTACTCCCGTTTCTGAAATACATTTAGGCCTATACATGAAAAACTATATAAATTTAAGTATTCTCATTAAACCCATGGCACATGACCAAAGGATGGTAAAGACTAACTCACAGATAAAGTACTGAAACTCCAAAAAACATGAGTACGTTTTGCAAAAAATTATACTTCAAGCAAGACCACATTACTTTTTATAGTGTCCAAAAGAAAAATGGACAGTGTGGCAGTGCACTTGCAGTGCCTGCCACTTTAAGGGCTGAGTCAAGCAGCCAGCAGGTGCTTGATTGCGGCAGGCAATTTTAAACACCGGGGATTGCGGCAGCCATTTTAAAACACCGGCTGCCTATATAAACAGTTTGCTGCTGGCAGCCCAGGCAGAAACATTGCCTGGCTGAAAGGCTGTATGAAACATCTTGGTGATAAGGGCAGGAGCTTATGGGGATGGTTTGGAGGTTCCTGGTTCTGGGCATGACCTAAAACTGCACCCTGCCGGGGATGGGTGGCCTGGTGGTATGGGAGTCCCCAGGAAATGCCAGGCCAGTTACCACCCTGGTGAAAGGTGGGTCAGGGTGCCTTAACCCCTAGCCTCCACAACACTAGGTATACTAGGCCCCAGTACGTGGGGCCGGGGGCCCAGTGTGTGTCTGTGTATGTTTATGTAAAGCTGCCCCAGGAGGGGACAGGGCAAGCTTGGCCCAGGGCAGGAACTTGGCTGTTCACTACCCAGGTGAGGGTTATGGGAGTGGCCCAAGAGACTGTACGTCTGCCACCCAAGACATGATCCGGATAAAGCCTATGGAAGCCGCTCCAAGAGGAAGCAAGGCGGAACAAGTTGCTGATGCGAGAAAGAGACCCTGTGAGAGAGGGGGTGGAGCGTGAGAGGCCCTAGTAAGAGGAGGGTGGTGTGAATGTGTGTGAAAGAGGCCTGACAGAGAAGGCTAAGCTTGGCCTGGCTCTAGGCCAGGAGCATAATGTCACAATGGATGCCATCTGCGAGGCATAGGCTGCGGTGTAGGGGAGGTTTGGAGTCGCACCCCCTGGGCATCGGGGCATGTAATGGGTAGCCTCCCGCATATACCACCAGTTTGAGAACAGCAAAGTTGTGGCAGGTGAGACAGGGTGGACTGCCTCATAGAGACAAGTGGGTGGGCTGGCATGAGACCTGGCCCCAAGCTTGCCCTCTGTCACAGACAGCTACTTACATCTTGCTTACCCTCAATACATTTGCCCTCGTTTCCCTATCATTTTTAAAGAACTGGACCTCATCAGCAAGTTTCTTCAACTCTTCCTTGTCTAAACTTGATCTTTTCCAAAAGGACAGGAAGCAATATATGCTTTCAGAAACTGGATATAAATATTGTATGTTTCCAGAAACATGATTTTTAGGTAACTTAAAGATCTGGTATATCAAAAAATAAAGGTGAAATAAAATAACCCTAAAAAGGAAATTTATTTTTTTATTTTTAAACAACTCCTCACCTAGATCACTCACAGGGTATAAGACAATTATGCACATGTAAGAATCTCTTTGTATAGGTGCATTATACTCTACTAACTCATTAAACAAAATTTCAAGAAGTCATCAAGACTTGTTGTTGTTGGTTGTTTGTTTGTTTTGGGCTTTTTTGTTAAAGAAAAGGTTTGAAGTGTTCCATGCAACTCACGCAAGTCCAATCAAGTTGAAAACAGCCAATGAAATTTAGAAAAAGTCAAACACGCCCTGTATTGGAAGATCAAAAGTGACCTGGAAGTAAGTTACATTTTTTAAATGAACCTGCATATAACATCCATACCCTTAAATTACTGCATATTGGATAACCTGCAGACATGTACTTTTGTCTGAAGTCACTGCCTGTCTAGTACTCCACATACTGAATTGTACAACTGTTTTAGCTTGTAGTGATGTCACTCTGATCCATCAATTTTGCATATTTAATATAGGAGGAATAGATCATAATATCATAGGCTTAGTTCACCCAACACTTGCCTCTTATAAAAATGATTGCAATCTTTTTCTGTGAATCTCTAAAACATTCTTCATTTGCAGCATATCTGAAATTCATATAAGGAAAAGCCATAGCCAAAGATACACCTTTTATTTGTCCTATGGAGTTACATTCAGGTTCTGCAAATATAAAACTGTCTCTCATTTGCATTATAAATAATAGGTAGGGTCCCATATAAACCTCTGGGATCAAACTTATTCAGTGCAGAAGGCTATATTACAAGAAAAGACTCAAGCAGCACAGGCAAAGTGTTTGCCTTTCTCTTAATACTTCCAATGAAATCCTGTATGCAAAATACCACATATTAAAGCATAAACATATATCACTGGTTTCCATTTGCTTGACAAAAGCTTTACAGCCTACTCCTGCCTTCAGCTTCATCCTCCCTGTTGTGAATTTCCACACTAAACACTTTAGTCAAGTGATTGTTAAGTCTACATACTATTGTCTTGGTTTAAAAATCTGAAGGCCAATTTGCATCATCATAAATCCATGAACATCTGTATTTTCATGTATAAACTAGGTAGCCAAGCATAGAAACTAAACATTCAAGCATTTGTCACAATGGCAAGTAAGTGTTTATTTAAAAATAAAAGTTTGTTTTTTTTAAAATAAAAATGAAATTTCAACTATAAGCTGTACCTTTTTAGGGACACATTTTGGCTCTTTTTTTACAGTCCTCAGTAAAAAATCTGGCATGTTGTTTTCCATATCCTTGCGTGTCCCCTTTTTGTGCAGTACCGCAGCCAGAAATGAAATGACCTTGAAAAAGAATCCAGTTTGAAGTCATTATGCAGAAAATGCAAACAAAATTTGAATACGCCTACAACAAAAAATTTAGGGCAGGATCTTGGAAACCTACGCTTTTGTTGATTTCATCCTTGAGATACACCTTTGACAAACTGGAAAAGAGAGTTCATAAGATAAAAGGATTTAGTAGAGGAGAAAAAAAGAAAACGGATATCTGAAAAAATGTAAAAAAATAACTGTGGAAGCAGCTAAGAGAAACTCTAATGAGCATCCTTGGAAGCAGGAGAGGAAATAGGGTCCAGAAATGAGATGGTGAGAACAGTAGAATAGCTAACTTTAGTCAAAAGTTCTCTTCTAGAGAATGAAAAGGAAAGAGTCTAAATTGAGATCTAGCAGATTCCTGGCGCATACTCCCCTACTTATCCGCCCACCTCCAAACCCTTCCTGCTAGCTTCAGAATTAGCCCTCTGCTTTGGGTTGGGGCTATAAAGTGTGGCAACTCAACTGCAATTTATTACTTTCTGACCCTTCCTGGTTATAGGAATACACACATTCTATGGCAAGGAAAGGCCTACAGTCTGAGCTACTCTAAACTCTTTTAGGGATGATCCAGAATAAACAAAAACCAAAGGCACAGTTATCAGACAGTTTGGCCAGAACAATCAAAATTTTAAAGCCCACCCGGGCTGCTGAGTAACAGCAAGAGACAGCTATGTTCCCATTAGTGGTACTCTTCCTTATGAAGCCCATCAGTTCCTCTTTTGCTTACAGCAGCCAGCTCCAGCCCTTCCCTTTGCAGCTGTCTCACAGCTGTTTGTAGCAGGATAGAGCTCAAGCTGTCAGCTGCTGTTTTGGCAAGAGGCAGCCAACAAGGAGACCTGAGCTATTAGAAAAATATCTAGAAAGGGCAGCGATAAAGGAAGCAAAAGAAGGGCAAAGCCACTAGGTGGATCAGAAGAACAGGAAACTGCCATGGGGTGAAAGGACACAACTCACTTACAGACAATTCATATAAACGGAGGCAGTAGAGGCTGCTGAAACTGTGCATGTTTGGTAAATTTTAGCAATAGGATTTTTTAAACCTCTCAGGAATAAAACAACATATATAACATATATAAGTCCTCTAGTGGCTTCCAGACTCTCTATGTATTTGGAAAAAAAAAATACCCCTATTAAACTAGCACATGACAGTAACCAGTTATTCCTTCAGTTAAAGCGGGAGGCAACCAGAGAATTAACCGCATAAGAAGAAACCTGTACAAGGACTTTTCACCTTAGACACCTTATAAACAGAGCTGAGACAGACAGGCCCTCAAGAAACAATGCTGTATCAGCTCTGCAAAATGACCATTTTTGTTTGCCATTCTGGCCTGCTACAACCTGTATGGTCATCCCACAGAAAACTCCATAATAATATTATAGCACAGCTACTTATAAAGTTAGAATTTTAAGGAAATGGGGGGAAAAAAGGCTTCAAACTTTATCATCCCATCAGGCCTTTAACCAGTTTTGGCCTCTTTTGGAAGTACACCAGAATCCTTTCAATATGGAAAATAGCAAGACAAAGAAGTATATCCCTAAAAATGTATGCACACAGAACACTAAGTTGTTAGTGTTATTTCAATGCCCTGTATATACATATAAGGAAATGAGCCTGCAAACTACCCATAACTTTCTTCAACATGGATAGGTTATGGGCATGGCTGCCCAAAATTTGAATTTATGTACATTTTTATCAGATGACAATCCCCAGTAATCTTTATGCTGAAAAGTCTAGGACAGAGTTCTGAAAATGTTTTACAACAGGCTGGAATGACCCAGCTCAGGCTGAAGGTAGACTGGCACCAGGACCTGGCCACTGCTGCCCCTCCTCCCCACTACCCTGCCTCAGTATGGCTTGGGTGAAACACTTGGCTGGGTTGTGACACAGCACAACAGGAAAA
The DNA here is from genome assembly GCF_000455745.1 of Alligator sinensis. Classification (NCBI taxonomy): domain Eukaryota; kingdom Metazoa; phylum Chordata; order Crocodylia; family Alligatoridae; genus Alligator; species Alligator sinensis. The sequence continues at coordinate 1,608,080 of NW_005841902.1, forward strand.
GCCCCTCTACTGCTAAAGTCCCCGCTTTCACGAGCCAGATTCGGTCAACAATTCGCAGGTTGTTGACCCCTGGTCTAGGGTACACAGAGTGATGGGATTTAAACAACAGTTCAGAATTACAAAACTGCTTAGCCCTTTAAATCTTGAATCCCATACAGACAGACCTCTGAGCCAGTTTCACCTAGTTGACTTCAGTGGAAATCTACATAGGAGCAGAGATGAACATGCAGAACTGTTTGTAGAACTAGGGCCTTAATCTGTTAAATATGTAGCACTAGTGAAAAAAACCCCAAAACAATGCTATTCTTACTACAGTTGATGCAATACTCCATCTAAATGTCGACTTTCCAAATAAGCCAGCCAAACCAATTTAAATGAAGTTTAGTTTAGGAAGAAACTTTCATGTTTGACTCTTTCTTAAAAATAATTTTTAGTGACTTTTTGCAAAGGAAAGTTTACAAAGTGTCAAGATCATCTTGGCTATAGCACTGTGGTGAGCTGTTATAATAAATTGCATTAAATGTAGTATAAAAAGGGAAGAAATATCATTTATATAAACCATATTATTCACTATGGGACAAAATTGGCATTAAGCCTGTAAGAGAAACTATGAAAGGATTAAGTCAACCAGAATAAGTATCCCAGTCTGCAAGCTTATCTTCTTAGCCATAGGACTTAATAGCATTTTGTCCATGAAGCAACAGACCACACTGTCATTCTGAGTAAATACTTGAATGACATCCTTCCTTTATTGACAGAGAAACATTTTTAGAAGCTCTCTTTCATATGTGCTATTTCACAATGGACATTATACACCTGGGGCCAAGAAACACTGCAACAAGAATGTACAGTGGCCAGTGTAAAAGAACAAGAGGAGGTAAATCTTGTTTAAGAAAAAAAAAATGTTTACAATGGTAATTTTTTAACATTCTCTTGTTTATTGCTATTTAAAACATCTTTAAAAGAGGAATAAAACTTCATCCCTTACATACATTCTTAGGTTTTTTTTGTCCCCCTAAGCCTGGTCATAGTCCAAAAATCAGATCATAGTTTGAGACAGGAATAGAAGTTCAGTACATATAGAAGCATAATGAAGAGATGTTGAGAGCTTTAAGTTACCCAATTCATACTAAGTACTTAATCAATACCTATTTATATGTAAAGCATATTTTCTACACACAAATAGGACACCTTCCTCTCTTTTACTTACATAGGCACCGAACTGATATTCCTGCATCTCAAACCAGGGTACAAAGAATATCACATTTTTCCTATATATGACAGTTATCCAAAATAAACAATCTTTCTTCCATTAAACTTGATGTAGCAATTAAACAAAGAATTAAATTAAACTTGATGTAGCAATTAAAACAATCACATGGCAGTTCCACACAAACACATACACACCATCACTTGGGAAATAAATGTGTTCTCCACATTATAGCATCTAGACCAAAGAATTAACTTAACTAGGTCCAGACAGTTACATGCCACTGCAAGCATGGTAGTCACTATTACCCAGCTCTATTGTGCTCTTTGGGAGCAAGCTTCTGGATAATCAAGGTTCTAAAAAACCTGATCTCTATTTTGAAGAGAAAAAAATATTCAAACAAAACACACAAACAAAATTTGTAACAAAATTAGTTGCAAAAAAAAAACTAGCAACTTACTAGGAGATGGAATTCTACTAGTAAGTTTGATGAAAGTTTTTTCTTTACAGTGACTAATGACACCGACCTGTTTACAATTTGTTTTTCATTGCATGGATGATTATTAAAACCAGCCACAAAACAGGTCCATCAAGCTAATTTGGATGATTATTTAAACCAGCCACAAAACAGGTCCATCAAGCTAAAGGAAAAAAAACCTGACAATTCTTTTTGTTTCATATATTAAAAACAAACTGACAATTTGTATATGAAAAATGTAATCTATACTGCTCATCCTTTGGGAGAGAGCAGAGGGCAGGACAATGCTATAAACAAGACACTATAAAATGCTAACAATAGTGTAAGCAAGTCAAATAAAAGGCAATATGCAGTAAAATGGCTATTTAAATATGAGTGGCTTTAAAATTTCTGCCAAATATCAGGTACTTGTGATTTAAAATACAAAAATATTTCTACACCTGCTGCTTATGAGTTCACTTGATTAGTTCTCAAACTGACATTAAAAGCAAGAAATTTGGGGAAGGTAAGTTGGAGCACAATGCAAATCAGGCAGTTGAGTTTCATTCAAAATGAGAATGATATAGCACCAACAGGAAGACATAAATCTTTGGTGCATTTATAAATGTTATCCTAAAAAGATACTTTAGAAATTCAAATGTTTCTCTCTTTTCCAAATAATAAAAAAAAAAGAAAAGCTTATTAAGTTATAGTGAAACTTCTAATGCTGGAGGCAGCAAGGAAAATTGTCAGTCTAAATTCCCGAGTTTATGGATGACAGGAGCTCAGACAGGAATCTAACTGGATATACGAAAGAGGAGGATGTCTCCAACTTGAAAATTCTCTAGTTCAAACAAGATAAAGAATATCCCATCCACCTGATACAAAACAGATGAAAAATGCTGCCATTTTTTGCATTAAGATTTCATCTCACATCTTTAGTTATAATGACTGGAGCCAAAATCAAAACACTTGGATTTCTGATGGGGAGACGACAATACAGTAAAACTGTTTGGCTCTAATTATAGGATGAATCTGGTGAAGCTCTCCAGAGATGGAAGTAAAGATACAGTCCTTCTCAGAGCAGCACATATTTCTCTTTTCTTGACAATAAGTGAAAAACAATGCAAGCCATTGTGTGAATGTCAAAAATACTTATGGAAGTATAAGACTGATACAGTAGCTGGGATGGTCCAGAAAGATGCTGCAAGTACTTTTACGAGGCAAGAATTATTTCACTTGTGTTACAATGCATGAGTAGCAAGTCTCAAAATACAGAAACTATAGGACTTGTATTGGGATTCCAGTTAGATACACACACAACTTCAACTTCCTAAATAGGTGACTTTAAAATATAGTTAATCTTTATATGTAATTTGGTTCATAAAGGAGTACTTTAGCTACTCGTTAAAAAAAAAGTAAAAAAGAGAAATGATACCTGAATTGTTTTTCCAAGACCCATATCATCGCCAAGAATACACCCTCTTTTATGAGCGTAGTGTCCATATAGAAACTGGACCCCTTCCCTTTGGTAATCACGCAGATATCTATTAATTGTATAAGGGATACAGTCCCCATTTTTAGATAACTCAAAAGCAACTGCAGGTGACGGAAGCCTTCGGTCAGGAAAATAAGGCTTTTCCAGATCATCATCATCAAATATTAAGCTTTTCCCGTGATCAGTTTTGACTTTATAGAGTTTCGTTATTAGTATTCTCTTTTCTTCAGAATCCAAAAATGATACTAATGCAAATGATTTTCCATTCTTATCTTTTTCAATAGACTTTATTGTGGCTTCGCAAAGTTTCCCACTTTCAGGAAATGGTGCAAGGCATTTCTCTCCAACATGCCACCTGTCTGTGAAGAAAAGACAACATATAAATTTGTTGAAAAAAGAATGTTTGGTCAAACTTACACAGTAATACTGGATTTACTAAATAAAATTGACAAAATGCACGTTAACAAAAATAAGATTAGCAAAAAAGCTATACTATGCTTCCTACTGACTAAACAGAGTTGTAGTTCTCCCTGACTTCACACCAACATGGCTAAGGTAGGGTAGATCTGCACCTTATAGAATAACTAGATCAATACAGAGCATGAGCCCTACCTCACTTAATCAAATAGAGTACATGCACAAAGTAATGCATTATGAACAGAAACAGACACCAATGTAGAATTAATGAAAAAACACTTGGTAAAATCAAACACTTTGGTACCACTAGTTGTTCCATGAAGACATCAATCGAGTCCTACACAGATATAAGGGATCCACTGATGCATAACGATTCGCAGGTTTCAAGCCTGTTATTATCTGACTAGATGACTCGAACAGAGAGTCAGTCTACTTAAAATAATTTTGACTGATCTATTTGCACTTCTGTATAGACGATTTCTGTCATAAGTGCAAATATGCTGAGAAGTAGGATGATGACAAGAAAGTTAAGCAAAAGAGGTGAAGCAGTTCATATTTAGACAGAAACACGTCTTTGTGTATGAATTTAAAAAGACATGTAGAAGGAATGGTGCTGCCCACACTTACTTTCTGATCCACCAAGTCGGCCATATCATCAATTACTGAATTTACATCAGACCAGATTCAGATCCCGAAAACTGTAACAGTCCCATTATATATATTCTGCATACAATTCGCAACTCAGCAAGGACGACTGAACAGAAGGATCTGAAGAATCCACTCACAATTGTCATGAAGAGACTGAAAAACATCAGCTATCATAAAATTCAAGCGTTTTTAAAGGAAGTAAGTGAGTCTTCATGACTGTGTCCAGACAAGTATGACCGTATGGTATGTGGTGCTGCAGACACGTCTGTGATGACACATACTGCACATTCAGCTGTTCTCTGAGCTGCTATGGGTTTTTTGACCCCTGGACATCCCAAGGTCCAAAAAACCTGCGCCAAGAAAAAAAAAAAAGTGGAGCGATCCATGCAGGGGCAGTGTGCACTGCCCAAAACTGGAGCCTGGCTGGCTGGAGCCACACTTCAGCTGCTGTCCAGTCTCTGCAGCAATAGAATCATTGCTGCCGGACCCTGAGGAAGACCCCAAAACCCTGAGGTGTGCCACTGCTTCTTATCCCCAAGGAAACAAATGTCCACACTTGTGTGGACGCAGCCCAGTGGGTACAAAATAAGTAACCTTGGCAAACTGAATGGTGGCAATGAGGTATTCTAAAATTTGCTACTACTGTTTTGGAAACTAAGCGCCATACAGCGAAACTGTCCCCATAATCTTCAGATTGATTTGTTTCATCACTGCTCACCAGAACTGTGTGGGTAATGTTAAATTTCATTCCTCTACTGCCTGGAAAAGTTATGAGAAACAACAGAATTATGCATATGAACTCTACACAGGGAAGGAGCACCTAACAAAGAGGCTTGAACAACAGAAGAGAGTTCTACTTCACGGCAATGAGAAGATACCTTCCTAGGCACTTTTCTGCACCGACTCCAACACTTAAGTAAAATTCACTTTCTGCTAGCCATCTGTTCTTCAACTTGGATTCTGAGAGCAGAACTATAACCCTCTGGCTTCTCCCCAGACCACTCTCAATGTGAAAACCCACAAGTTAATATTCTCCTGATGGCTCCTTGGTGGTTATCCCTGGCTCCTGCAAGGTCTATACATTTTCAGGGCAGGAAATAGTTACAAATTAGAATGACATATCTTTAACTAAATAGTGTCCTTGCTACCATTACATACATCATGTTTCAAGTACCTAACAAAAAGGATGAACTGCACTCTAGTCCCCAATTTTGCATATACGTTTTAGGTAAAACTGATGAAGTAAAATACTGTGATTATCCATAAAGTGACAATACACAGTGGTCTGTTAACATTTTTAAAAACTGAAAGTCTCCTGAAAAAAGAGAAAATATTCTAGCAGTCATTCAATTAAAGTGGTATTAGATATGATGCCTAATAAAGAACAGAAAACTTGAAGTTAAAATATGATTTGAGCGTGGAGCACCTTTATTTTAAAACAAGCTAAAACAACTTTTCCAGGTATATGAAGAGAGTATAGGGCCAGAAGAATGCTAACAACCAAGTGTGAATCAAAAAACTTTGATTGCTGAAGAGATCTTTATGAATGCTAATTATCTGTATTGCGGTAAAAATCCAACATTTAGTCAGATTAGGATCCTTCTGTGCAAATCATAGTATTAATATACTGAAAGATTACAGCTCATCCCACAAATGGCTTCAAACACAATATGAAACAACTGAGTATAATTAAATCAGAGGAAAGAGGAACAGAAGGCAAAGGTAATAGAAATAAGATAATCTTTGTGACAAAATCCAATATGGTAGCACCATAAAAAAACTGCAGATACTATTGATAATTCACTACAGCCTGATCCACAAACAGGTTTTGCAACTTATACCTATTTCAGTTAGGGATACTATATTGAGACAATGCTAACCACTATAAAAGTACATATACCAATATAAGAATTATTCCCTTTTCTGTACGATACATTAATAAAAGCACATTTATATTGGTGTAACTGTATCCACACCGAGTTCTACCATTTTATACCACAACTCTTGAAGCTATTCTATTACATACAAAAAAAGATTACAAAAGAAACCATTCTGAATCAACAGAAAGATTTCATTCCCATTCCTATGTTTTAAGTTTTGTAAATATAGATATTTAAATGGAAGTGCAGCACAAAAACAAGAGGCGAAATACTTTTTAGTAAGGATGTCAAAACAGAATTTTTGACCTTACTGGAATAAAGGTATTCATTTCTTCCTCAAAATTTCATCAAACCAATATGTTTATGCTAAATGCGTAACTTCCAACAAATCAGTATTTTCTGTTAGAAAAAACATTGTGTCAGAAAATTAAGTAGCTTTCTCTGCTCAATTACCAATAAAGTTAATAAAACATTCAACTTGTATTTTGCTAAGGTCTTAGAGTACTTTGCACTTACAAGGTACTGTGTTTTTATATCTTTAAAGCATTCTACAGATATGGATTAAACCCATCACCCTCCAAAAAAAGGCAAATAAACATTAACTTACCTACAATATCTTCACACATGTTGCTACAACCACAGATGGCTGTGACATCAATGTATTAAATCATGAGGAGGGAATCGTAACAGGGGAAGTCAATGAGTTCGCATCACCTGCTAACAGACGGAAGGAAAAGAAGTCAGCCATTCCCCTTTTAGAAGCAGAGCACCAATCGCGACTGAGATCACCATTTTACTGTAGACCCTTTTCTGGGGCAAGAAATGCCAACAGTGCTGTTCATAACTGTACTGCTGCAGTTTGTACTCCCTCTGCGCTACATCTTGAAGCTTTGCATGTTGCCTTCTGCAAACAAAATATGCTGGGTGGAAAAGACAACCACCCGCCGACCGTGGAAACAATCACAAGGCTTCGTCAAAGAGAGGCAAACTCTCGGCAAACCTTGGCACTGCTGCGCAACACATTACACCCAACCGATTCGGAAGAGCTCACCGTGAATCTAACCAGCTGCACATCAATTTACTACATGCTTTACCACCTCCAGACGCAGCCGGGCAACTGGCACGTGTGACCCTGACCCATGGTCCTTTCCTTCCAGGATCATGCTCGGACCGCTCCTTTACCAGCAGTAGAAGAACTTTTACAGGAGTCAATGGCCTGAGTCATTGGTCCCTTCCATGGAAAAGGTACCATATGTGTTAAAACTGCACCCGGGGGCGAGATGGCAGCAAAGCCTTGGAAAGGGCCCCAGGAGGCACGCAGCAGCGCTAACCCCACCCTGTTCTGCCACTGCAGCCCTGGAAGAGCGCGGCGGGGGGAGGGGCACAGTGTCCCACCTTCGCCACCCAGCCCCGCCCCAGCGCTTCTGCACGCTGTCAACGTCACGACGCGCACGTGAAGGGCGCTGCGCGCGCAGCCGCCTCCGGGGTAGAGCCTTCTCCCATCCGGTAACGGCTGCTCCCCGCAGTGCAAGTACTGGGCGTCAGCCGGGGATAGCACTCACCGCTGCCTCCCGAGGGGGCCGGAGCCGGAGCTCCTCTATTCTCCTCCCATCCCACTCTCCGGCCTCCGCCTCTGCAGGCTGCGGGGTTCGGTCGCCCTACTCTCGCGAGAACTAGTGCTTCGGCGGGATTCTACCTTAAAGGAGCCGCAGCGGAGGACGGGGGCCGATCGCCTGCCTGTTTCGGGGGGGTCTGGAATTCTCGCGATAGCCTCCTCTTGGGAGCGGGGCTAGTGAGGTTGTAGCAGGCCTGGGCTCGGCCTGCTCTCCCTTCTACCCCCATCCTCTCAGCACGTGTGCAGGGCGGGAGAGCAGCCACCTGCCCTGGGGGAATGGTCATGTCTCAGGCAGGGGGTTGGATGAGGTACCCTGTGGAGGTCCTCTCCTTCCTCCCAGCCCAGATGCTTTAGGTTTTCTAGGAGAGCTGCAGGGTGCGGCCCACAGGGGCACGTGCCTGCCTGCACTTAACCATGCCCCATGGGGGAGTGTGAGGCACCCTGCAGTTGAGGAGAGCACGAGGGTGGGGCGCTTTTTTAAGCAGGGTGAAGCTGGAGGGATGTCCTGTACTCCAGACGAAGTCACAGAGATGGGGCGAGGTGCAAGGTGGAATGAGGCGCAGGTTGCAGGGGGTAGAGGACTATTGGTGTCAAGCAGAGGCCCTCTGCTGGGGTGCAGTGGCATCCTAGGGTGCCTGGGGAGTCTCTTGAGGGTGCCATGCACTGTTAGCATGGTTAGGGGAACAAGTGCAATTCACAAGGTAGCTCCAGAGATCTCAACTAGGAGTTCGGAGCAGTCTTTCTGAGTTCTTTGTAGCACAAGAATTGCTCTTGTATTTCTGTGCAGCCAAACTGAATTACTGCACAGTACTGGCATATGCGCACCTGTACCATGCAGTAAATATGGTGACTTAGACTGACTTGCAGGTATTGCATTTACACCCAATTAGTTACTGCACAGTAACACGTAGATATCTTACTAAGCAGTAATGCTGTGTGTGTGGACTGCCTTGGGACAAATTTTAGTCCCAAATTCATCCACACATAGCGTTAAATGCACCTTAATGCCTGCACATGTACATTCTGGCCTGTTCCCACTTGTTCTGCAATAACTTACTAAGCAGTAACTTTAAGCTGGTGTAAATACACACCCAGTAAAAACAAAGACCTGACACATTCTGTTTCCCTGTAGTAAAGTGTGGCAATGGACTTTCTCATTTCCTATGTTTGCCTTTAAAAATCTGTATAAGACTATGAAAGGGACTGGTGCTGAAGGAGAGGCAACTTCAACTTGGGAGACTGCTATACTGACTTGTCATAGCATATGGATCTGTTGGTCCCTATTTTGTAACAATCACCATTTTACTGTAGACTTTTCTAGTGCCAATGTTGCTGTTCATACTGGGGCAGGGGGAACTTGGGGTTTTGTGCTGTTGATTCCTCCGGCTAATCCCTTTAAAAAAATCATTTGAGACAGAACAGAAAGAATTGTTATCAACCAGCTTGTTGAATAGTATGACTTTTTTAATAAGGTCCGGCACTGTGATGGATGGCTAGCTAAATAACTACACATAGACAATATTGAGAAGAGTATCCAAATGCACTGTTTAAAAAGAAAGAAGTCCTTGCACAGTGAAGATTTATGTATAAATACCAGCAGGAAACTTGATTTTAGCTATGATGCTCATTTGGCATGTACTGCAATACACCTATTATGTGATGGCAGTATAGTGAATTATTTGCTGATGTGGACTCTATGCAGAGACACAAGTCTGATGACAGACTGCTGATAGTTGGATTCTTGTAGCTATTTCACTTCTCTCTCCCACCCACAGCAGTGGCTGTATATCCTTTCAGTTGAAATCCCTGTTTAAAAGCAATTGGAAATGCTATACTTGTACATGAGTAGGAGGTTGGACTGGATGATCTCATGAGAACCCTTCCAGTCATATTTTTCTGTGACCTTAAGTAATACTTTTTCTAGCTACCATTGACTTTCAGGGTATCTAGCACCAGCTTTCAAACTAGACAAAGCAATAACTAACTTCTGTATCTTTTTCATCTTAATACTTGAATTAGAAGCCTAGTGTGATACAGTTGAAGTGGAGAATAGTAATTTCTTTGAATTTTCTTTTACTTAATCATACCTACAAAACAAAGAAAAATAACTCCTAGAATAATAACTATTCACTTACAAGCTGCTGAAACTTGTCTTACTATTGATGGAATACATAAGGAAGTCTTAACAAGTCAAAGTGTGAGGAGTGTTAATTTATACCACTTTACAAACACCTGAATTTGGTCCTAACATTCTTCCATATGATCTCCAAAGACAAATCTGAGGGGAAAATTAACACTCAGCCATAACATTTTTACACATGAAAATTGAAGTTTTCTGATCTTCCCCCCCCACGCACACAAAAAAGCCCTTCAAAATAAACTATATTCAAGGACTTGAGAATTATGAAAAATTCCATCTTTGATCCCCCAAACAATGTTGAGTTTATTTCAAGAAAACCTTCCAAAATAGTTTAATAAAAAAACTCTTACCTACTTGAATTAACTGCATTAATACATGTTACTGTCTGCATGTGCTCCTGCCATATCTTGGCCTGACTATTGACTAATGTGATCCTTCTGGCTGAGGGTTCTGAAAATAGAGAACGTTGCTATATATTGCTTTTAAGTAAATGCAGTTCACTTGTACAATACTGACATTTCAGAAATTTAGAATCAAGTCTTAGAGCTAATACAGTGTCACCCTACTTGATGGCTTTCTTTCTTCTCTGAGGCTTCTGTACATTCATAAGTGAAACCAGCTGAAGTTGTAGAATATTATTTCCTTGGGGAAAAAATGAATAGGCCCAGAATACATTCATTTTGGTTCTTTATATGGCAGCAAGATTAGACATCCCACCCCCCATGTTTTTAGGGCTCCTAGTGATAAGTATCCACTTGAATCTTAGAGTTCACAAAGAAAACATGTCCTCCTTTTAATTTATTGAGTAGTGTTACTTGCCAGTTCTTTTGGCGTGTGTTTTTAGTTAGGCTTCCAGTTTACCCTGCTAGTCTTTATTTTTCTTGTCTTTGTACTCTAATCTTCAATCCAGCTTGAAATGTGGGAGGACAACTGGATTTGAGCAAATGCCATAAAAGCAGCCTTTGAGACTGGGGCAAAAAAGAACTGTTACAGTAAATGCCATTCATCCCAATGCAGCTGCCAGTTTTATCTATAGGAAACAGGAGTGGAAAAAATACGCTAAAACAAAATAATAATAATAATAATAGATTTATATAATAATGATAATACTGTTGCTAACATAATTCCTGGAATTAGCAGTGTGACACTGTGATACTATGGTAGAGGTTGGATAGGATTGTTTTGGTGTTACGAAGAGGAAAGGCAGTATTATAGTGAATCTCCTCCAATAGGTGGAATAAAATACAATTTTGTATGGCATATTTTACTCAGTACAGGCCAAACATACCCTAACCAAGGAATGCATTCCTTACTAGAAGAGTTTCTGTGGATGCAAAACCATCTCACTAATTACTTCATCAAAAATCGGAAAACTAGCTTGCTCTTGCAAAAATAAAAGTGATGGAAAGAAAGACTTGCCTCATGCTCAGCAAGGATTTAGTAACAGTTTTGCATCAAGCACTTGTGCCAGAAGTAAAATCATAAGGCATTAAGACTGATCACATTTTTTACTTGCTGTGCTGCAGAATCCATGCTTTTTTGGGGGGAGGGCAGGGTTTAAAGCAATTTTGATCTCTTTGTAATATAGAAATTATGTTTATTTGTGAATCTCTCCATCTATGGCACAAATTAACAAAATATAGTTATCTTGTCAAATCTAAATGCCTCAGGTAACAGGTGCAGCATCAAAAAATAGCATTTGTAGATCTGGCTTTAGCTTTTTCTTTTCTTCCCCTTGGGTTGTATTTTATTGAACATCAAATTATAATCATATAGGGTTTAATTTTATTCTTTAATTAAAGGGTAAACTCTGGCCTAGCTCAAGTACTTTACAGCAGTGTTTCTCAACCTTTTAAGTAGCAAGTACCCCCTAACTTCTGAAAATTTTAATAACTACCCCAACACTCAATTTTCCAGGGGATTTTATATTTACAGACTAATGTGTGCCATATGTTGGAAGAAGGGCTGTGTATATAAGGCTGTGATATGACAGATGTCTGATCTGGTGTGCATAGGGTTGCCACCTTTTACACCAGGGGTGCACAACTCAAGTATGTACCTGGGCTAGAGGTGATGTTAGCCAAAGGTAGGAGGGCTGAATCAAGTGCTACACAAAGTGCAGCATGCCAAATTATTACTGGGGAATTTAAAGTGCAGTGCACCAAATTTTTTGCCATAGTTTTGAGAGGAGGAAGGGGCAAGAGAGAGACTGTTGGAGTACCTGCATACCACCTGCCTGTGTCTCACGTACCCCCAGGGGTACACGTACCACAGGTTGAGAAACTATGCTTTACAGCAACAAGATGGTACAGTTGCACTAAGGCTCAGATATCCTGCATATGGTAACAACACCTGATACAGTGAACAACAATGCTCTGCTAACGTTTCCTACACCCTGGGTGCATCTACTTGTACAATTAGTATGCAGCAATAAACTCTGGCACAGTTCATGCCCCAGTTTATTTCTTCCACGTGCAGCATTTACATGTGCGCCCAAGACCACAGCACATTGAGCTGGAGTGGAGCAACCCTCAGCTGGCAGGGGATCAGCCTGCCAGCCTGTTCAACAAGCTTTAGTTAAAGGGCCCCCACCACCATTTTGAAATGCGGAGATGCTGGATACAAGAGATGCTGAGTCTGCTGGAGCATGCTAATTAGCATACTCCCACTGACTCAATTAATCGAGTCTGCTTGATGTGCTGTAATTACAATGCATTGGAGCAGATGTCTCGCACATCTACAGGCACCCTAAATGATCCCACCAGCTATTCTCCCACTGCCCCCCACCCCCTCCAGTAGAACCACAGTATTACTGCAGCCAAATGGCAATAATGACTAAAAATCACTCCTACATCTCCAGTTCATGGGATGGAAGATGTTTCCATCTGATTATTTTGACTGTGCTGGGGCCAGGATTTGGTACAAATAGCAGTTAATGAAATATTACTTATGTTTCAGTAACTAACTATATTAGACCAATAGGAAAATAGCCATGAATAAGCACTAACACAACCTGTGTAACAGCAAACAAAAGTTTGGCCCCTGCAAATAGGAGGAGTTTGCTTAAAAATTAAATGCAATACAGTACCAATAAATTATTTTGTTTAAAAAAATATACAGGCAATTCTTCACTAACTATATTTATTCAAAAAGAATGTGACAAGAAACATAGCCTCATAAAACCTTAGCTGAAAACAGGATAGCATTTCAGATAAAAAATTAACAAAATAAACGCTTCCTTGGCCAAACAGTGACCTTCGATACTTAATGTACATCAGCTGCCTAAAATCCTGGAAAATAAGTGAGAATGTAGGCAACACTTCTTCCAAGCAGAATTTTCACATTGAATCATGCTTGAAGAATAGGTACATCAATACCAGAGGAAAGTCACGTTAATATTCTATGTGGAAATACTTGGGTTTAATAAGGAGTCTCTCCAGCATGGTGCTGCTGCTCTTCAACTTGATTCTGTGGTGAACTCATAATCTTCTGTATAGAACATAACACGTTGCATGGATGTCACAAATGCAGCATCATGACTTCACTGTAGAATCAAGTAAGTTAAAGTTCTTGGTCCAACATGTTAGTTTAGGTAATAAGTAAACAGCAGACTCTAATTTCAGTGGTCCAGAGACCTGATCCTATTTAAACCCAAGTCAATGATAAAGCTTCCATAATAAGAGTAGAAGTAAGTTTTAATTAGGCAGAACTCCCATTTCAGTTGCTGGGTTCAATTCCCCACTACATTTAGGCCCCATCTCTCTTCTGGTACCCATCTATATGGATATGGCTACTGGAGGTACAACCTCTGCCAAGCTTTAAGCCAGCAGTTTCCCTTGACCATGGGAATTATCTCCTGGATGATAAGTCAGGATCTGTCTCTTTTGCCATCAGGTGCAAAAGGGTCAGCAAGTTAACAATCAAGCAAGGGTCAGCAAACTAATACCCAGGGGTTGCATCCAGCCTGCAAAGAGCTCAGGGTGACATTAAGCATCCATGGCGCACACATCCCCTCCACAGCACCCCCTACACAACCTTCCTTGCTGTTCTGTGCCTACACTTACCTTTGCCACTGAACTTGCTCCTCTCCTTTGTGACTGGAGGCAGGAACCAGCAATGAAGGCAACTGAAGGTGGCTTGGATGCTCTGGGATATGGAGATTTCCAGCCCACAGTATGGCTGGGTCAGCAGCAGCAGCCCATAGCAGCAAAACTTTGCCAAACCCTGCAATAAAGAATATGGACCACTCAGAAGAGGCCTTTTTTATGGAGAATCCTTTTAGGACCAGGGCCTATGATGATGAAAATATTTTGAAAGGTAAATGAGTGGATGTACACCTATAGTATATCTTTAAAAGATTTTACAGTTGTCATGACCCATGATTGTGTGTGCGCTTCGGCACTGCAGAATTATTTCCCGCCACATGGAGCTTTCTTTGCACGGTGCAATTCTCAGCTGCAGAAAGAAAACCCCGGTGCAAAGGAGTTCCCGCCGCTCACATGTAAATTTGTTCCCCATTATTGGCTGTTTCTAAATTATTCCCACATGGTGGCTAGCAATTGGCTTTCTAGCCGTATAAGACGGTTTTGGAGGTTCCACCCAAGTCGGAGATCTCCGAGAATCTCAGGAGGATCCTGAGAACCCCGATTCTGAGAATTCCGGGAGAAATCCGAGAGAATTCCGGCAAGGAGTCCACAATTATCTCGTGGATTTCTACGTATATCTTGGACCGAATGGTGGTTTGATCAGCCATCAAGAATCTCTCCCCGTCGCCGACCGATCCCTCGACGTACCCCTACCCTGCGTGTTCGTCGAGAGTCACCTTTCGGACTCTCATTTTGGTATCCAGAGCTCTGCCCGGTTCGTTTTATGAAGCCTAGCAAACTCCGTGTGTGTGTGTCTTCGGTGGAGCCTAGCAAACTCCACGTGTTTATCTGTAACTGCAACGCAAGCAAGTTTTCCTGCCTGCACCGCGACCATCTACGGTGTAAGTAAAATAATCTTTAATCAACCTCTACGTGTCAGTGCCTAATTCTAGTTCGCCGTGCCAACTTTCCCCAGCCCACGTGCCCGGGCTGCTGGCCACAGCCCCTCGGCCCCGACAACAGTATAAATGCCATGCTTCCAGGAAATCTGTTCTTTTCAGCTCAAGCTATAAATTATTTGCTATGCTGTCTAAAATATCTCACACCATATATGGAAAATTTTGTAAAAAATCAGGTTCAGTGCTGCTAACAGTTCTTTAAAGTTCAAATATTTATCCAAAACCTGTATTATATATGAACTCTATTCACATTTGACTTTATTTTGATTTAGGTTTCTTTAGAGAATTCAAGGACTATGTGCAGGCAGGCACCAAATAGAGACAGAAAGCTGAGTTAAGCACCCAGAAAAACTACCAACCAAAATCATTTCAGGTCTAACACAGTGATACTTCATAACCATTGAAAGGTGAGGTTGACATGAAAAGAGATTACTGCCATCAGACCCTCAGAGGGTACCTCTGACCGGTCAATCTCCAGAGGTTTGTCTGAAAAAAAGGAGAATGTGAACATCCACAAATCCCACTCAGTGAGAAACTTAGGTGCCTTCAAACTTTGTAAATTAAAGAAGATGAAGTTAAGCAGAGTGATATTAACTAAAAAGAGCACTATGAAAAGTGTCGCTAGAGTGACCTCAGAACCAGGATTGGGACTAAACACCTAACAGATCAGAGGGTGCTTTTGTCTCTCTTACAGGCAGTTTGCTACATGGGCAGTATTTCACATGTTCTTCTTCAGTTGAGTGTGTGTGTATCAGTAAAGACCCAGGAAGGTCGTGGGCCAAACTCAGCCCTGGCATAAACAGATAAGTATGTTCTCAGAGCTCTTACTTCCAGTTAAATCAGCTTCCAAAGGCAGATTCAACATTTGGCCCAATACTAAAAAGACACACACAATAAGCAATGCTTTATCAAATGCATGCTTCTTCCTATTAATACACCTGCTTAGTTATTAGTTTTGATAACCCATCCATAACACCTTCAACCAGAAGAGGTATAAATACATTTCTGAGAGACAAAATCTTGGGTCTGAGGGGCATGCCTTGCAGGGGTAAATCATGCACCTTATGAGATAGCACCCTACACTCTAAGTGGGTTGTTTAGTAGCTGTAATCAAATAACAGTTCAGGGCAAGCTCCTCTCCTGCTCTCCACCTGCTTCCTTCCTCCCCCCCAAGCAAGTCTCTCTTACCCTACAATTCCCAGTCCACAGAAATGAAAATGCACATCTGGACATGTCGGCTAGGCTGCTATAGGAGCTCTTTGCATGAGACTTCCATACAGAAAATACATGACATTTAACAAGTTTAAATCGACAAACCGTATATCTTTTACACTATCTCACTCTCTCCTAACGGGGGACTTGCCCACTCTTCAAATCTAAATCTTCCTAAACTTTCAGAAGCCTTGATACTGTGACTGATTATTATTACCTGTTGCTAAACTGTCTTTTAATGTTTGTCTGCCAGAAGATGTGTTGCTTAGTCTGACTAAACCCAAGAGACTGATTCCACAAGTGTTATGAAGTATTGATTCATTTCCCCAAAGTGTCTGGTTAAAGGATGATTTGAGGAAAATCTGAAGTTTCGTCCTTAAATAAATAGTGTACATAAATGGATCATGTCAGCAACACTCAGCTTTCATGATTGCCTGAAGTGGGGACTGTATAATGAGGCTTGTCGGCTCTACTAGATTTGTAACAGATATTTGTGTAGAATGGTCTGTATGTTTGAAAAAAAAAAAGCACACGAATGCTTGGAAGACTGGTGGATCAGTCTGAGTCATGCTCTGGGCCTGGTTAAACTGAATCAACATAATTATTCTTCAGAGGATCTTTTATTATGTGTCACACATTTCACTTTACAAATAAAAATGGTTTTAGAACAGAGCTTTCCATCAGGAATAGTAGTCGTAGAAATGCTTTATGGAGATTACAGCTGAGTTTGGTTTCCTGTAATCCTTTTTTGCCTTAGAAAAAAATGTCTTCACTCCCCCTGGTCTCAATTAGCCAGTTGTTTTCACTGATGACAACACATATGAAAGGAAATAAAGAGCAAAATCAATGAAAAAAGAAAAGCAAAAATAGAATAAAATCCTTTCTCAAGAATCTAGCGCTTATATTAATTTCATCTTTTTAACTGATATAGTCAAGTTGCCTGTATTAGTCAACAGGAGTCCCTGTTCTGAAAGCCCTCCCAACATCAAAAGAGATGCAACCATGTTCTGAAAAGGAGAACAATGCACATTTTGATTCTTCTGAGTACCTCTCTCACTTGACATGATAAAATATGGAATAGACGACTCATTGTGTAGATGCACTGTGTTTTATTCCTGTATAGACAACCAACTAATTTCATCATAAATTAGAATCCCAGTGTGAGAAGCACCACTACAATCAGATACCTATCAGAAAGTTGCACTGCTTCTCTGTAGACATATTGCCATTTGGTACCTGCTGTTGTAAACATAAATGCTGACAAAAAAAAGACAGCCACCAACTTGAAGACATACATTTTAGATCCCACAAAGTATAGAGTTTTCTTTTTGTGGGGGGTTTAAGTCATTTGCCGCCTCAACTGTTCCAGCCATAATGGTCTCTAACTGTGAGATTTTAAAATAACTTAGAATGCAAAGGCTCTACACACTCTGACACACACACACACACACACACACACACACACACACACACTCCCCATATGATTTATAAAAAACAGTCCTTAAGTTAAAGTAAAAGATTTTAAAGGCTGCTTAAAATGCAAAATTTGACTCCACATTCTGAATAAAATATAATGTATTTTATAAGTTGGCCCTCCCCTATATTATTTCTCAGCCATTATTCACACAGTGCACAAAACAAAATAAAGTAGCTTGCCTAAACAAAAGGACATGACAAGGGTCTACAAATATATTAAAGAGGTAAATTAGAGGCAGCCAAAGAATTCAGCATTTGGGAACTGCAAAACCACCCAGAATGCAGCGCATTCATGGAGAAGAGGGGATATTTTTGTTCATGGTGGCATTTTTGTTTGACTTCTGCACTAGGCTGACCATTTTTTATTAGGAGGATCAGACCTCTGTGGAGCCAGAAACTACAGACTTCAGAGACCAGAAGGTTAGAGGTTATTTCTGTTGAATCAGCACTCAGTCTAATAAATGCATCAGTGCAGAAATACAAGCAATACACTCAGGGCTATTTTGCAACAAAATATGAAATGCATTTGGAAATAAAACTTCAGTCCGAAACTTGGACTTCTGAACCTAGTGCAAACCTACTGGTTATTTCATAAAATCTGATGTGGCAGTGAACAAGGGACATTTAGGGCATTTTTACATGTGCTCCAAGAGCTGCTCTAATTAAAGCACCCACAGTTCTTGTGCATCACTGTCCCCACACTTCAAAATGACGGCGGGACGCTTTAACTAAAGTTCATCTAATGAGCTTTTGTTAAAGTGTCCCTGCCACCATTTTGAAGCACAGGGACACTGATACACAAGATGTGGAGGCTGCTGGAGTGCACTAATTAGCATGCACAGGCAGATTTGATTAATCCATGAATGCCATGTGCCCCCGGCAGCTGGGGGGGACATGGCAGCGGTGGGAGCGCGGCTGCAGGAGCACGGCAGTGGTAAGCATGGAGCTCCCGCAGACAGCGACTTGTCGTAGCGGGTGCATTGCCATGCTCAGAGGGTGCATGTGCACCTGTTTGTACCCCCTGCGTATTGCGAGTGGATTAATCACATCTGCTCTGATGCACTGTAATTACAAAATGCCAGAGCAGGCTCCCTGCACATCTACAGGCAGCCTTTAATGCTAAACTTAACAAATGGTCTACTTTTAAATCCTCACTTTGATATCAATCTGAACAAAAAAGAAAAGAACAGAAATAACATGACATGATAGAAAGACAGCTCTTCAAAACAATTAAACGAATTATTAAATTAACTACAATCAAGGACAATTTTGCAGATAAAGTACTAGATAGAGTGATATTCTGTATTACTTTTAACAAAAACAAGTTGCTGTGGAAGCCTTTCATTTGGTTAATGCTATTTAAAGTTGCTATGCCCTACACATTCTCTTCATTAACACATGAAAAAAAAAGATTTCAGAAAACTTGTTGTTTAATCCAAGAAAGATAATCATCTATATTTGTTTATCTAAATATACATTCATGTATGTATGTGTATAGGTGCTTATATATATTTATACACACGTACACAAAGCACGTCTGCATGCATCTTGTGCACACACCCTCTTTTGCTAACTTACAGTTCAGGTTTCCAAATGCAGCAGAAAATTAAGGAAATCAACAACTAATGCAGTCTTCATTCACAGGCCTTAATACACAAGCACAACATCTCAGTCACACATATTCCTCATGCCCAAACCACCTCCTTGCATTTTTGTCTTATTTTACCAATCTCTGTACATCTCCAATTTTAAAAATATCTCAAAAATCTCACTTTCAAATATTTTCTATTCTTGAATAATGAAATATTTATCAATTTAATTTTCTACATTTTCAGAGATATTTAAATAAGAAGGGATGATTTTGATCCTTTAGTGTGGCCCCCTGAATATAATGCAGACCAAACTACCTCTCAGAAACTTACCCAGGAAACTTTGTATAACTTCTGTTTGAGCTATACCATATCTTTTAGAAAGATACCCAATCATGGTTTTAAAGGTCTTAGCAAATGGAAAACTCATCACTCCTATGAGGTTAGTTCACTCCAACCATTATTGCCTTCACTATTTAAAAATATGTATAGTCTGCATTGTCTACAGAATATTTTAGAGGCCCCCATGAAAGAGGTAGAAGCAAAACAGATCCATTAACACTGAATTTGCAATCTGAATCTAAACATGCAACTCATACCCATCTCTAACATAATTTCCTAGTTTTGAACTAACTCAAATTACTAATTTTATTTCTGCATATTATCTACCAGGAAAAATATGACAAAGTGCTTACATGTTATCTGACTTAGGTTCTGTTAATCTTTATTAGGTGCACTTGTAAGTCTATTAGGTGTATTTGGTAATTAGTATTAAGTGTCAAAGTAGAAGTCTATAACTCATGGAACGCTCTAGAAATAATCTCATCTCTTTCCAAATCCATCTTCTCAAAGACGGTGATTTAATGTCAGTGTTTTAGTGCAATTTTTGTGCAGCATCTGGCAAAGAATCACAGCTTATAGTATTTCATCATGTCCAAACGATACACAGGTCATGGATTTTCTGCACTGAGGTTTTGCAGTGTAGAAATAGCATGTGCACAGTTTGTAAAGCAAATTATATTCCCCCAAAAAGTGACCCAAGTTCACCACAGTTACTTCACTAAATACTGCACCCCAGAGCAGACTTTAATCAATAACCTAAGCTTGTTAAATCACCATGCAGTGCAGGACTGTAATCTCACATATATTTGCTGATATAAGCAATAAGTAAAAATTCAATATCAGTGTTATTTTTGTGAGGGAATTGATTCAATGTTAAGCAATCAAACACAAGTAATCAATGGAGAACAGTGATTTAATTTAAATTAAGCTGTTTCCAGCTGTAGTATTCCAGCCTGAACCTCTTATAAGATTCATAGATTCACAGATTGTAAGGGCTGGAAGGGACCTTGCAAGATCATTGGGTACAGCCACCCCACCCCCGTATGAGGCAGGAAAGACAACTGGGGTCTGGTGACCCCCCAGCAAGGTAACTGTCTAGTCTCCTCTTGAAGATATCCAGGGTAGGTGATTGCATGGCCAACTCATGCCTCCTAATACTGGAGGGGCACCAGCGGCTGATAGCCGACCGGGTAGGGGGGGTCCCCCAGCAACCAATCACAAAACCAGAAGTGCCAGCAGCAAAACCAGAAGTGCTGCTGGCGTGCACCCACATGCACCCGCTACGTGTCGCCAATGGGTGATTGCACCACCTCTGGATGGAGCTTACTCCACAGTCTGGACACTCTAACTGTGAAGAAATTTTTCCTAATGTTAAGCCTTAGACAGTCTTCCAGGAGTTGTGGCCATTACTCCTGGTTTTTCCCAAGGGTGCCTTGGTGAACAGTTGTTCGCTGAGCCCTTGATATATTCCCCATATGTAGCAGTAAGCTGCTACCAAGTCCCCTCTCGGCCTTCTCTTTTTTTAGGCTGCAGAGTCCCAAGTCCCTCAGCCTTTCCTTGTATGGCTTGCCTTGCAAGTCTGATCATACAAGTGACTCTTTTCTGGACTCTCTCAAGCTTTTCCACATCCTTGTTGAAATGGACACAGTACTCCAGCTGCAGTCTCACCAATGCTGAATAAAGCAGAAGAATCACTTCCTTGGTTTTGCTTGAGATACATCGGTTGATACATGCCAGAGTATTGTTTGCCCTGCTGGCTTCAGCATTGCCCTGACAATTTTGTCTCTAGTGGGTTATGGAATAGAGAAAATCCCACACAATTTACTGATTTGTTTTGATGCTCTGGCTGGGGGAGTAGTTAGCTGATTGCATGATTTCACAATGATTACACACTTAATTCATACAACACAATTTTATTTTAAAACTCTTTGCTACGTATATAACACTGCTTAGCTTTAAGAAACACCACAAACATTAAGAACACAATAACTACATATATCAGAAACAATGCTCCTAATGCACTTCCTTCCCAAACAATGCTATAAGAATGAGTGTTACAAAAACAACTACAATTACAACTAAAAGTTAAATTTGAATCAATACTGTTATTTTTCATAATATACTTACAATCCTAGAATTCCGAGAAGCCAAATACCAAAATATGTTTTCATTCCTCAGTAGTACAATTTAATGGGTTGGCCTCAGTAGTACGATTCAATGGGCTCGCCTCAGCAATACAATTCAATAGGCTGGCCTCAGCA
>NW_005841902.1:1629972-1631172 GCF_000455745.1 Alligator sinensis
GAGCTGCCGTCAGTGGGCTCCTCCTACTCAACCTGTCACTACTCCCAAATTTGGGCTCGGATCTTACTCAACAGATTCTTTTGCCTTTGTTGAGCATTTTAAATTACTCTTGGGGAGACTTCCATATCACTGCAAATGCCCTTTTCTTACCAATTTGGTTAAAAGGCCTTAGGGTTTGATCTCTCGGAACTCAGGATATTTGCTCTCTTTGTAAAAGACTTCTAAAGATAACATTTAAATTAAGGCTTTAAGCGAAGTCGGGACTTTTTGCATGTAGTCCCAAAAACAATGAGCTAGATAGGGAGATAAATCCTATCTTCTTCCTGAAACTGGCTAATGGGCAACCTTTACAAACATTCAAACTATTTCATTCAATATGACAAGTTTATATTCATAATATGGTCTATTATTACCCCTAGGTCTCTTTTAGTCATGGTGCTAGTCAAATTGGCACCACTGAGCCTATATGTTGGCGATTAGTCATCCCCAGATGGAGCACTTTACACTTCTCATTGTTGAACTTCCTGTAGTTCCAATCCACACAACTTGCCAGCCTGTCTAGGTCCGCCTGTATCTGCAGCCTGTTTTGAAGCATGACCACACTGCCCCATAACTTGGTGTCGTCCATGAACTTGGCCAGTGATCTCTTCACTCCTACATCCAAATCATTGATAAAGATGTTGAAAAGCACTGGACCAAGCACGGACCACTAAGGGACACCACTGGCCACTTCTCACCAGGACAACACAGATCCGTTCATTAGAACTCTCTGGGTCCTACCCCACAGGCAGCTTCCTACCCACATAACTGTCAAGCAGTTAAGCCCGCAATGCTCCAGTTTTTTCCCTTCCACGGCCTATGGGTCTTTGCTCTAAAGAGTTTACAGTCTAATTGATAGATTTGCCAGACAAGCAAAGAGGTAACATACAGCAGGAAAGGGAGAGGCAATGAGGAAAAAAGATTATGTAGTTATGTGGTTTCTCTGTTTAGGGAAGAATACTCTAAGGTAGTTTCATTTTTTTTAAAACAGAACATATTTTGTTTTTCTAGGCGATAGTGCAGAAACTCATCCTAATGTGGAGGTTTGGCGTGCAGATTTTGGAAAGTTTTCGAGCACCATGAGCAGGAAGAAAAAAGGCAGAAAGGTTTGTTATAGAAGAAGATATAACATGATTTGAAGATAGGATGGAATGGAAAGAG
>NW_005841902.1:1631182-1691829 GCF_000455745.1 Alligator sinensis
CTAAATATATACCTGTTCAAAGGTATACAAGAGGCAGGACCTTTGTGATATAAACTGCTTTGAAAGTGAGAAGTGGAAAAACTGACCTTTAGGGACAATGAAGTGGAGAATCACTGAAGTGAATCATCTATTTGGAATGGATTGCAGAGGTTGAGAGGAGGTTGGGGAATGTACAAAAACTTGAGAAAAAGAGAGTCAAGAGATAAGAACATAGATGAGTAATTTGACATCAGAAAGGATGGGGCACACATTTTGAATGTGGTACAGGAAGAAGCAACAAGAATTTAGCTAAACTTTGAAGTCTTTATCTGGACTTCAGCTCTTCATTTTGGCCCTGGAGAGAGAGAGGCATCAAAGATGGGTCATGAAGGATGATGATACGGTTCTGTTGCCCAAGATCACCCATTTGCATGGGTGATCTTGGGCAAGCCATGTAGCATGTCTATACATGTGCCCTGACACATTCTAAATAGAATACGATTAATCAAGTCTCCTATGTTTCAGCGTGCCTCACCGTCACACGTATTAAGCATTCTGCATTTGAAAATGGTGATGGAGACACTTTAAAATAAAACTCATTGAACAAGCTTTAGTTAAAGTGCCCCTGGAGCCATTATGAAACATAGGACACTGAATACATGAGATACTGTGGTGTTTTAATTAGAGCAGCTGTCCGGGAGCTGCTCTAATTAAAATGCCCACACCCCAGACCACATATATAGACAGCTGTAGGGCTTAATCAACCAATACCCCTGCTCCAGTCAATAGGTGTAACAAGTGCTCAACATCCCTGATAATCAGGCCTGATAATCTCTGAAAGTGATGCCAATTTCTGTTGACTTTAATAGTTTTTCAATCACATCAGTTCCATCAAGTCCCACATTAAAATTTAATTAATGATTAAAAGGCATTTGTATAACAGTATTAAAGTGGTTGAGACCATAGCCATAAATGAATATTATTGACCCTAATGGAAAATGAATATAGTAGAAGGTCTTAGAACTAAGCTGGGCTTTAATGTTTTATGTGTAATAGCAAGAATATTTGCAGTTTATATTCATATTATTCTTAGTTAGAATACCCTTTAAGTAAAGTACAAAAGTATGAAATAGGTAGCTACAACAATTTAGCCACACACACATGCGTGCGCGTGCACGCACACACACACACACACTTGTGTGTGTAAACTCTAAATTTTTGTAGAGCGAATATATATTACATACATACACAAACATATCTCTCTCACATACACACAGCGGGGTAAGGAGGGTGCCGGTTGTCTAAAAATTCCAGTTATTGGAGTTGATGCAGTGGTGGTGGATGCCGCATGCACACTCCTCCCCTCCCCCCCAAATGGCTGGCTGGCTGGCTAGGCAGCACCTGTGGAGCCCGCAGAGGAGAACCACTGCCCTCGTGGCCCCCCTCTCCCCAGCTTTGCTCAAGAAATACTTCATGTGCATGCCGGATAATAGAGTATTCTAGTTAGTAAAATGCCAGTTATCACAGCTTTTACTGTAAATCCTTTATACATTAATATATCTAAAAAGCTGTTGCCATGCACAAAAAAAACCCATTTCTTAGCAAATCTGGGGTGTTTGTTCCAAAGTACTTTAATATGCAAATTTGTCACTTCCAAACTAAGACCTGAAATCAGCAACTTGCTTATATATATGACCATTCTCACCCTTAAGCAGCAAGGCACTTTTGCAGATAATTAAATTCTGTTGGCTTCAGTGGGACTTAGGTACCTGCTTAAGTGCTTTGCTTTAAAATGATGGGATTAGTCATGTACTTAAGTGCTTAGCCAAAATAAGGCCTATAGTAGTAAATCATATCAGGAAAAATATAAAAAGGCAGAAAACATTCCACCTTTTTCCTAACAAAACCTGTATGGTCTTAATTCTTTGCTTTAAACAAATGAAAAGCCAGAATTGACTATTGTACAATAATGATTTGTTTTTACCATATTATTATCCAGATTTATGCAGCTATTTATCATTTTCAAACAAAATCTAGCTCTCCTCAGTCACGGAGAAGGCTTGGGGACTAATATAATGTTAGAATCCTCCAGGGATTACCCCTGATCCTCAAAGGCATAAGACCAATTCCAAATTAATTTTCAAATACATTTATGTAAACTGTGTATCCTTCTCAGAAGGAATAATCCACTACATTCCCTTATAAACAGAACCTTTAAATATGCAACAGATGTTCCCTTTTTGAAAGGCTCTTGAATTCATTGACAGGCCTTTGGCTAAACTGATGAATTAATTTGTTCGGGGCAGATTTCATAAATCCTCTAATAATTCTTACCCTTACACATCTTGACTTGATTTTTTGAGATCTATAGCATGTGTTTTAAATGTTTTAACCTTTACTACTTTAATCAGGTAACATTTATTTCAGGGTTGGATGATGATCGGTCATTGAAAGATATAGTTAACTAGGAAATAAAATCCAATTTGTCAGTTAAACCCCTACATCTGAATAAGAAGAAGAAATCAATCTGTATTATTGAATCTTTGAAACATTTTGCTGCTTTGATGTCATTCTGCTTTTCAAGAATTTACACTGAAAGATTGCTCAGAGTGACTGAATGCCGTATATATGTGTAGATAGCATGCTTATGTATGGCTGACTTAGCATGGTGGTTCAAGTATAATCTTTTCCTGGTATGAACAGATTTATTTATGGTGTGTTAAACTATTTTTCACCAATGCTCAGAGGCTAAATGCCAATTTAACATAGTAGAAATCAAGCCGCAGACAAATTTTGCCTAAGCCCTTCATTTTTGTCAAGCATTTATTTTAGTTCTTTCAAGGCATCTGAGTTAAGATCACAGTAAGTTAAGCGCTTTGTTGATAAAAAAATCTTTGATATTGTGTTCTAATATACATGCATTACACTGCTACAGAAAGATTTTTATTTCCCTGTGCTAAACAACACACGTTCTGGCTCCCTTATGCACGTCCTTGCCATAGCGGAACACTTGGACAAGTCCTCACATTTACAATTTTTAAGTGGCAATAAGAATGGATTATACTTATAGCAGTATTTTAACTAAAACTATCAACAAATGTGAAGTATCACCGTCTGCCCTTTTAAAATGTTTGTCAGTTAAAGGCAGCATTAACTTGAAAATCTAATGCTGCAATTTTCAGTATTGACATTGTTAACTATTCCACTAGTCCTCATTTCAATATTCATCTATCTGGTGTGTTTTTCCAAAACCCTGCTTCATTAGTTGCCACTGTTTCCAGTTTCTTCCTGTAACTCTTTAGTGTGTTTATACTTTTTCAATATAAAATTCTGCAGAACACAGATTATTAAAGATGGAAGAGCAGCATGAAATAAACTGAATATATACCATAAAAATAAAAAGAGAAAAATTACGAGTCTTGCATTCTTTAAAAAAAAATCCTTGCTTTTAAAGTTTATTTGAAGCTACCATGGTCCATTTGCTACAATATGTGGAGAAAGCCCCAATCTTTATATTAAGTGATCTTGCTGGGTATGTTTCTATATCCTGTATATCGTGATACAGCTCTGTTGGATGAATCAGGGCTGGTGCATTTGGGGTATAACATAGGACTTGGCATTATCAGAGTCCTCCAGAATTCCTTGTTTTCCAAGTAAAATATTGATATTATGATCAAGTCTCACCCAGGTCCCAATTGTCTATTGTTTGAATATATTTCCTCCAAATCAGGGGGAAAGCTGACAGAGGAAAGAGAAGGAAGGCAGAAATCAATCCCTCAAATCAAGATGCTTCTAGCTCTATCATAGTCTTATGTTATTAATGGAACATATAACATTAATTTAAGTAGAGCCTGAATTTAGATCAAAGTAATCATTTCTTGTTTGGTTAATAATATGAAACAATCTGGTTGACTCTAATGGAGAAGTTCATTGTTATCTTCATTCAGTTCTTCCCTCCCTACTTTCTTCTGCTTTGTGGAAAATGACCTAAGCAAGGGCTCCAAACTTTGGACTCTGAGTTGCATTTTCTTCCCATTTACCATTAGCACTTTTAGCCCTACTCCTTCCTTCAAATGTGTGTAGATAAGCAAGGTAAGAAAAAAACAGAAAATGAAGATTTATCAGAATCATAGGCTGGAAATAATAGGAGTTTGTCACTGTCATTTTTCATGCTGTCTTCTATGTGGATGTACGTTAGTCTGTTTAGATTATATACTTTTGGAACAAGGCCCTCTTCTCCACATGTAGCATTATACATATAAAACATAAATTACAAATCCAAAATGGTATTGTTTAAGAGAGGAAATAACTAGTTGTAACTTGCTTCATTTGGGATTTTCCCAGAAAGGAGATTAATCTGTTAAATGTAACGCTCAGATTCATCAAATACCTTACCTTAACGTATTCATAGTTTCTAGTCCTGTGTGCTGCCATTTATCCAGCACATAAAGTGGATGAAATATTACACTACTTGGCACCATGGACAGAGGCCATACAAAGTCAACGGCAATAAGGAACCCAGTCCTGCACAACCTGACTCATATGAACGACTCCAGTGGTCTAAATAATTTAATTAAACTAATCTGATTGAACTGGTTGGTTTTTGGTGTGGCCATTTCTCCCCTGGAAAGTGGACTAAAACCAACAATTCATTGCATATGGAACATTTCATCAGCTGCTAAATGGTAATAATGTTTGATCATTGCCAACACAGGCCATGAGGAGCTCCCCAGCCCTGAGGGAATATTGACAATTGTGAGGTGAATGGCTCTGCAGTTGAGTTCCTACCGCTGAGCACTGAAATAACAGCGAGTACAAGTAGAAATTCATTGTCCAAACCTGCAGCACTACACTATGCAAATTTGCTATCTGATAGCAATCAACCTACATTCTAAAATGTCCCTGCTGGGTCCTAGCACCATGCATAATAAACATAACGATACAGAAGGTACAGCTCCATTCCTAGTAGTAACACAAAGCAGACATACTTCATCTGGAATGTTGGGGCTTGAATTTTTAATTTCCTGATGAGAAAAGGAATGGAACTGAAAGACATTTGTTGTCCCAAGGGCATAAAAATAATTCAAGTGCAACTTCTGGAATTTCAGCATTGCACAATACTTAATGATTTTCTACTGACTCTTTGCCCCCCCCCCCCAAGTCTTTTACTATCTATTACATATTATATAGTTTATAATAAATAAAACTGCAGTAGGATGGATGTCCCCACCTGTCAAGAAGGGGCTAAGAATCTTCAGTGGTCAAAAATAAACCCCAATCCATGTCATTTGTGGAGCCTATCAAGCCTGTGTATGGGACCTTAAAAGTAAGGATTCCAGCTCAGGGAGGAGGAGAGGTTTCTAAAGTAAGTGGACCTAGGAAATGGGCCTTCCCAGCCTTGAGACCAAGGTTGCTTTATGCGGGGAAACTTGTGAGTACCATCCGCCCATGCTTTCTGAGAAAGGTTGTCTGTCCATCTTTCTTTTTTCTTGTAAGTGGGGATGGGAGGGAGAGGTTTCTAGGTACCCAGACTGTTTATTTTGTTTTTGCCTTTACTAATCTGGCCTTTTGTGGGATGGTGAAATCATTTCTTCCATTTGTTCTTCAGCTGGGCTGCTTTACTTCCTGCAGGGAACTAGACTCTATCAGGCCCAATAAGCAGGTTAAGTCATAGAAAGAAGTAAGCCACAACATAGCTGGAAATGCTTCATGTGGGCGAAGGGAGATGGGGGGAGAGGAACAGAAGAAGAGAGCCTGCTATGTCACTTCCAGCCATGAGGGGATATATACTGTCTAGTCAGTCACGCTATGACGCATGGTGGACAATCCAGGAAAGGCTCCCAAACAAGATGTAGGGTCTGCTGTACCGGAAAACCGAACATCTGTGTGCAAGAGAAACGTAGACAAATGTGGCGTGGTCCAGGGCAGCAAATAAAGTGGTTAGCTCTCAGCAGCAGCAGACTCAGCTGCTATTGCAACAACGGATAATATAGCAATGAACTCCAGAATGCCCAGCAGCAGCTATGACATAAGCTGGCAAACTAGCAAGAGGACCAACAATAACAGCTGGCCTAGCAACTCTGGTGGGGTTGCAGTCAGCCAAGGCAGCTGGAAGTCTATTAATCAGTACCACAGGCCTGGGACTTGTTCTTGTGCCAGCACCAGTAAAGTTTACAAAGATGAAGCCTATCATAAGGCATTTTTAACCACCTCATAACAGAGGGCCCGGGCTTCCTAATGGCCCCTACCCCAACAGCACATCCTGACTATGAAGGACTTGATCTGCTGTATGCACAGGATTATTTTTTTATTTAAAAAGTTATCTTGGATATTAGCAAGGACATGCATCACCATTGCTTTCAGGCAGAAGCATATTCCCAAGTAGCTTGGATAGCAGTAGCAGCTCAAGAAAAGGGTAGGTGGGGGGGAACCATTGCTAACCATGTTTGTGACCTGAGGAACAGATTGGGACACAGTTTCAGCACTAGCAGAAACGTTTATACAAATACTCCCAACCACAGTGCCAGAGATACCACCTGAGGGCATTAACAAAAGTGATAGAGTTAATGAAGAACTTTCATGACTGTGAATGAGTCTCCAGGAACGGGGAGGAAGGGTGCACCTTGAGAACAGAGAACTGAACAGGCTTGAGGTAAAGCCTGGCCAGGGGGAACAAGCTATACTTACAAGAATTTTGTTTTGCGTATGCCCTGGTGAAATCCCATACAGTCAACTAATGGCAGAGCCTTTCTTGTGCTCTATAACAAGTGTCTCTCTTGTGTTGCATGAGACAATCCAGCTAGGAAGTTGGGACCCCACCTTCTAGGCTCCTTCCTGAATCATCAGGCACTTGTGTATTTGTCTCATATGGTCAACTGGGTTGGGAGAGGACCTTTTCCCACATATCATTTTCCCTGTTTTGGCATGTTCCAAGAGGACAGGGAGTACCTGCCCAGAATGCCAGCTGACTGCACCCAAAAGAGATCCCCAAAATGCCCCAGTTCCCCTCCCACTGATAGAAATTCCTTTGAGAGAATTAAGATGGACCTAATAGGAGCACTGCTGGGCAGAAGCACATCCATATCATTATAAAAGTATGTAACCCTGGCTGCGGGACTACCCACAAAGCCACAACCTAAGTCCAGATCCCTAAAGGTGCCCACAGTCTGGAACCACCTGCCTTTCTGGGGTGAAGGAGGTTACCCCCACAGGAAGGCACCTAGTGTCCCTGGACCATCAAATAGACACCACACAATGTACAACTATGTACACTTTATTTACTAAGGGTTATTTAAAGAAGAAGCAACTAATTAATACACAACTGTTCAACTGTCAGAAACTTATTCACATCCTCAGTCAATAACGTTGCACATGATGATGGCTTCAGATGATATGTGTACACAGGTAGCCTAGACCAAATGCCCGGGAAGGCAGAGCTGCTTCTGTGCCCCTACCATGGGATGCATGGATAGGTCTTTGGTGTGAGGATCTCACAAGATGTGTCCCAGGGGTTGCTGTGCTACAAGCAGGTGTTCCCTCACCAAAATCCCTGTAAAATAGCTTACCCTGCCCAGACCCTTGTCCCCTGACACACAAGGAGGAGGGTCTGGGCTAGAGATTCTGGCAATCTCCCCTGGCTATACCCGAACACCCCCACTTGCCTGGCAGTCAAAATTTGTCCCCTCCCTTGGGTCTGAACTCTCTCACAAGGGCCCTGCCATGAATGACTAATGCCTCCCAAGACTGGGGGGGGCAGGCAGGGGGGGGGCACCATTTGTAGGCAGCAGCATCGGCAGCAAGCAGGAACTGCTCGCAGACACCAGCAGTGGCGGGGGGGGGGTGAGCAGTGAGCGGGGACTTTCCGCAGACACTGCTGGCAACAGTGGTGGTGCGGGAGGATGGTTGTGAGCAGTGACCACCTGTAGAAGCTGGTGGTGGTGGCCAATCTCAAGGGGGCACATGCCCCCCCATACCCTCCCTACGAGTCGCCTATGGGCCCTGCCCTATGTGAGGAGGGCTAATGTCTCCTAGCTCCGCCTCCCATCAGAGCTCATGGGGAGCTGGATCAATCTCTTTCCAGTCCCTCTCCCCCCAGTGCACCTCACACCACACAGGGTCTTGGAGAAGAGTCCTTCTTACTCGGGGGTCTCCAGAAGGGCTGGGTGTTCCTCCAAGCAGATTAGGCAGGGCTTCCAGCAGAAAAGGAGCAAGAGAGGCTCTGCAGCTGGGCTTCCCAACCCTCTAGCCCGCAGTGCAGCCTGCACATTTCTCGGGCCCTCACAGCTCTGAGGACATGACACCGTGCCCAACCTCCCCCTCAGTCTCTGGGCTTCTCTTACAGCTCTCCCTTTCCCCCAAAACAGCTGCCTCCAGAGCGGGCTTCATCTGCCCATATCACATGATGTCTGGGGAGCCATTTTCCCCTTTCCAAAATGACTGCCTCCAGAAAGGGCTTTGTTTGCCTGTATCATACAGTCTCCCAGGAGCCATGCTGTCCCATGCTGCTGCCTGGCTTAGTTCTCCATGGGACCTTGTTCTCTCAGGTCAGGTGATTTCATTGTTTGCTACAATTATGTTACCCAGTACCTAGAGACAAACATACCTGAAAATGGGTGTTGGTTGGAGCTCACAAAGACCCAGAAATACTCAAGTACAAGGAGACCTGTTTTATTGTGACTCATATTAGCATTATGCACCCTACCAAAATAAGCTTCCTAAAGATGTCCATATACTATCTACATGCTCAGTTTAATTTAGAAGTTCAACCAACCTTTAAAGCAGTGCTAAAGAGGTTCATGGCCTCTGGGCCAAGGCACTGGGAACCGTTATTTCCTCCCTGGTGTTCAATGTAACACTTCTGCTAAGTTCTTTCCCTTCCAACTTTTACATGGCTGATAACTTTAGAGATTTCTAGACCTCATTTGAGAAGTTTGAGAAGGACTAGGCTTAAAGACAACTAGCACTTCCAATATGCATTTCAACTTTGCAAGTGCTTGTATAGCAGAAAGCCCCCTTTTTCTCTTGCCTGCATTTGCTCTCCCCTCTTTGGATATGTTTCTCTTTTTCTACCTTTTCTTCCTTCTTCTCTCTTTCGCTTTAAGATAAGGAATTGTGTTTTAAAATGTGTGTGTGTGCATTTTGTATCTCCCCTTGTAGTTTGGTATTTTTATCTATTTGTGTGCCAAGGCATTTGTAGCTTATATTTTATACTCCTCACCTTTCAACTTTCAACTGAATGTGTTTAGTTTCATAAGTAAATTATACATTGTAACAATGTTAACAAGGGCAGGAATCAAACTGCCCTTCCTTGTATCAGGCCGGCCCCTGAAAGAGCGAGTGAATCAGTGATTGAATGTGTAACGTGATTGAATGTGTGACACAGTAGCAGCAGACATCAATTATCACCTGGAAGCTGCAGATCAACCAACGGAAGAACTCAATAGAAGACAATGTAACAACCGGGAAATCTCTAAACGTCACTGATCAAGGGCTAGAAGCCCTGGCCTGAGTTAATCAAAGCCAGAGACCAACTTTTGGGCTGAATATCACCAGATTGACCACTCCCAGAGCCCTATTCTAAATTCATCAATGGACTCCCAAACCTGCACGTACATGCGGACGACCCCTAGGGCTGACAGATGCCGTCCAGTAGCCACCGAGGTGTGGGGGGGGGAAGGACCACGAGGGTCAATGACCCCTGGATTCGGCAAACCTGAAAACTGGGGAGTCACCAAAGTCTTCCAAGGACAGATAAAAGGCAGTGAAAAGTGACCCTCAGTGGCGCCCTCTTGATCTCCAACTCGACCAGACCTGTCCAGCCAGAAGGACCAGCCGGCGACCCCCTTCTGGAAGATAACACCACGCTGAAAGAAGCCTCAACGACAGACTCCAGCTCTTGTAGGATAGGTATACCTGACTCTGTAGCCTGCTACTGTGTGTGTGTATGTGTGTGCATGTGTGTGTGTGTGTGGGGACCAGCCCCAAGGTTTATGATTACAGTGTTTCAATCCGCCTAATAAACTAGAATTTTAAGGATCCCGAGTTGGACATTTGTAGCCAACACTTGAAGGGCCTGCAGCTAATTGCTAGGGAACAAAAAACTACACTCACATCAGGTTCAAATACAGCCAGGTTACCACTTACAGATCTTCAGGCTGGGTGATAAAGTGCTTCTGAGCACTGAATCTAAGTTTTTAACCAGTTGGCAGGTACTTTTGAAGACAGTAAGATAAACGGGCTTTGCAGATTAAAAATCCCACCTGCCAAGGAAGTAAAAAGACACTGAGCAAAGTTCATGTGAATTTACTGAAAACCAGGAATGCTGATAATGCCTCACTCTCTAGATCTAGAACAAAGGCAACAAATGCTAATACAATGATGCTGAGAACCTCAAAGTGCTGATCTCCAGAGTGTTGAGCAGTGGACTCAAATATTCCTGCTTATCAAATCCTTCACCACTATATTTACCTCCTCAAATGACCAAATAGCGAGGTTTACCATTCACATTGACACAGTGCCAGGACAACCACTCAGGGAGAACCCCTGGGCCCTATGCCAGAGAAATGTAAAAAAACATTCTGAGAGGCCATGTTCAATTTGGGACTAGACAAACCTTGGAATGGCTGGCATTGCCCTTATCCCAAAGTATAAAAACTGAAAATACATTGTTGCACAGATTTTTCAAAACATAAATATGATTTCCAGATTCAAGGTGTTTCCTTATGCCGTGAGTCAACCAGCTACCAGAATGCTTATGATCTACCTGATGTAACAGTATCTTAGACCTTATGAAAGGTTATTGACAAGATGCCATTCTTACCAGAGTTCTGAGGGAAAATGGCTTCCCAACATATTTCTTGGTTCTTCCAGTTTTGAATTGTCCTTTCTAACCTGCATGGGTGCTTACAATGTCCCAGTGACTGATAGGCCACATTCTTATTCACCAGCAGCAATATGTTCAAAACACATATTTATGTCTGGTAGCAAATGGAAATATCCACCTAAGAAGTCAAGACAGTCTTCCAGTCCAGAAACTGGTCTTGTCCTGTCATCTGTAAACTAGCAAATGAATATCTCCTACCTTGGATATACTGTGGGGACAAGGCCAATTTAAGCCCCCCATTATCAATATACAAACTCTGATGACATGCCATAACCCTTGCACAGAGAATTTAGATGAGACAGTTCCCTGGCCTTGTCACATACTGTCTGCAAGTTGCACCTGGTTTCACCAGCATTGCAATCTCTCTAGATCTAGGGAAGAGCAATAACCCAAAAAATCCAATACCAACAGCTGATACTTTTCAATCCACACTTCATTAAAAAAAAAATCAACCTACATCATAAGTGTCTGTCTTGTGTACCTAAAGGCATTCATTTCTCAGAAAGTGAACGGTGAGTAACTTCACATTCTCTTTCCCAGCAGAGAGCTATGCCCCATAAAACATGCCTACTCTGTGACTGAGAACAAAACTCTTAAGGCCACATTCTGTTCCACCTATTAGGCATCTAAGTGGACATAGCTCCTAAATGCAAAATGCAGTTTTATTCCATCCTGCTCAAATCCTGAATATCTATTAATGCATGTTACTTCTGTAACTTCACTACATCTTACCTATCTGACCCATAAGTCACAAAAAATCATCAAGGAGGAGGACCCACCCACTTTTTGCATTAATTGTTCTTCAGGAACTTGAGCAGGATAGAATAGAATCATGCTTCATGTGCTTACAAGGTGGAACAGAATATGACCCGTAGAGTCAAATGGGCTACAGCAGGGGTGTCAAGCATATGGACTGAGGCATGAATCC
The DNA here is from genome assembly GCF_000455745.1 of Alligator sinensis. Classification (NCBI taxonomy): domain Eukaryota; kingdom Metazoa; phylum Chordata; order Crocodylia; family Alligatoridae; genus Alligator; species Alligator sinensis. The sequence goes on from NW_005841902.1 coordinate 1,642,972, forward strand.
AGCCCACAGAGCCCCACAGTCTGGCCCCTGGTGTGGCTCTGTTAACATGCATGCAGTGCTCGGTGGGGCTGGGTCCTGGGCTACGCTGCTTGCAGTGCGCGCTTAGGCCCAGCATCCTAGACCAGCCTGGGTAGGCGATTCATGCACTGGATTAAAAATGCAGGTGGGGTCAATGGGCCTGATCCAACCCATGGACCAGCCCCATGCCATTCATCCAGCCCATAGACCCTGAGCTATAGGGTCTATTAGATACTGGGTCCGTTTACACTTGGACTTTACTGTGCAGTAGCCTATTCTACTGCACATTGAAGCAGCATGTAAAAAACGCGCTAATATGTTAATGCACAGTAGAATACTACTGTATATTAAGTGTCACACAAAAAGTGTCCACTTGCACTACTATGCATTATGCAGCCTAATGCACATCTATTTGGTACCTCATATTGGAGGTACTAAAATTTAAGGTGCATTAGAAAAGGCACATTAATGCACATGTAGATGCTCCCACTGTCTGTTAAGTAATCTCTTTACTTTGGTACCAATCATACCATAGTGTAATGGCCGAATACTACAAAGAAAATGCCTTTTCCTCCTACATTTTGTACACTGAAGCACATCTCTCCAGTCACACAGCTTTCAAGTTCAACATTGCACAGGAATAGTACATGGCAACATGGCTTGCTTCTTATGACAGGTGGATGAGTGAGGTTTGGACAATAATACCTTGTGAGCTGGGAGTAAGCTTGAGCTGGGAGTAAGTTTTGGGGCAGATTCCTTCCCCCGCCAACCAAGAAGAACTTCTCTAGTCATAATCAGCCTCAGTCTGGAACATCTGTGGGACATGCCAAAAATGAGGTAAGGATTTCAGAGCAATTTGGAACAGAGCTGGAGCTCTAATTGCATCCAGCTTTCATTTTGTATTTGAATCTAGGGACTTAGAGTTCCTCTTGTTTTTTCTAACCAAAGATAAAAGCTGAAGAGTCTTCCAGGATCCTGAGAGACTGCCTTTGTACATTGCAAGGATGATATTGTAGATGACCTGGTTGGAGGACTGAGTCACATGAAATTACCATACAGCTAGAGTAGAGGTGTCGATCTAGCTGTATGGTAATCTAACTCATGGACTGGAAGAAACAGCCCATCAGTCATATGTTTGACACCCCAAAACTGACTAACGATCACCGGGGCACTAGAGGAGAACCAGCTATACCATTTCCATCCACAAGAGGGTGCACTGTCCTTTAAGTTGCACTTCTACAAAAACCCAAATGCAAATTCGCTATGTCCCACTGCAGCTGAGGGGCAGTTAGGCCCCTTCTTGAAATTTCTCTCTTGCAGTTTATGGGGTGGGATTTGTGTGTGTAACAAGTTGGGGTCCCAGGGGAAGCTATGACAGCCCCTGGTGGCTCCGCAACCATGCCTTGCTGTGCCCCTAGGGCACTCCCCCTATCTCTCCTGCCATACCTTGATGGAATATAAATAGATAACAGGAGGCTGCCCATGGACCATTGCTCGGCCTCAGCTGCACTGGCCCCCAGGTCCCTGGCTGGGCCTCTGTGCTCTACCGTGCCCAGCAGGGCACACAAAGCCTTATGGGCTAACTGCATAGTTCCATAGCCTTCCCTTTACCACGCCCCATGCCTCACGGGTGTTACTAGTACAATGTCCCTCTGTTGGGGCTTTGGCCTCCTCAGCCTCCGCCCCTTCAATCTAGCTAGGCCTGCTAGGCTAGGTTCACTGGACAGGACCCAGCTTTGAGGTACTAGCTTCCCCTATCCTCTCTAGGCAACGAGCCCCTGGCTTCTGTATGCTGAGCCCCTGGCCCCTCTGTGTCTGCGCCCCTTGCCCCTCTGTGGCTCACCAAGCCTGTAAGCCCTGAGCCTGCCCCTGGCAGGGCTCAAGGCAATCTCAAGTGCCCCCCTGGACACTGATGAAGCTTCCACCTCCTTATAGACTCATCCACAAACCACCAGTCTATGCCAACATAAATACAAGTCCCTGGGCTATAACATAAGTAAAACAGTAGAAGCATCCTCTTTAAGACTATAAGCCTCTACTAACCCAGTACCCTGGGTAGGGACTCCTTCCCTAGTGGCAGCCAGGGAGAGGCTGCCCCCCGTTTATCTTACCCCTGGGCTTATATGCTCCCCTGGTGCTGCCTGCATCTGGTCATCTGACCGCTGCAGGTGCTGGCTAATTACCCATTAGCAAGTTGCCCTGGCAAACTGCACCCTGCCTGCCTGCAGAGCTCTCTGGCAGGGCTGCCTTCCCTCTAGGTAACAGGGAGCCTGGGGCTCTCTGTTACAGTGTGGTGCCCTGGTTTTCTTTCTCACTGGCCACGTCTACACAAGATGCTGACAGAAGTAGCATTGTGTGGCGAAAACTGTGACATGACTACTGTGCAGTGTATTAAAATACTGTGCAGTAGCATCACAAAAAAAAACATTTGCCAGCACTACTGCCCAGCAGCTCAGGTTATTGCACATTTACTTAGCATTTGTTTATACTGGTACTAAATAAGTGCATAGTAACCACTGCATAATAGCGCCTTGTGTAGATGCAGCCACTTTGTTTTTTTAAAAGCTTATTAGAATACAGATGACCGTTTTTAGTAACTAAGATGTTGTTGAACAGGTTGCCACTTCAGCCATTTACACAGGGACTTCTCTCAACCCTCTATTCCCAATCCCAATATTTAGGTCTCTTAGACTGAGATGATGTAGGATGTGAGGGAAGGAATCTAAAGGCTTCAGAAGACCTAAGTGCAAGAGGACAAGGCATAGGAAGTTGCCAGTCATTAAATGAAAAGCCTGAAGCTTAGCAGGGGAAGTTTCATGGGGTACAGAAGAATGAGAAAATGAGAATGTTGTTGATCAGATCCCTATACATCATTTGAACATCTACCTGAAGTTTGATGATATAAGTGAGGGAACATTCATGGAACAATTAGCTAAGGACATCAGAGCTAGCAATATGAGAGGAAAAGACAGAAGGGGTAGATATCTACATTACAACTGTCCTCTTTCAAATGCTTCCTCCTGTGATGCCTACAATATACCTCACAGCCTGTTTATTATTTCATTAGAAAGCTCATGTGTGCTGTAATCAGTGCTCATCCAGCAGACACAATCATTCCTTTGTGGTTTCCCAATCTTGTTTTTGTATCTGCTTTTTGGTACATCTCCCATATCAGACTGTAAGCTGTTTGGATCATGGACAATCTTTGTTTTATGTATATACAGCAACAAGTGTGAGGGGTGGGGGTTGGAGCCTTGCCACTAAGAAACAAGAAAATAAAGACACCTAGTCTGAGAAGAGCAGCTACTGGTTAGGAACCACCTATTTCAATACAAGTGGGAGTCAGTAGTGTTCAACTCTTCAGGATTTTCACAGTCATCAAGAGGAGCAGACTTAGAATACCTGATCCAGAGCACACTGATGTCTTAGGGCTCTGATTCAAGCCATAGGATCTCTTATCACACCATCAAGTATGTCATCAGGATCTAGAACTGACCTTCCCATGGGTACTTTGCAGGTCATATAACCATCAGGATGGTTACATAAACTTATCATGAAAACTAACCGGAGTACTGCAGATCAGCAACATTAGCCAGACATTTTTATTTCTACAAAGATACAGATTCCAAACTACATAGCCTACAGAAGAATCCCAGTCGGCAGCCAAAAGAAATCACTCTGCATTTGCTAGACATACAACACCAATAACTGGGCTGGCAACTTAGGTGCCGAGTGAGAGGAAACAGCAACTCTCTTTTTAACTGAGAACCACCAGAGAGAATGTGCACCATCTGATCCTGTGGCCCTTTCTACTCTTTGACAAGAAAATGCTTCATTTTAGTTTAAGATGTCAGCTCCTTCTAGTCAATAGTCAACATTTCCTCAAGGACATGTATCTAAAGCAAAACTTTGGATCAAGAAGAAAGCATCCTGTTCCCCATGAATTAGCATAGGGATCGTCCACATACAGTGGGACTGGGATGAGAGGATTGGAAGTTAGGTCTTGTAAATCTCCAATAGATCTTAGGTCAGCCAGCCAAACCCCATCTCCCCTTGGGCTTGTGAATAGCACCCAAAAATAAATCAAACATGAAAATAGGGAAAATTAAGAGAAGCTGTATCTGAAATGGAAGCTGTGTGCATTGGAAAAGGCAGAAGATGTAGAGATTATTAGATCATAAATATATTCTTTTAGGTTTACCTTTCTTTTACCACAGTAAAGAAATAAAAGGGGGAAATTCCACGTTAACCATATTCTACAATATAAACAATAACCGTGTAAGAAGGAAAAATGCAAGTGGAAAATTCAAACACTTCATCATTCATATTCTATTTTGCTTCTTGGTTCCCCCTGGAAATCAGAGAAAATGTCTACATATGCCACTGACAGAATTTCCATTTCAGCTACTGCTTCTTCTGACCTTTTCCTGTTCTCACTTACTTTTTCAGGAAGAGCTTGCGCTTCTAGTACTTTTACTGATTTATATATTGCCCTTCACAAGCCTCAAAGTGTTCTACAGAATTAAAACTAAACAAGAATCACTTTACCTGTCATTGAAATATAACCGCTTCTGGAGTAGGATGTAGGAAATATTATAATAGAACCATCAACTCTATGCAGTAGTTTAGAGGAAGGTGTCCAGATGAGTGCAGTGCAGCTGTTTTCTGAGACACTGATGACAGGTGTTGGCCATAAAGCCAGCATAGCCAGCCACAAAAAGATTGCTGCAATGCAGATGGGCTACCTAAGTCACTCTGTTTCCAGTTCCTAGTAGGGGGTTCCAGGTTGGAGAAAGACAGTTTTCTTGTGCTCCACTGATCCCCAAGTGGTGATTACTGGAAGATGGGGAAAACTGGCTGTGTTAAGGAAACCAACCTCATACACAACCTGCTAAGAATAGTGCAGTGCAAAGACCATGTTTATGGTCCTCTTCTAAACTGCACTATGCACTCCCTAGCCATAGATGAATGCATGGGTCAGGAACTAAAGTTACTGTACAGTTTGAGTGAATGTAAAATGTACATAGATGAAATGTAACTGAATACTCCTGACTAGATTTTGTCCAGAAGCCCAGGAAAGTCACCCCGACTCTTGCAAGCAAAGTATAGTCATCTATTTACTGACAACACCTGGCCATAAACCAGTGTTTTTATGTCAATATTATAATGGAGCCTCCAACAGCACAGTTTTTACTGGATGTGCCCAGTACAATTCTAGTAAGCATGACATGAAAACATGACCTGCACTTCCAGAATCTGGAACCAACTTCCTAGGGAAGTGGTCCTCGCCCCTACCTTGGGTAAATTCAAAAAGAGGTTAGATGATCACCTGTCTGGGGTCTTGTGAACCCAGCATTCATTCCTGCCTGTGGCAGGGGGTCAGGCTAGACGATCTGTTCAGGTCCCTCCTGATCCTAGCTACTATGAAACTATGAAACTTCTACCAGTTCTTTCCATGGTGAGTAGGATGGCCATCATAGAGGACAGTCCAATTGTCCTCTGTCCTCTATTGATGTGAAACTGGACGCCTTTATGTCAATAGACAATAGAGGACATAAAGGCGCTGAGTTTCATATCAATAGAGGACAGAGTAGCAGAAAACTGGAGTGTCCTCTATGATGGTCATCCTAATTGGTGAGAGATGGAGTGCACCTCCTATGCTCTACAGGTATCCACTCTTACATGAAGAATTCCAAAAACTTTTCATCCAATAAACATGTTTGCTTTTAGAATTTGCAATAGATTATCATGTGCTGGATTTTGTATGTTAATAACATTCATGAAAAATGGCTGTTATGTAAATAAAACTGAGTAACTTCATAATAAACCATGACAAATTAATCCCACAATTACATCAAGCAGCCAACCAGAATTGGAGGGCTGTTATTTAAACATCTGGCTGTGGGGTGATATTTTAAAGATGTATGTGTCATGTATGGAACCAGGATGATTTGGCAAAAACTTCAGTAATAATGTTCCTGGCTTCTCAGTACTTGTTCCTACTTTATCAGTGCTTCCTGTTTCAGTACCTCTCCCTATTGGTAGTCAGTTCAATAGAAACAAATGTACAGTAGCCAATTACTCCCAGAACAACTAAGAATCAACAATGATGTACTCTTGTAATCTGTAATACAGCTATCAAAGCCAATCTATAGTAACTCTGCCAGCAACCAGAAAAAAATGATGTATACAATGGAGATTTTTGTTGCAAGATGCTGTAATAAGTTAGATATGGAAGGCACTGACAGCTTGAAGCCCTGTTTTAGGTAATTAAAAACACAGGTTCCAATCCTTGGCTGAACTGTTAGTTTTATCCTGTGCTATTGGCACAAAGTGATCCTAAAGACAGTTTACCCAGCAGTGGAACAACCAGTGGAGTGGGATCTTGTGATAGGGTAGAGCTAGTAGACTATAGTCCCTGGGTAGATCATAATCCCTAAGGCAGAGAGTCCCGTCCCCCCTTCCCCCCTTTCCCCCACAATCCATTGTTTTAAATGTATACTGCGATGAGCATGCATCTGGCCCCATGCCAAAAATCATAAAAGCAGCAAAATGTAACCTTTCAATAGTTGTACATATACACGCATGGGGCATAGCTACAATGATTTGGACATTGCTAGCCACATGAAAGCCCACCCCAACCACTTGCTACCACAGCGTGCGCATACACACAGTGCTGAAAAAACATAGCTGTTTTTTGGAATTTGCCCAAAAGTACTTCCCTTACCAATCTTGGGCTTCCTTAGTCTCAGCTGTACTTACTAGAGTGCCACTGTGCACACACAGGGCCACTCTAACAGTGCCCACACTCCAGTTTTTCAGCGCTCATTATTCATGAAGCAGAAGCAAGAGGAAAGGGTGGAGCTGAAGCTAGTGGGAAGGGTGTGTCTTCATGACTTGATACAGTCCATGCACAGGCATGGCGTAGACATGCCGACACACTCACTTGCTCAGAATTGTTCAGCATAATCCTCATCCATAGCTAAGACTCAGGACTGTTCAACTGAGCTGATGCCTGATTTCTGTCACTGGAATTTCCCAGACATAATAAAGAATGTCAGACACTTATCCCCTCCCTCTGCCTGTAAAATGTCTGTAGTCTGTTTATCTTTACTTGAGAGAGATCTGAAAGACTACCAGTAAAAACTGCAAACCATGTAAAGCATTTCTGAAGTGGTTCTACATTAACATTGGTGACAAACAAACTGCATGATGGTCTAGTACATTCACTTCTATTCATTTGTTATGGCTTATCTAACATTTATACTACATGTAAAGCCTACATCTCAAATTCATATCATTGTGATAGGGTATGCAGACCCCTAAAAGGATACAGGGTATAGTCAGTGGTCTGCTGGGTGGTCTAATCTTCCCTAATAGGTATCAGGCATTCTATGAGGTGCTAAAAGGGAGGGCCCTGTTCAGCTGCTTTGGGAGTGGGAAGAGCAGAAGACTTAATTTTACTGTAAAAGAGCAAAATGCAAGAAAGCCAGGACTCAAGAAGACTGCTTCCTGCTCAACCCTCCTCTGTGGGAAGAAGAGCCCAGCAAGACATGATCACTTGTATGGCTGCCAATGAATGGGTTAGGCTTGCCAAAACTGAGGCAGGGTGGAAGTGTTTGTTTTCTTGGTGCTTTGCGCAGCCTGGGAAGGTTTGACACAAGTCTGCTGAGGGCTAAACCCAGAAGGAGTGGGAGGGTTTGCTTCTTTGTGCTTAGTTGGGACTTAAACTGTCCTAGAGGGGATGGGATTTCTATGTGATCTCATTCGAAGCTAGGTCACGTCAACCTGGATTAGCTGAAATGCAGAAAAGAGGAGGAGGCATGGTCATTCAAACTGGGGTTGCCCTGGGACAGTGCTGCCACAACAACTGAAAGCTTTGTAATACTCCTTAATGTTACCTATATATGCTCTGTTCAGAAACACTCCAGCTGTGTGACTCACAACTGCTGGGATTATGTGGATTTTAATTTTCTTAATATCTCTTCCCTCAATGGCTCAGTCTGGCAGACATTGGAATCTATTGGCTTTTGGGGTACAGGAAGTCTGGAGGAAGAATATATTTTTTGTCTATTGTGCATTTTTGTCTAGTGTTCATTTGCATCTGTACATGCCTGCATGTGCGCATGCTACTGTAGCCAAATTAGTATCCTGTGGAAAATATAAGTTAAAGTCCTATGATTCTGTGGTCATCTTGAAAGACCAGAATAGATGCTTTTCTATGATTCATACATTACACTGAAAGTTTTTCTGTCATCTGTAAGCCGCTGTAAGAAGAAAATAACAAAAAAGGTTAATATTACAAAAAAGATTTTGTTTAATAAATTGTATGCACAATAAATCCATTTGTGCAAGGATCATGGTGTCTCTAGCATTTGCATGTTTTTAAAGAATATTCTTAAGCAAGTATTTTACAGTATTATGCCCCAGAACAAATACTATTTAGAGGATTTATGCTCTCCTCATTCTGCCTTCAGATTTCCCATTGAGCCTGTGGAAACTGACATTATTTTTTTTTCTCAGCACCACTAATGCAGTTCCCATTGAGTTTACTAGCCATTGTTCTGTTGTAACAGAGAACAGAATTGGGCCCAGTTTATATATGACCAGAACAGGCTGATTGGTTGAAAGGGAAGATGAAAGCAATTTAAGAAAATATAAAAGTGTGTTACAAACAGTCTAAAAACACCATGCACTGTGGTTGGCAATTCTGAATCCTGCCATCATATGTTTTCATTTTAGGCAAAACTAGAGTCAGTTGTTCTGAGCAAGTCTCAACATGTCAACAATATAAACACTGTACTTACATCAGAAATAATTAAAATAATATATATTTTACAGATGGTCAAGAAAACTGAAATATGAGGTCTGCTATGCACTTTATATATATAATGATAAGTCTGCAAGGGAGTATCTTTTCTTCAGTATACATATAGCTCTTCTACAATCATCACTATATTGAAGATCAGTAACGGAGATGATGGTTATCTTGGATTTGGAACAAAACTGGTTGTTGTTAAAGTGTTTCCCATCCAGATAATGAGATGTGAAATAGCTGTGATATAACTGAAAAAGGGAGTGTTGGTGCATCATACATCCTTGCTTGACTGCCGTTCTAATAATGAAGGGGTCCATTTCCGAGCCTCTATTTGATTGAATCAAAGGCCTTAGTCAGGTCTTTGTTTTTGAATATAGTTACGATTCTGGGATCTCTCAAGCCACTAGGAATCTGTTCATGTTTCCAGAGTTTTTTTCCCACCTTGCTTATACAATCCATCTGGTATTCCATCAGGACCACATGCTTACTTTTCTACATCTGCTAAATGGCTTCCAAGGTCTCTTGATAAATTAGTGGATCTGCAAAGTAATTTTTAATGAGGTGCTGTGGAATTACTAGGATGGTATTGTGTTTGACATTTAATCTCAGTTTAGAAGCTCTTGAAAGTGTTTCTTCCACTGTGTGTTGATGGTGGTGCTGTCTCTAAGGAGTGCTGATCCATCCTTGAACATCAGAGGGGACAGTTCCTTGTGTGCTTGACCTATGGGCGACTGGTGCCTCCCAAGTCTGGGGGGGCACCAGATCACCGATGGGGGAGGGGAGGGCCCCCCAGCAGCCGATCGCCGAGCCCATAACTACCAGCAGCGAAACCGGTAAAACCAGAAGTGCACTGCCACCAGCACTGGCGGTTTCATGACTGGCACTTCCAGGGGGTGCATGGCCAATCTCAGAGGGTGCGCGTGCACCCCCTATGCATCACCAATGGCTTGATCCATAGCTAGCTTTGGTTGCACTGAAGAAATTATGCATGTTGTGGCTGTCAGCATACTTTTGAATCTCGTTTGCTTTGCCCTCCCACCACTTGTTCTTTCAGTCATGAATTTTCCTCTGGTTCTAGGCTTAATGTGGCAATAGATGTCTTGATATGTTTGGAGATGATGTCATTCTGGCAAGCTTTGAAGGCTCTCCTTTTTTGCCAGTGAAAGCTTGCATTTCCCTATCATTTTCAATGAACCAGCCCTGATGTTTCTTTATGGAGAAGCCTAGAGATTCTTCACATCCCTCATAGATGCTTTCTTGAAGCTCTTTCAGTGATCAATGGAATCAAGATCATCAGGGAGGTTGGAGAGTCACTTTGAACTGTTTCTGTGAAGTGTATGAAATGCCTGGACTCATTATCAATTTTATGAAAATGAAGATCCTTTACCAACCCATCCCAAACCAACCAGCTCCACATATTACAATTACAAAACAGTTCTTGGAAAATGTTGAGCATGTCCCCTGCATGGGTAACCACCTTTCCCAAAATGTAAACATAGATGACAATATTCAACACCAGATAAAAACTGGCAGTGCTGCTCTTGGACATCTCTGAAATCATGTCTTTAATGATCATGACACTAGGACCCAAACCAAACTTCTGTCTATCAGGCTGTTGTAATTCTTGCCCCATTGTATGGATGTGAAACTTGGACAACATATCATAAACACCTGAAAGCCTCTGAATGTCGCTGTCAGTGATGTCCTCAGAAAATCCTCTGTATCAATTAGAAGGACAAAAGAATGAACATCAGCAAGTTTCCTGCCCTGCAGCCTGAGTCAGCTTGGTAAAGCTCAATCAGGCTTCTGCCCTGCAGCCCTTGCTAAGTGTGACTGACAGTTACAACTAATCAAAGCCAGTTGACACCAAGCCCCTTCCCTCTGATCAGTTATGGAGCTGCTTTAAGGAACTCCTGCAGCACCTGAGCCTTACTGCACACAACATACTGGTCTCCAGTCTCTGAGTAGCTCCTCTCCTGGCAATGGTCCTGGCTTTCCTGATTCTGGACCCTGCTTTTGGCTTGTTCCTGGGTTGCAGTTTTGGATTTTTCTGCAGTTCTGTTTTCTGGCTCCTGACACCAGTTTGGCTCATTCTTGGACCTCACCCTGTGGATTGTCCTTTGGATTTGGTAACCAAGTTACTGATGCCTGGATCCTGAGCCTGACTTGGTATTTGGCTTCTGACTCATGGCTTCTGCCCCTACCCCTGCAATCCCTGGTCCCACTCCTGGCTGGCCCGGTGGACTGTCACATGGCTCAAGTAACCATAGCCACCATTAACATCATGTTTCTATGGCACCAGCCATGAATGACTTGTGTCATCTGAGGCTGGGGGGCACAGTGACCACCAGCGGGTGGTGTCAGGGCTGTGGCAGCGGTGAGCAGGGACTGCCCTCAGATGACCGTGGTGACTTTGGCAGCAAGGACGGGCCAAGTGGAGACTGCCCGCAGGAGACTGTGGTGATGTTGGCAGCAAGGGTGGGCGAGCAGAGACTACCCGCAGGCAGCTGTGGCGGTGTTGGCAGCGGCGGGCGTGGGGCGGGTGGGAGTAGTGACTGCTTGCAGATGCCGGTGGCAGCATTGGCAGCGGCCAATCTCAGGGGGGGCACATGCCCTCCCACACACATGCGCTCCCTACGCATTGTCTATGGCACCAACTCTATTGGACATGACATGTCATAAGGATATCTGACAAGTAGCTCATGAAACAGATCTTGTATTCCCAATTCACCAATGGTCGCTGCTCTCGAAGTGGGCAAAAGAAGAGATTTGAGGACACCTTGAAGACCAATCTAAGAAATGTGATATTAACATCAATACCTAGAAGATTTGTGCACTGAATTGCCCCCAGTGGTGCTTTGATGTACAACAAGGCATCAGTAATTTCAAGCAAACTCAGCTCCCTATGGAGGCACATAGGTGAGAGAGACAAAGGAAAAGAGCTGTAACCTTACATCACCAGAATCCACTCTCCTTACATCACCAGAATCCTCTCTTTCCTCCCAGAACTATTTGCCACATCTTCAGTTAAACATGAAAATCTCAGATCCATCTCTTCAGTCATCTTCAGACTCAGTGATTTACTAGAAGACTGTCATCCCTGTATCAAGGGACTGCCAATAAAGCTACATTTAGGAATGTAGGACTAGTAAGTGCTTCCTGAGCCATTAGATCCAGGCCCCTCTGTGCATATAATACATTTACATTCTTTTATGTAGAATTATTTTACTGTCCTTTTTTCCATGATTAATATCTAATCCTGCATGGTGTGAACTTGAGGTGTAGAAAGAAGAAAGAAGAAAAAAGAAGAAATTCCAGCAGTAATGTTAGGTTATGGAGAGCATATCTGAATGTAGTGTTAGACTGACTATACCTTCGAAGTGCACAGGTAAAATAAATTGGCTCCTGTTCTCTATGGTAATTCTCCTGAAGAAACAAGCCCTATCTCATTCAGTTTCTTTATATAACCAAACCAAGAGCTTCTACAGAGGCCTTCTTCTCTGGCTATAATGAAGAAGTAGGAAAATGAATAACCACATAGTTCACATAGTTTCCATTGTAAATATTGTAATGTGGTATGACAGTTATGGAGAGATTTGAAGTGTCCAGTTCCCTCTATTCACATGCCAAAAATAATACACCGAAAAAGAATTTAAGGCAAAAATTCCAAAATTTCTAAAAATAATAAAAAAAAAAAGCTCAGCTTTACAAGGACAGAAAGTTAGACTTATGACTAATGCTTAAGGCTGGAAGTCCTGAACCTCACTCCAAAACATATCACTTAGACCAATGCTTCCTAAATTGACTACTGATTTGGGTTGCCCTTTTTTAAGTGTTCCCCATTTAGGTGCTTCGGGCCTCTTTTTTCAGAAATGCTGGATACTCACAACTCAAAATTCTGGGGAAAAAAAGACCTCCAGCTTTCTTCAACTTCTTCATCTCCAAAGAAGTTGATTTGCTGTTTCATAAACTCTGGAGAAGCTTAATTCATTCACTCTTTCTAAAGTGCTCTGCAATTCTTTGATGTAAGACCCAGTTGAAGTATAGGGTATTTATTATTATAATATTAGGATCTTGTTTATAGCCATCTGTTTCTTACACCACCAAAATTCCACAGAATAAAAGCCAATCTTTTTACTTGTTGTTTCATGTAATTGGAAAGAATCTGATTTTTTTTTTCCCCAGTGTCAGCAGACAGGAAGAAACTATCACACACATCAACCCAACATTTATGGGTTTAAAATAATCCTACCATCATTCTTTATATGGTATATAATGGATCACAGTGTAGGACTTATAATATGCACGTCTCACACTCCTCAACTGAATACTTTTCTAATGAAAACAAAATTGCATATATGATTATATATAAACATACACACATTCACATATATACATATTCAGATCTATATACAGATTTATATATACACACACACATATTTATAATTTTTGTTTTCATTAGCAAAAACACCAAACTAGGAGTAAGATACTGGCCAAAAATTCAAGTGGAGCCTAAAGTTAGTTTTATAATTATAGTAATTATAGGTGCTCTGCAGGGAAAAGCCCCATTCTTAGTTACCTAAGTCTAGGTTCCTCTTTTTAAAAACTTTAGCCAGCATTACTAAAGTTGATTTTTGTGATATAACTGTGCTTAAATGTTAAAAGAATTGCACACTGTCACTTATAATACGAAGGATCTTCCCAAGCATTGAAGTGAGAGAAATGATTATGGCAGTGGGAGTTTTGCCTGAGTAAATATTGCAGCGTTAGGCCCTAATAACCCATAGCAATAACAACGATAGATTAAGTTTGTCAAAAGGATTATGTAAAAACGGAAGTGAGAAAAAGGACAGTGTGATGGGGAAAAAAATAGAAGTAGGTTATTCCAGAAGAAGGATATGGGGCAGCATATCAATCCATGCCTGCATTTCAGTCTTGCCTTCTTTTCCATTTTCTTTCTTTCCTTGACAATTTTCCTTTCTTGTCGTAGTGACCTAAAAGTTTTAGCATTAAAAAAGAGCATATAACCATATACATCTACTTTTAGGTCCTATTTCCACCTGTTCAGATTGTCTCATTGATTCTTGCAATATCTTTTTGAGGATGTTGCACATGTTTATGGTGCTATACAAATAGCATACGCTCATATACATGTCCGGGACTATGCTGGCTTATATTGTGAAACGACTATCTGAGACCAGAGCAGCCTCAAACCACAATAGCACACTCCAGAAGGAGGCAAAGCTAGGATGAATTGTGCCATCACAGTTCTTATGAAACAATGGTGGTGAATTGCCTTCTCTGGTACAGGCAGTTTGACTGATGCAGGGAGGTGTTAATTATATCTCCCAGTGGCAACTTGTCTGCATCTGAATCTTTAACTGTAATTATGTGATGAATACATTCTCTTCGTTTTTCTTGTTTTAGTGAATTCAGCACTGATAAAGTTGGCAGATTCATTTTACTGGTTACAAAATTGTCTGACAATATCTCCTAAGCACATTTTCCTAAGATTTCATTAAAGTGTTTTGTGGGAATTTTAAACCAAAAAAAATCAACCATCTCTAAGTCAAAGCACAAACAGCAGCGAGGAACACTTTCCCTTTCAGGCCCCACAAACCACACCTTGGGGAGTTATCTGTGATGTGTAATTGCCCACTGAAGTCACACACTATTGTCTGTGCTTTCCCACTGAATAAGTGAAACTTCTCTAAACAAGTGGGGAAGTATCAACACGTTTTTTAAGATGACCATAAGAGCACATTTCCCAGGAGGTGTTCACAGGATTTTCTTTTTCTGGTCATTAAACATTTCTCCTTTTATGAACATTAACAGAAAAACAGATCAAAAGTGACAAAATACTGAATCACATCTGCAGGTTTCATTTGAACAAATAGGTGCAAATGCTTTTTCGTGGCATATGCTCTGCTCAAGTCGGTGATAACTTACCACGTTCTCAGCTCAGGAAACCTCAGGAACTGGAGAATATGGGAGACATCAGCCCTACAAAACCTCTTGAAGAAGGCTGTGCAGCTAGCAGACGGGCAAGTGTAGAGTACATAGCTGGAATCTGCAGACTCACTCTCTGCTTGCTCACAGATACGGTGTGTGTCACAGTGGGCCATTCCTGGGAGAAAAATTGCCAGGTCCTGTCACCTGACTTTCATTTACTGCTGTCCCACTTCCAGCATTTCTGCTGCTGGTTCTAAGTAGACAAGGAAATTAAATAAAATGTATACAAAAAGCCCCCATGGACAGATCCAGGATTTTGTTAAGGGGTATGTGGAAGCAGTGACCGGCACTGCTGGGGTGTCTGTACCCCCTCTGACAGCCTCTTCCCTCCTCACCAGGGTGCACAGATTGCTGTGGGAGCAGCAGCCGGGGACTTGTTTTAAGACCCTAAAGTAAGCATTCTTACTTGCTTCAGGATCTTAAAATTTCTCCCCCCTCTCAGCCACCCTTCCCTGCCTCTCTGTGCTCAGTGACATCCCCTGCCCTTCCCTGCCTCCCCCACCACTGCTGCCACTGTCCACTGTCCACACTGTCTCTTGCTGACCTGGATGCAGGGAGTATGTGGAGGCTGAGCTCAGCCAGGGACAGTGGCAGTGGCAATGGGCAGGTTCCCTCTCTCTGGTTATCTCCCAAGCTAGTAGGGAGCATGCCAAGGGACTGGGCAGAGAGAAGGAACCTGCCTGCCACAGCCCCACCACCACTGCCACTGACCCTGGCCCCAGAGCAGCCCAGCTAGAACAGGTCAGGAGTGGCTCTGGAGCTCCCCTATTCTCCAAGTCAGCTAGAGTCAGCAGCAGTGGCAGTAGGGGAGGGGAGGAGAAGTGCCTCTGACCATGGAGAAGAAGAAATACTTACCTAGTTTGGGGACTTAATAAAAAGTCCTCGTCTATTGCTCCTACCTGAAAGCAGGGTGTAAATGTGTCACTGTACCCGCCCTCTGGATCCACTCCTGACAACTCCCCACACTTTATCTTGCTTTGGAAACTGCTGAGCAAAGCAAGTCTCTTTTTTAACCCTAACATCTGAAGACAAAAGTCTTATTGTATAATCAAAACATTTGAATGAAATCTTTTAGAGTACAACATTAGAACTGATGTTTAAAGTGATAGCAGTTTATACATGTTTAGTGTAACCTGTCATTGCAAGGTGGGAAAGCAAGCTAAGTGCAGAATGGTGATTTTTACAAGAAATAGTTGTGGCCCTCAGAAGTCAGCAAGGTAATATAATGAATAATTCAGATTTCTAGTTCAATACATATAGTTTAAAGAAGTGACAAAAGATCACATTTCTGTGACTAAACATTTCTGTCAATGTGCTTCTATCTTATCTGTTCATGTCTCCTTTTTTTGTTTATGCAAGTTGTTTTTATTGGACTAGGAACAGCAAATTTCTACAATTTTATAACCATGTGACACTGTTGTCATTGCTTTTAGCACAGGAAATGGTACATCTGTTAGTAAAAGAGACTGAAAGAACCCTCCTATGAGTCACTAAAAAGCATTTGCCAAAACTAATTAAACCTATGCCAAATATGACAAGTCAGTTCAAGACCCTTAACAATTTACAGTACACTAGGTTATTTTGAGGGGAAAGGGGGGTGGGGAAAAAGAGGGGCCAGAGAGGCTCTCTGCAAGTTTGGGATTAGAAAAGAAAATGCATTTATACATTATCATATCAGTTCAAGCTCCCATGTTTCTTCTTCCCTCTCTGTCTCTCAATCCTATCCTGGTTATGAGCCAGCCTTAAGATTGATTTTAAGAGCATTTTGTTCTTTAATCTGAGTCATTTGCAGCCTTGAAGTCATTCATCAATAAATGGAATTAAGAATGGAGAAATAATTACCCTGCACAAATGATGGATTGCACCTAAGTTTATATTTTATTCTTTCCTGTCCAAGTATGAAGTTTTAAATCTTGATCTAAAAGCAAAACTAATCTAAAACGAAACTAGGATCGTGGCTGCCTGGTAACAGATGTGTAATTAGCAATTTGGTGAGAGATGTTGGAGAGTGGAGGTTTGAGGCAGGTGCTAGGGAAGGTGCCAAGCACCAGAAAGTCTTCCTGACCCTGTAGACTCAAATAACTTAGCTGTAGCTACTACAATGAGAGGTCCCCACGTACGGGTGCTACTACCCTGTAAATCAGCACCTGTGGCTGGTTTCCTACTCACCCACTTCTAGTTATGCTACTGCCTGGCGAATACCATGATCCTCAAATAATAACTACAATACAAAGGGACTACCAGAATCCTCTAAAGAACTTGTCAGGTTGTGATTTCCCACAGGGAATTCATGACAATACGATGATCATAATTTGCAGCATAACATGTCCAAATGCTAGTTTGCCAAATATGCCCTGTCCACTAGACATAGTCTTCGGCAATCCCTCAAAATCAAGGATGATTCTCTTCCACGATTATCTTATCCATGCACCCGAAGATGGCTGATGAGGCCAATTGGGATAAACAGACTACTGCAGCTGGGACGTGTTTCCACGTACGGGTGGTGGTGCTGGATTCTTGATTTAGTCCACAAGACAGTATTTCTGCTGCTCCCGCTTATTCATCTCCTGTTGTTATCATGAGGTTTCAAAGTACCAAGGTTCTTCCAGCAGACTCTTACTCCACATGGGGGTGGTCCTGGGCCATAGCCTCCCATGAGTTGATATCAATGTTGCATTTTTTTAAGTTGGCCTTGAGAACATCCTGGAAGTGTTTTCTCTCCTTTCCTCTTGAGCAGACACCTAGGCTGAGCTAGGAGAATAAAACTTGCCTTGGGAGTCTGGAGTTGGATATTTAAATACGTGGCTGGCCCCACAACATTGGTGCGTTTGTCTTCCCAAAGGATTAAAGGATCATCTGTGAGCAGCATTGATGGTACTTCTGCAACAACTTTAGCTATTTCCTGTACATGTCCATGCCTCAGCTCTGTACAGCAAGGTAGGGATCACAACTGTTTGAATGATAAACCATGATCTTGGTTTCTGATTTGATGTTGTGATCTTCAAACACCCATTCCTTCAGGTGTAAGGCATAGTATTTGAGTATAGTATGGGACTGACACTCAAGCAGTACTTGTTCTTCCCTGAGCTATTAAAATATTCTACAAGAATAAGCCAAGAAAATAGCATAATGTTTGATCATACAACTGTAAGACTAATTTTTCCTTTTCTCTATCAAACTAGCAAAGCCAACATATTACATACTAAAAGTCATAAGTCTGGCTAAGCCCAGTTTGGCTAAATTCAACTTGAGCAAAATGTTAATGCAATGTATAAAAGGATATTTCTTAAAAACATTGGCTTCAATAAAGGTGAAATATTAATAGCAGTTATCCTATTTCTGACAAGCAATAAAGTATATATGGTTCTTATTATGATGATAAACATTCAACTAAATAGGTTCTCCATTAATTGTAAACTTCAGACAACTTTCAGAAACAAGAATCTTTTTACATCATAACATTACAGTAATGCAAATCAAATTTTGATACAATTTTGGATAAAATCCTTAAGGGCAAATTCTGGTCAGTATTGTACAATACGTGCATAGAAAGGTGTGGAAACTGGCTACCTGGATTTTGCCTCACACAAAAAGTTGAGGAGAAACCACTCTACATATCTTCTAAGCCGCTTAGTGCTGGAAGAAATAACAGAGATACAAACATGTTACTTTCCTGGCAAGAATAAGCTCCTCAATAAACAAAGGTACACTGAAATTGTCATGGGGCTGATGCTCCCACTTCACTTACCTTAAGTAATACTCTGTTGTGCAAGTAGTTGCCCTGATGTAAGGTAGCAAAATATGACCTTACATCATTCCCCAACTTTCCTCTGCCTCAGTGGATTTTAATATTTCTTTGCTGAAAGATTTACCTTAGAAGTAATGTACTCAAGTAATCACCCCAAATTCTGAAAGTATCATGATAATAAGATTCATTGTCCTGCAACATTATTATAGAACACTGTAGAATATTATAGAATACTGCATTGCCTTGAAGATTAATAAGTGTGTTGCTGATTTCCTCTTTGTTGATAAGAATGACAACAATCGTACTTCCTTGAACTGGAGTTTGTACTTTGTGAACCTCTTTTGTGATGCATGTTTTGTTTTCTTTCATTCATTACCCCTTGGTTTTGGGACGTTCAATTTTCCATGAATACACGATCCTATGGTTCCAAGAACTAGTTCAAGAATGTTCTGTTCTTGCTATGCTCCAGTGCAGGTGGCCTGAAGTAGAGAGCCTAGGCTGGATTTTCTGATCTGGTAAATTCAGCACAAAGTGAAGCCAGGGGAGGGAAAATTTCTGTTGGTGTAAAGGTGGAAGAAGTGGCTCTACTGCTGCCTCCTCCTCCAGCATATCTGTGGTACCCAGTGGAAAGGGGGCATGCTGGGGTCATGCTGGACAAGACAGGTCAGGTGAAGAGATGGAGCAAGGCTCCCTTAATCCTGATTCTCAGCTGGCAGAAGGTCTTTCCTTGCTTTCACCTATATCCATCTCAGCACCATGCCTTAGCTCTATATCAGCTCAGTAGAGAATTGAGCCTATGTGATTTCTCCTTTATTTTGCATTCTTCATATCCTGATTCAAATAATTTTCCCACCATTGCTGTTGCCCTGTTTCCCATTCATGTGATTGTATATTGATATGTAATGTTTTAATAGTTTTCATTATTATACGCTGTTTCAGACTAAATCTGTCTTCAACCTCATTATTCATGTGAATGCATCTCCTAAAATTATTGGAGTTAATTTGAACTAACTAAGAGCTGTTTGAACGACTATTGGCTGCCCTCTACTCTATGCTTTGGTTTTCATTTAAGTTTTTAATTTAAGGCCAATACAAAAAATCTTGCCCATTTCAGACTTGGGAGTCTGTCTCTCTCTTCCCCTTTACATGGAAACTTGTTTTATC
The DNA here is from genome assembly GCF_000455745.1 of Alligator sinensis. Lineage (NCBI taxonomy): Eukaryota > Metazoa > Chordata > Crocodylia > Alligatoridae > Alligator > Alligator sinensis. The sequence continues at coordinate 1,662,732 of NW_005841902.1, forward strand.
CAAAAGGTTCTCTTCATAAAGGTTATTCCAAAGTACAGTGAATCCAAGATTCTCCTTTATGCTCCTAAACACTCATCACCATGGTATATGAGCACTCCTGTGTAAACCAGATTAGTTTTCAGTATGAGCTTTCTCCATTTTTTCATTTGTAATACCAAAAGGCTATCTGTTGCATCTTTAATTCTCTTTCCAGGTCCTCGAAACAATTCAGAATAGTATTAAATCCTTCCTTGATGGTGTTGCTTTTCCCACCACATGTCTTATAGTTAGGATGAATTTTCCCATTTTCCTTAGGATATTTTGTGTGCTGAGGGTAATGCTGTTTCATTTGATCAGTACACAGAAGGAAGTGTGCCATACCATTTTCATTAACTGATGTCTAAATCCAAGTTTCTTAGGATGGGGTCAATGATCAAGATTGTTTGCATCTTTCTGGTGGCTTCACTTGCATACTCATCATTATTTTTGCTTGACTTTGCCACAGTTATCCCTGCCTTTAACATATCCAGACTGGATTATCTCTGGATGGAGCTAAATGGTGAAGTTCATTAGCAACAGCTGGTACAGACTATAACAGACTCTTTCATAGCAGTGTTAGCCACAGGGAACATAGTGTACCAGCTCTGCAAAGACTACACTGACTTTGTATGCACTTCCAAGCAAAATCTGGAGTCCTGATATTTAGAAGACATTTACAGTCTGAGCCATTCCCTTCCACCCACCATCACCAGATTATATCCTGCTCCACAGCTGGAGACATGAAGTCTAAGTTGGCCAAGCTTCATATTGGACTATTCAAATCTGACCACTGGGTACTGCTTGAAGAGGTGATAGATAAGCTGTGTTTTTACTCAACCATGTCTTTTAACAAAATGTGGCATGGGATTTTTAATTACATGTTTAATAAACAATACAATGGGTTTGTTTTAAAAATATTAGAAAGCTAAAGAGCTACAATATGACCTATTTTATAGGACAATATCCACTGTCTCCTTGGCTTGGCATTATTGGGGGGAAAAAGATTCCACTTGTAACTAGTGAAAAAGGATGAAAAAAGTTATTTAAATCTATAGCCAAATTCTTGATATTATTAATACATATATTATGAATAATCTACAAAGGGGTACAGACCTCTTATTTTACACAGAAATTGAGAGGGAAAAATTGCTTCCCTCTGATTATTGAGAACTTTCAGTTTTTGGTAGTCTGGGAATAGTGCTGGGCATTATAAGAGGGCTTCAGTTCAGGGTTTACATGAGAAGTTGTAAAGATTCGTTTCAGAAGACCATCTAGTCAATCAATCAAACCACATTTATAGCCTCTGCAAAGTAAATAGAAAGGTAACATATACAGAGAAAAAGGCCTTCTGTATTAAGTATTAAGGCCTCTATTAAGAAATGATTAATACCTTGCAGCTAATTTTACACAATATTAGACAGAAAGCCATTGATAATCCAGTTATCAGCATATTGTTTGATATATAATGACTGTTAGGAGTTTTATATGTGGAGTAAAGTAATTGCTTGTGGAATAAAGGACAAGCTAGATTATTTTGCAAAAATTTGAAGAGCTTTATAAAGAGTGTTAGTAGAAATGTAATCCCCTCACATGAGAAAAACTTCAGTAAGGGGACTTTGGTAAGGTACCTTTCTCAGTGTAAAGTTAGGGCTAAAATAAGTCAGGGCTAAAATAATTAAACACCTCTTGAGAGCTAACATGGATTTTTTGTCTGTGGCTCATTGTTAGTAACAGTTAAAATTGACTTGCACACATTATATTTTGAAACAAAGCTGATAATAGGATCTGTAATGGGATTTATGAGATTTTTCAAGCTGTAATAAGTAGTGTTTTTATGTATTTTCACAAGGCAAATACTAGTCTTTTACACATGTAAATCCAAAAGAACTCCACTGACTTCTATTTTACATAACTACAACTAAAAGCAGAACTTGGCTCAATAAATTTTACAACTTTAAAGCAATCCCCATAGGTGGTTATATCTGTTATTCATGAATGACACCTTCTCATCCTCCCATGAGCCCCTTGAAATACAAACACAAACACTCAAATGGAAATTTGTAAAAAAAAAAATATATATATATACACATATATGCAGAATTGCAATTAATAGTTACGTTGTAAGAAAAAGCAAGGGCAATTTTTCTTACTGTTATCTCCCCAAAAATGTATTTGAAAGACTAGTTAAGGTGAAATGAAGTCTCCAATGAATGAGTTTTTTAATGAAAAACTTTTAATAGTTATTTTTTTTTATAAAAGACATGCTCTAACTTACAGATTAAATAGGTTACAAATTAATAGAGCACAAATAATGCAGCTTTTGATACAGGATTTGTTTGTTTGCTTTGGACTAGAATAGCTGTTTGGTTGGGCTTCAAATGCTATATTTTGTCCTTCTCAGTATTTCTTTCCAGTTCTCTAGAGCTATAAACTAAGAAAACTCTTGAAATTGAGATCTGAAGAAACATAAATAGCAAACATAGCTGGCAAACAAGTCAGCCTTTAAGAACAAATATTAGCCTGATGTTTTTACACTCCAACATATTGGAAAAGAAAATATACAGATGCAAAGGTAGGTTTTATTTCAGTCACTTCGTAAGACGGTTTATTACAGAGCCACAACTACTACACAGACATGGGATGGTTGTGGAGCTTTGCAAATGGAAGCCACTCTGGTCAAAAGAGATGTGCAGAATTCTACATTACGTGCTACTGAGATTTCTCAGGCCCTGGGAAGACTGAGGGTACATCCACCCCTTAACAACAGGTCCTGCCTTAGGGCCCAGGTAGCAATTTAAAGAAGAAAGTCAGTCTTTATGCATATATTTTTAAATGTTAAGACTCTAATATTTTTCTTTGCAGAGATAATTTAGATGTATGAACTCTACATCTGGGCTCTGTTTGCATTAAAAAAAAATGATAGATATAGCTATAGATATACATCATCTAGCATAAAGCTTTCCATCACACACCTTAAACCGCATTAAGAAACCACCCACCCATTACAATAAATGAACACACCTGCTCCCTTGCGCCCCCGCACACCCACCCGCTGCCCTTCCCCAACCCTATCACAGTCCAAGCCCCGATTTGGGGTTTACATTCTCATTTCATTCCCTGTCCTTGTTGCTGTTGATGTCACTGTCACTTCTGCTGCTGATGATCCTGTTGCTGTCTTCCTCGCTGTCTCCAGGTCCAGTTGCATTGTTGTCCTTTTCGTTCTCCCTCTCCTCTTCCCCTCCTGGTGGGGGGTCCTTGAACAGCCTTTGCCAAGTGTCTCTTTTCCAGGTGGAGCTGGCGGTGTCTTCTCTGTCCTCTCCCACTGCTTTCTGGTAGTAGGACTTAAGTTTGCTCAGAAACATTTTAACATAGTCTGTTTCCTCGAGCTCCCTGTGTCTGTACATCAAAAGGTTCCTGCATTGCCACAGGGCACTCCTGACGCAGGACACAAACTGGTTGAAGCAGGTTGTCTGGGACCCCTGCTGTTTAGTCAGGTGTCCATACAGTGCCGCCTCCCTTGTCATCAGCCTGACTTCTGTCATCTCTTCGCAGAGCTGGCTTACCTTTTTCCATACTCCCTTGGCATAGGGACAGCTCCATAGGAGGTGGTCTGTGGTCTCGCTTTCATCTTGACAGCTTTCCCTGGGGCAGTTGGGACTAGTCCCTTGCCCCTCTCTGTATCTCCACATTCTCACTGGGAGTATGCAGTGAGCTATTAGCCAGTTCAAGTCTCTGTGGTCCTTTCATAGGTCCTTGTGAAATATCTGGTCCCAGGTGGCTTGGCAGTTGTCTTCAGGGAGCAGCTCCATGGTCGATAGCTTGTCTGACTGTCTTCTGTATCTTTCTGTGGTTAGTCATAGTCACCAGGCTTTCCTTCTGTAGCCTGTACTTGCTCCGGAGCTCATTTAGCACACTGTAGAACCAGGGGTATTCCATGGTACACGGTCTCCCTTTGGCTGGTGTGTACACCCCCTATGGTCTCAGTAGGTGACCTGCAAAATACTTGAAAAGACAGGCTGTTTTGGTCACCTGCCCAGTCACCAGCTTGCAGATCTGGTTTGCGTACCATGCTTGCAGGAACAGGGGGATGTCTGGCATCCCCCCGCCCCCGGTCCATTTCTTTTCATATAAGTTCTTCCTTGCCATCACCTCCATTCTGGATCCCCAGAAAGAAATGCACATGGCTCTCAGGATTCTGTATAGCAGAGGACTAAGGATATCCCCAGTGCATCAACTGTTCTGTAGCAACTACCTGCATTCCTGTTCCTATCCTGTGGTAACTAAAAGGATGTGGTAACTTATCCCTCTTTTATTGACAGATAAGCTTCTGCATGGAAGTCCAACTGTAAGGTGCCTCTACCAATTATAAAGCTATTACTGTTTAATCTTAACAATGCCTACATTTCTGCTGGTAAAGTTCCCTAATCCCCTCATCTTCTGTTGCTGGGCATGCATATCAACCAATGGCTTTCAAGCTATATGTTGTCTGCAACACCTTCCATCATCACTTGCAGCCACAGAAAATTTTCATTTACAATTGAGGCTGACAGTAACAGCAAAGTATGTTGTTTCCCACAGCATGTTACTTACTCAGTATTATTGTCCATGGGCCTCTAAAGATCAGGGCATTTTTTGAGGGAACTGTTGTTAGAGATTTGGCAGCACATCACTATTTAAAGGTCAAATAGTACATCACTGGCTTCAGTTCTGTGTTAAAATAAAGGCAACTACCATTTACTCTAAATCAGGTGTGGCCACCTAGCTGGACTCAGGGAAACTACCCATTGGTAAATAATTTGAACCCTCATAGTTAATGGAAAGTGAGCTGAGGTGCACATTCTCGAGAAGTATAAGGCTCAAGGGCAGACAGAATATGCAAAAACTCAGAATGAAGAAAGCATAAGAGTTATATAGCTCTGTCAGGCCTTGGGTCAGCGCAGATGTAGTTAGGGATCTTCTGGAAGGGCTGGACATTTTTAAATCTGCAGGTCCAGATGCCCTCCACCCAAGGGTGTTGAGGGAGCTGACAGGGGTCATCATGGAGCCCTTGGCCCAGCCGTATGAGCATTCGTGGTCATCTGGCCAGGTGCCGGGGGATTGGAAACTAGCTAATGTGGTCCCCATTTTTAAGAAAGGGAGGAAGGAGGACTCAAGTAACTATAGGCCCATAAGCCACACCTCGGTCCTTGGGAAGATCTTGGAGAGAATCATGAAGGAGCACATCTGTGGGGGGCCAGCAGGGGAGATCATGCTCAGGGGCAACCAGCATGGGTTCATCAAAGGCAAGTCCTGCCTGACCAACCTGATTGCCTTTTATGACCAAGTAACCAAATCCTTGGATGATGGTGTCGCCATGGACGTAGTCTTTCTAGACTTTAAGAAGGCCTTTGACACTGTCTCTCACTCCATTCTCATTAATAAATTAAGTGACTTTGGCATTGATGCCTACACAGTTGGATGGGTAAAAAACTGGCTGATGGGGTGCACCCAGAGAGTAGTGGTGGATGGGTCGTACTCAACCTGGCAAGATGTGAGCAGTGGGGTACCCCAGGGCTCAGTCCTCGGGGCCTGCACTGTTTAACATCTTCCTCAGAGACTTGGACGAGGGGGTTGAAAGCACATTGTCCAAGTTTGCTGATGACACTAAGATGTGGGGAGTACAAAATTCTGGGTTACTTTTGGTGAAAATAAGGTACCGGGTCTTGGTTCAGGAAGCAATCCCCCATTGGTGCTGCACCTTGGGAGAAGGAATCCACAGCATACATACAGACTGGGGAGTTCCCCTCTTGAAAGCACAGAGGTAGAAAGGGATCTTGGAGTCATTATTGACTCCAAGATGAACATGAGCCGCCAATGCCAGACCGCAGCCAGCAAGGCCAGCCATACTTTATCATGCATCCAAAGATTCATCTCAAGCCGGTCCAGAGAGGTGATACTCCCTCTCTCTGCGACATTGGTCAGGCCGCAATTGGAGTACTGCGTCCAGTACTGGGCACCACACTTTAAAAGGGATGTGGCCAGGCTGGAGAGAGTTCAGAGGAGGGCCACCCGTTTGGTGAGAAGGCAGCAGGACAGGCCCTACAAGGAGAGACTGAGGGATCTGAACCTGTTCAGCTTCAGCAAGAGGAGGCTGAGGGGGGACCTGGTACCTGCCTACAAACTCATCAGGGGAGATCATCAGCAAATAGGCAGAGCCCTTTTCTCCCCAGCACCACCTGGGGTGACAAGGAACAATGGTCATAAGCTGATGGAGAATAGGTTTAGGTTAGAGATCAGAAGGCAATATTTTACACTTAGGGTGGCCAGAATCCGAAAACAACTTCCTAGGGAAGTGGTTCTCGCCCCTACCTTGGGTAAATTCAAAAAGAGGTTAGATAATCACCTGTCTGGGGTCTTGTGAACCCAGCATTCATTCCTGCCTGTGGCAGAGGGTCAGGCTAGATGATCTGATCAGGTCCCTCCTGACCCTCACAACTATGAAACTATGAAATTATATTAAAAGGTAGTCGTGTTCCTAAAAATGAAATATTTTGCACAGTAACCTTGTTCTATATTGGTATAAAATACCTTGTTAATGTGCTGTTATGTTAGTGTTGGAATTTGCTTAGAAAATCTGTCTCTGCATATTTCTTTACATAGGAACCAAAAGGTATATATTTTTCAAATTACTTATGTTAGTGCTGTAGGTGCAAAGACTTAGCAGATATTGGAAATGTGGCAGCCGAAAATATTTCACTTCTATCACCAGTTCAGAACAGTATTGTGAAAATTAAGTAGTAAGATCTTTCAATAAATAAAATAACATTTATTCATTTTCTTTCTTAAATTCTGCTAAGTGTTCTAGAAAGTACCCAAAATGCCGTATTTTCTCACATACAACACATACCTTTCCACCCAAAATCGTCCCCTCCAAAACAAGGGAAGCAGCGAAGATGATTTTCTGACTAGGATAAAATCACCCTGCTTTGATTCCTGCTCCACAGTGCAGCAGCTATTGCAATTACTATTCAGGCAGCTGAGGGAGTCAATTGACTTAATGGCTCCTTATTTTTCATTTAAGAGGTGTTAACAATCATCTCTCCTTTTTAATGGTTTTGATAGTCTGCTTATCAAACTAACCTTTCTTAAGACAATTTTACTTTCTGCTAACTGCTCCTAAATGCTCCTGCTACTTCAGAGCCCCAGAGACTCTTTAGCTCTTTCAGAAATCATAGATTCATTGATGGAGACCAGTCTTCAGGAGCAGCTAGATTTTTAACTTTAGTTAACCAGGAAAGGGAAGGCAAGTCAGCTGAAGGTTAAGCTCTGTCCCTGCTCTAATGCAGCTGTAACTCTGACAAAATCTCATCTCCATTCTGCCTTTGAAAATGAAGACACACATTATATTCCAAGACATGTTGTATGTGAGAAAATATGGAAGTTTACAGGGGCAGTTATTACAAGTCATAATAAATCGCTTAGTAGAAGTCCAGCTGTGAATGTTATTCATACTGTAACCTCTATTCCATAGAATAAAGTTGTCAAATATACTGTCCACAGGCAGGATGGATCATCTGGCCTGCAGGTCTTCTCATGGTCTGAAAGACTCCCCTCTGCATTAGCCCCCTAGGGCTGGACATTTAGCAACAGCAGCAGTGTTAAACCCACAAGGCTGCCAGAGTCAGGGTCAGTACAGCCATTATCTAGGGAATTAATGCCACGATTGCTCACCCAGCCACCAAATGTTTTGGGTCAAGATCCCTGTTGAGGACTGTGAGAGAGCACAGGTTGTGCCTGACACTTGAAGGGGTTTGAGCAGGCAGTAAGCAGCCGGCTGGTGGGAGCAGGCCCAACCAAGCAGTCACATGTTAGGCAGGAGGCCACCTGATTGGTGGAGAGGCTGGGAGCCTGGCTATAAGGCTAGGCCCCAGAGCATAGCTGGCAGTGGAAGCAAGGGGCTGAAGGAGCAACATCACCCAGCCAGCTGCTGTTCCCAGAACACCTTGGTAGGAACTACGGGCTGGAGGAGGTTCCTGGTCCTGGGCCATGATTTAAACTACACCCTGCTGGGGAGGATGGTGTGGTGGGGATGCTTGTGGCAGGGCAACTTCCAGGAAAGGCTAGGGGAGCACATCCCTGACAGAAAAGCACAGGGCCAAGGCCCACTGAATGAGGCCTGAGGCCCCAGGGACAGTAGGCCCAGAAGCACCAGTGTGGGGGCTTGGGAAGAAGCCCAGTGTGGGGGCATGGGAAAACAGAAGCCCCAGCAATGGGGGCATGATGGCCCAGCTAAGGGGCCAGGGAGTAATGATGGATATGAATGCCAGCTGCAACGCATGGGACATGTTTTAAGGGAAGCTTCAGAGCCATGTATTCACCTTGGCATAAGGGCAATTAAATGGGCAGCCTCCCACCTAGGAACATCTTCAGTTACATCAAAGGCATGGTAGGCGAGGCAGGTGGGTGGACTGCCCTAGACAAGTGGGTGGGCCAGTGCCTGGACCAGCGCCAGGATGACCCACTTCCTACAAGGACACAGTTCAGTAGTGATGGGGAGAACAGTGATGGCATAAACTCCCATGTGCTGGTTGCACCAATACAGTGATTCAGGCAGGTGTAGGAATTAACACCACCACCATTCACCCAACAGTCCAGATCCAGCCTGCAAGAAGCCCAAATTTGGCCCAGGGTTCTAAATAAGTTTGCCAGAATCGCACCCTAAAAAAAGTGTACTGAAACTGAGGCGAGTTAATCTGAATTAACCTAATAATTCTAGAGTGGTTTGCTCATAAACCACTCTAGAACTAGATACATATTTGTAACATTTTTATGAGGCTCTGAAGAGATTTTTGTTTACTATATTTTACACCTTTAAGAGACTAATATCAAGTAAGCCACTATTTTAAAATACAAAGTGAGCAATTAGTATTCCTCCGTAGCCTTGCCTTCATAAAACACAAGCCTTTTCTACTTTGTGTTGTGGCCACTTCAAATGTAAAGCTGATGTAGTAATTCTAGCACTTTTCAGGGCACTGTAACATGTTTGGATTGCTCTTAAACACTGTATTAATAACATTGAATAAACAGTTGATGAAGGTAACATGATGGTAGTTTAAATCCAGTAATCCTGAGAATCATCCCAGGAAATAAAACAAATAATACAGGACTTTGGGTGAGCCTCAAAATCCAAATTTAATCAAGAGGGCATGAGTGAAAAGTTACCTTTTTATGTGGCTGCAGAACTTGAAGAGTTAAATGGTATACTTGTGGGAATCTGATGAACATAGAAACCTGTTTTCCTGTAGGACAGTTCAGTGATCTTTCTATTCCTCAGCCAGGCATCTCTTGTTGACATTTTACAATTGATTTTTTTTCTTTCCTTCGGGCAAATCCCTAAGAAAAGAAATCTCCAAAATGATATCGGAAGTAATTTTGAGGGACAAAGAAAAAACAAAACAGGATTGATTCATATATATTGAGTGCAGAAATACAACAAAGCTCAAAGGAGAGATCACCAATTAAGATTAAAGAGGGCAGTGACAGGCATTTGACATCACAGCCAGTGTCAAATGTATCAGGAAGCCTGCTTCCCATGAAACGGGGATGCTTAGCAGACAACTGATGACAAAAATTATTTTTCTCATCAAATGATGATGTTGCAAAGTGTTGACCTGAATTGGGACGCTCCTCTTTGTTCTGCACTGGGACGGAAACATTGAAAATGTATTTACAACTGAACTGTGGCTCATTATACAGTGACCTCGTACAGAGACCTTTTGTTTAGCAGCAGAGACAAAGTGAGCATGCCAGCCAGAGAGTATAACTGTCTGTTTTATCTGTCTCTTCATGAAAGGCTTTTGAGTCTCTTTTGGCTGCAGCTAAGCTACAGTAGCAGTTGAAACTGGATAGAATTCTATACATATGAATGAATATCCTGCACAAGAATCCGGACTCAGACACGCTACATTCAGCTTATTCCAGAGGTCATGCTAATATAAAACTTCTCATGAAGTGTTTATTTCAAATGTTCTCCTATCCATCTCCTCCCCTTCCCCCAGTTTTTGGCACTGGTTAAGGGCGGGGAGAAGGGGGGAAGTGCGTGAATACCATACCTGGTGTACTTCCACAGCCTAAGGAACACTTTTGAAATGTCCAACTCCTTTTATGATCTTGATGATAGTAGCAGACCCTCAAAAGATAGATTTTGAAGTTGTACGAATGTAGGAATTTAGAATGGAAAGGGGGATCCTGAGTCATGGAGCCCAGTTCCTGACTATGGCAGGCACTATGTGTTATAATCTAATTACAGGCAACCCTCGCCATTCGCGGGGGATACGTTCTCGTATCCCCCGCAAATGGCAAAATCCACAAATAAGGCGCTGTATTCATGATGGCAGGGGCGCAGCAACGGGAGCCTAGCAGTGGCAGGAGTCCAGCGGCAGCAAGCGCAGAGCTCCCGAGGAGCTCCTGTAAGTGCATAAAGTGTATTTAAAATGCGGGTTTGGCATTCATGAATATTTGAAACAGCGAATGCCGAAACCACGAACAGTGAGGGTTTCCTGTAATAAAACTTACCAAGTTCTGTATGAAAACTAGTTAAGGATTTCTTATAACCTTTTCTCCTCTTGAAGGCTGTTCTAGAACCTAAGTCCTCTGATAGTTAGAATACTTTGTCTAATTTTCAGTCTAACTCATGGCTGTTCCTAACTTGTTTCTGTAGCAATATTATTCTTTCCTTTAAGTATTTTCTGCACATCTGGTGTTTACCCCCTAACATAGTAATAGAGAACAATCCTATCCCCTCTCAACTTTCATTTTTCTAAAATACACAAGTTCTTTTAATCTTCTTTTATTAGACATACTCTCCCTTTTCCTTATCACCATAGTAGTCTTCTGTTTCCGCTTCAGTCTGAATTCATTGTTCCTGATTACAGGTTACTAGGACTATCTGCAGAGTTCCAGAAGGGTCTTACCACTTGCTTGGACAATGGCATTAATACTTCTGTATCTCTGTGCAAAATCATGTGAAGCATCCAGTCATCTCATTTGCAGCTTATAGTGACCCTGAGATCAACTAATACATTTGTTTCCAGCCTTTAATCTTCATCTTAGAGCAGAAATTTGTGTTGCTAGTCTCTCTAAATGCATGATCTTTCATTTTCACCAATGAAAATTGAGCCCATTTTTATTACTCTGGTTCTCAAGGCCATTTAATTCATCTCACATGATATGCTGATCCTCCTCTATTTTGACAATGCCTCCCAACTTTGTGTCACTAGCAAATTTCATCAGCACCCTCCTAATTTTTGTACCAAGATCATTGATAAAAATATTAAAGAAACTTAATCCTAAAGCAGTTCTTGAGGAACTAGTAAGCACTTTCCAGCCAAAAAAAATATTTTATTAGCACAACTCATTGTCATCTTTTCTTTAGTAGGGTCAACGTGTTGTAACTTTGATGCTCCAGGAAATATGTGAGAAACAAGGGTTGTTTTGGTGATATGCATTATTGGCCCAACTGTGTAGTTGGGAAAGATGTTAGACAAACTTTTGGGCAGAAAGTGCCTGAAATAAAGGCCCAGCCTCAGAGTGGCTATGGCACTCCCTGGTGGCTGTACTAATCCTGTTCCTTCCATCTGGTCTCTTTCCAGGAACCACCCTATCCTCACCCGCCATGCTTTTCTTGTTATTGTGACTTCTGAGAGGCTACCTACAGAGAACCACAATGTGGCCTTGGGTGTCCTGCTCTGCTCTGTTCAATCCATTGGGCTCTCTTATCTTCCACTCAGTCCACCAGGCTTGCTCACCCCTCACACAGTCCACCAGGCTTCTGGCAGCACGTTCCCAAAAGTCCTGGGCCTCTTGACTTTGTCACCCCTTACTCTGCTCACTAGGATGTGCTTCTCCCCTAAGAACAGTCATAACAGCACCCCTCCCAAGGGTGCCCTCTGTGGCCTCCAACCTCCCCTAGCATCATGCCCATGCCTCATGAGTGTAAGAGTAACATAAATCAAAACCCAAGCATGATCCATTGCAGCTAGAGTGCCTTCTTCTAAGCTCTTCCCAAAAACTCTTACTAAGTTCCACTGGCTTCTTTCAGCTCAGACCCCCCTGGGCCTACTCACAGTTCTCCCAGGCTCCAGTATTGCTTTTCTACTCAGTGCTGGGAGCTCCTTCAGCTAGCATACCCTGGGGAATCTGAGGCTTCCTCCTAGGAGCCAGGCTTATGTGGCCTTATGATGCATTCATTTGTTCAGCCCAATTACCTGACTTCTGATCCTCAGGGACAGGCTCAGGGGTTTCCCTTTTTTACCAATTAGCAGGCTTATTGCTTTGGTCTGCCTCTTCATGGCCTGCATCTGTCACCTGCCTCTCTGGCTAACAGGCTCACAGCTTTGCAGCTAGCCTTCCTGCAAGCTGTGTCCTGTACCCTGCCCTCTGTAACACTGTAGTTGCTCACTTCCAGTAACAGGAGTTGGCAGTCCCCTATAATAGTGCCCTTTAGGTCATGCAAGATGGGCAACTTTGTACCCAAAGGCTTGCCTAACATCTCTCCTGACTATACAGTTGGTCCTATATGTGTGTGTGTGTGTGTGTGTGTGTGTGTGTGTGTGTGTGTGTGTATTCTCCCAACTATACAGTTGGCCCTATTCTATATATATATACAGGCGACTCTCGCCATTTGCAGGGAATATGTTGCTGTGATCCCCGCAAATGGCGAAATCCGCAAATAGGGCGCTGCGTTCATAAATGCAGTGCCCCCGGTGGCTGTGGGGGAGGGGCATGGCTCTGGTGGCTCCGGCAGGAGCCTGACGGTGGCGGCGGGAGCCTGACAGCAGCAAGCATGGAGCTCCCGAGGAGTTCCAGTAGGTGTTTAAAGTGTATTTAAAATGTGGGTTCAGCATTCACGAATATTTGAAACTGCGAATGCTGAACCCATGAATACCGAGGGTTTCCTGTATAGAAAAGCAAGAAGATAGATCGATAGATAGATAGACTGATAGATTGATCAATTGATCGACCTATGTTCTTGTGTGTATATGTATGTGTATATATATATATATATATATATATATATATAATGTGTGTGTGTGTGTGTGTGTGTGTGTGTATGTATGTATTCTTTCTAATCCTATATAGATATATAGCTTCTTGCTTTTCTTCTGCATCAGTGCTCATATAAAACCTCGTGTTCTCTCAGCTTAACTAATAATTTTCTGTGTGGAAATGCATTACTGAAATCAGACATATTACTGAATTCCAGATAGACTAGAAATGAGATCAGGCAAAAAATCTGATATCTTATCAAAGAACAGATAGAAGTTAGCTGGTTACTGTATCATGATATAAAGGACATTTACAAAATCCTAAATGACAGCTATAGTCAATAGATTTTTCAATAGCAGCCTCCAGGACCAGATGGCAAAATTAGTCTACTTGTTGCCCACTGTTCGAAGACCCTGATTCTGCACATACTTACTCATGAACTTAACCAAATGATTAGTCCCATTGATTACAGTGGAAATATTTAAGTATATCAGTATGTTTCCAGCATGCCATGATGCATCTAAGGCTCAGGCAGAATTCAGGCCTTGAGAACTTGTAGACATTGAGCCTGATTATCTCACCTGTGCTATGGTACATCAGGAGTAAGTTTGCTGAAATCAGTGGAAATATACCAGTGTAAAATGAACACGAGAGAAGAATAAAGCCACAGATGAGTTCCCAAGGATTAAAACAGATACAAATTTTGCCCAGATCCTCAAAGAAGTTGAGGTGCCTAATCTCTTTTGAAATCAGTCTCTTATAAAAATAAATCAACTGGCATTATGGACCTAAATGTCTTTATGAATCTGGTCCAATGAAACTGACATTTCAGAGCTAACCTACACTGATACTGATAGAGGCAGCTCATCCCTTATGGACAACCCCTGCCCTCATGTCTGCAGTCATTGAAGCCTATCTGAGAATAGTAGCGTGTGGAAATAGGATCTGCCCCCCTTTATGTCACAAGGCTGCATAGGTCTCTATGACTTGAGTGTTTGGTAAGTGGATAACTGGACATCTCACCCAGATAGCAGGGGTGGAAAAGGACTTAGGACCACCTAGGTTCTAAGTCTAGAAGAACCACCTTGATGCTGTTCTGCTGCTACACAGATAAAGGGGAAAAATGAAGACACCCTTCCAACCAGCAAAGGGACAAGATCAACTCAATCTCCCTAGGCTCTTCAAAAATCTTGACTCATTTTGGTAAAGTATCCTGCTTGTCACTGGAAAGTTGATTTCTTAGTCCATGTGGTGGTGTATTCTGTGGTGAGCAGGGTCACTGCAAATGGTCAATGGCCAAGATTTAGTCCCTCTCTTGAAGACGATCTCCAATGGTAAGTCTATGCCACCTCCTGATTGAGCTGCTTAGAAATAAGCCCCATCCACTCATGCACACCCGGTCCCACAAAGTAGGCAGTGAAGGAACTGTGGGGCTTGGAATAGACATGGACGCATTCCTCCACATGAGCTGGTGGAGGTTATATTATGATGGTGTGCTCAGGTTTGCAAAGGAGGGTTTACAAACATACCCTAAACACTCAAAATCTAGCTGCATTGAAATTACTTCTTTCATCCATTTCTTGATACCATGGTAAACTTTGCTGCATTGGTCTACTGTCTCAGATTTGATGAAGCATGCCTTGCATTCAAAAGCTTGTCTAAATATCCCAACCATGTAGTTGATCTAATAAAAGCTATCACCCACAAAACTCCTTGCCTCCATACTCCCTAGACACTTTCCAGGTTGGACTTCTTTAGATTCTATCACCTTTATTTCTATATATATCTAACTATGTAGTCTGTAAAGACTAACATATGTTCTTTTTCACTGGGCACTTGTAATGCAAAGAGTCTTTCCTGAGGAAATGTTTCTAGGTTTCCAGGTTAGTCTAAGGTAAAATCAAGTCTTAAAGATATTTTAGTAGAGTGGTTACCATTAGAAGTCAATGTTTACCCCCATTCTCATATTGGAAATTTACCATATTTCCCTTATTCCTTTTTTACACTTTTTTTTCAAATGTTGCCTTTTAAACGGAGACCACTATCTTACATTCTAAAAGATCCTGGAGGGTGGACTTCCACTATAAAGAAGTCTCATCATTCACCTATTAAGTAAACATTTCTAGAGTGTCTCAGAAGATATTTCCAACAGTGCAAAGCCCCTGAGTGCATATGGAATCACCAGAAGCCCTTGCTGCAGAAACCTGGATCTCAGTTCCACATACTGATGTAAATGACTCCTGCTTAATTTCTGAAGCCTGATTACTTTCTGAAAGCTACTCTTGAAACTCCCATTCCAAAGTTCTTCCGCCCTGTGGGAAAGGAGGGATTGCACTATTGCCCCAAATGGCAAATCATACAAGTTTCATTGATCATGCAACAGTAAGCAGGGCTGCAAGCCCAGACACCACAAGCATTTCTGTTAAAAGGATGAAATCTGTTAAGACTCCTGCTAGGAGCTGTAGCCTCTACATCGAGGCACAGGATGCAGAATGTTTCAGCTAACTAGGCATTATATGATGGTCTACTGGGGATTCCATAAAATAATGCACCTGGCTCAGTCTGACAAGGCAAAGAGTTGAGATGAGACTTTGAGGGAAAGCCCTCTGTGGCAGGATGCCTAGGAGAGCTAAGAGGAAGGATGCATCTTCTCCATCTTGGCTACCTACTGTGGGGAAAGCCTCTGGAGACTGAAGCTCAGTGTTTTTTATAGTTGTTTTCTGTATAATAAAACAAGCCTTGAGGGAAAGGCTTTAAGTGAACTAAATGTTGGCTTCTCTACTCCCAAACTGTAGAAACCACCCAGCAGTTTACACAGCCTAGAACAGATTTCTCTGAAGTACTTCACTGCAGTTAAAAGTTGAGTTTCCCAAGGCTGGAGTTCCCTTCCTTGTCTTTCAGTAAAATCTAAACATCTGCCATCCATTTAAATTAAATAAGCCAATTTCCTATATAGTTTGAAGCAGAAGTTTCAGCAAGAAACATAACCTTTTGCTGACTTTGCCACTGACCCTTCATAAAGTAATTTGAATATACAAAGGATTGGTTCCTGTTCAAATACAAGGAAAAAAAAATCAAGGTAAGATTGCTTTCAATCTCTTGAGTAGCTAAAGCTGTTGCAAAAGCATTTAAAAAGAATTAAAAAATTTAAAGAGTTTTAACTGCCAGTTTCATGTGGTTTGTTAGAAGATGAACTCAAATATTCATAGGTGAAAGAGACCAGCTTGAGGTTCGTGGGGACTGAATGTGCTTTTTTTATCCTCCAAGCAGGTGCGGCAGGGGGGAAATTCCACCGTCTCCCTCTCGTCCAGCACAGTTCAGTTCCGTCTTGGAGGATCCAACCCTAGGGATGAGAGTTCATGGCTCATATTGCCAACTAAATGCCAGCTTTAGCTGTGTTTTTCTCTAACCTGGACAACTGTTCATTGAGCACATGGTCCATCAGAGAGCTTTCAGATGATTATACTCTTTAACAGCTACATCAAACAAGGTTTATTTTTTTCCTAAAACTACAGTATCCCATTACCTAGTTTGTTAAACATAACTTTTCTGACTGTAAATCCCTCCTCCCATTTCATTAAAGTGATATGCTCAGGCTAAAAAGGTCTTTCTAAAAAATCTTAGAATTGTGGAGTGGACTTCAATCCTTCTTGGCATTATTCAAAATGGACTTTTCTGTTTTTAGGGAGGTAAAGCCTTTTGCTTTATATCTTGCTTTTTTCCACTTGATCTTCCTCGTATACCTTCTTCTGTGTTGCGGCAAATTTTTCAGCCAGAGGCAAATTGATCATGAAGGCCCTTCCCTTTAGAAAAGCTCATGAAAGGAAGAAAATGAAGTCATGAAAAAAGCAGAAAGTTGCCCAAAATCTAAAGATTTGTGATCCTATCCCCAGGGGAACATGAGGCATCTGAACAGACAGGTAACCATTTCATACTGCTCACTGAATCTGCCTTCCTGCAGCATTGCAAAAGCAAAATGGAAGGGGCAGATCTCAGATATGGCTTCTCTAGTCACAACTCATGACTAAAACAATACAATGATATTAAATTATTGAACTTTTTAATATAACACTGCATAAAATAAATCTAATGAGGTTCAGTAAGGACACATGCAAAATCCTGCACTTAGGATGCAAGAATCCCATGCACCGACCAGAACAGGCTGAAGACCAACTGGCTCTGCCGAAAAGGACCTAGGCATTACAGTGGACAATAAGCTGAATATGAGCCAAAAGTGAAAAAGGCTAACAGCAGACTGGGCTGCATTAGTAGGACCATTGCCAGCAGATCCAGGGAAATGATTCTTCCCCTCTATTCAGCACTGGTGAGACCACATCTGGAGTACTGTGTCCACTACAGAAAGGATGTAGGCAAACTGGAGAGAGTCAACAGAGAACAATAGAAATGGTTAGGGGGTTGGGGCACATGACTTCTGAGGAGAGGCTGAGGGAACTGGGCTTATTTTAGTCTAGAAAGAGAAGACTGAGGGGGGGATTTAATAGCATCCTTCAACTACCTGAAGGGTGGTTCCAAAGAGGATGGAGCTAGATTGTTTTCAGTGGTGGCAGATGAGAGAACAAGGAGCAATGGTCTCAAGCTGCAGCAAAGGAAGTTTTAGGTTAGATATTAGGAAAAAAACTCTCTCACCGGGAGGGTAGTAAAGCACTGGAACACATTATCCAGAGAGGTTGTGGAATCTCCATTCTTGGAGGTTTTTAAGACATGGCTAGACAAAGCAATGGCTGGGATGATCTAATTGGCGATGGTCCTGCTTTGAGTAGGGCATTGGACTAGAGGAACTCCTGAGGTCTCTTTCAACCCTAATTGTCTATGATTCTACATGTGCATGACTTTATGGATACATACAAGAAACAGTCCTTGCTACAAAATACAGTAAAAGCCCTGTTATCTGGCATGAGCGGGGAATGGGGGTGCTGGTAATCTAAAAATGCTGGTTACCTGAGGCCCAGGGGTTTCCGGTTGGACACAGAGTGGGGGGGGCAATGACCGCATACAGAGCAGGCATGGGCAAGGGTGGCAGTGTCTGTACACAGAGTGGTGGCAGCACAGGGTGGTGGGTGGCGGGGACAGAGATTGCCTGTAAGCTCCCCCCACCCCTCCCTTCCCCTGCATCCGGCCAGCCAGCTGAAAATTCCAGTTAATAGAAATGCCACCTAGTAAATTGCTGGATATCAGGGCTTTTACTGTACTGACATGTGCCTACTGTAGCCTGTAAACATGTTGAGTATTAACAAGAGTAGGCAGAATGGGGATCAAAGAGTAACACTACTAGCACCATGTGATTCTGGTCCTCACATATCTTAATAGATCTGCTACTGTTACAATTAACTTCCTTGTTAATCTAAGACAAGAGAAATGCAATTAGCATATTCAGTAAAAAATATAATTTTCATGTGAGGAAAGGTGATCCTTTGATTACATTCATATAATTGTTTTCATGATCAAGCAAAAATCTATGGAAACCTGGTCATCTGCAATGAATCTCCAGAATAGATGCTACCATGTGGAAAGTGTACAGAGGAAGCAAATTCCGTATGTGTGTGCAGATTCTGCTTTCAGAGCAAAAGGCTAAAGCAGTGTGATCAGTCTCCGAACTGATAGGAATGCTCCTCCTGTTAAAATGAGGTGCTTGGTGGGATCTGGTAGATCAGCTGTAAGAGATAAATTGAGCATTCAGATATACAAAATAGCAGCTGAGCTGGGGTCTGCTCACAATATTAGTAAAAGGAGTTGTTCACTGATTTCAATCAAGGATCAAGGCCTTTATAATTAAGCTTGAAGCTTACTAGCAAATCGCTTTGCAGTTTCATTAAGAGAAAAGCCCTGCATGAAGACTTGCCAATTTCATCATCCTATCATCAGCTCATATGTTTTGCATGTGTCTAGCACATAAAAAGAGAAAAAACCTGCCAACTAAAATAGTATTGTTAGGTCTGTAATTTGTACCTTTTGGAAAGGGAGAGCGTACATAGAAACTGCAACCCCTAAAAAGCCACAAAATGGGGGTTGGATGATTTAGATTTACTTCTTTTCTGTAATAATTTGAGAAGCACCAAAACCAGAACCTCAATTATATTGCTAATTTAAGGTGTAATTTTGGACAATAGCTACATATACCCAAGATTTTGTCTTCATGGAATATGGACAGTAAGAGATGGTGATAGAAGACAAAGGTGATCCAGTGATCTACGAGACGTTAGGCTTCAATTTTAATATTGTTTCCTGTTCTTTGCTTGCTTCTTGGCCCTAAGCCTGCCAACTGAATTTATTTAAATTGGAGTAAATTACACTGGGTGTGTCTACACATGCATTTGCACCAGTTTAAATTTACTGCACAGTAAATTATTGCACAGCTAGTGGGAATAGGCCAACATCTACACATGCAGGCAACCTGGGACTAAATTTAGTCCCAGGTCAGAGCAGCCTGCCATGTACCCCTATGGCCACTTGGAGGAGCTCCAGCCTCCAACCACATGGCTGCCAGAATTTGGGACTATTTTTAGTCCCAAATTGAAGCCAGAGCCAGTTGCTAGCACTTGGGACTAACTTTAGTTCCAAGTTGAAGCTAGGAGAGGTGGCCAGCCAAGAGCCCTGGGGTTGGGCTCAGGCCAGCCCCCTAGTGGCTGGACAGACCCAGCAGGGAGGCCCCCTGGGTTTCTGCACAGTAATTCAACTACACGTGCATTACTGCACAGTGACTAATCAGGCATAAATTTGATACCTGCATGATGCACCATGCAGGTATTAAATTTAAGCTCAAGTCAGCATAAGTCACTGTGTTTACTGTGCAGTACAGGTGTCCACATGTAGACATGTACCTCTACTGTGCAGTAAATAAGCACATGTAGATACACCCACTGTGGTAGCATTTACCTGGTTTAACCAACTTACGCAGTACATATAGCTGTTCAGACCTTTTAAATTACTTACATGCCTAAACACTTAGGAGCTTCATCCAATCACCAATCTTTAAAGATCTTAGGCGAAACATTTAAAAAAACTCCCAAATGACTAGGTGTGTACATCCCACTTTCAAAAGAAAAACTCCTCAGCACCTGAAGCATTTTGGACAACGAGATGTAAGTCCCAAGTGCTTCTGAAAATGTTCCTGTTGCATTTAATGATGTTTTATTTAATACAATAAAAAGGTAGGATAGTCTCCCTCTGACCTGCTACAGGGGTTACTGGTGTTCTGTAAATACCTACAAGAGATTTAATTGTAACTAAGAAATCAGTTTTGTTTAAAGACTATTTATTTCTAGAATTTGTCCTCTAATTTATATTAATCAAAGGAACGAATTTGGGTGATACTGATATTAATATAATTCAATAAAATCATTCTACTGAATTATTTTTCTTTGAGAGATTCCATTCCAACTTAACAATATTAACTGAGATGCCTTTTTCAGTGAAAAGAAAGTCATTTAAATATTATTTTTAAAATAAGGCCAGTGCTGTTGCATGAATCTTACATCAATGGGTGCTATTCAGTACCCTCCTTTCTGCACCATGTTACACTGACAACATACCTAGCCTCTGGTAGCACTGGCCCTGGTAGTCAACAGAGGCTGCCAATTTTCTCCATTTTATATAGCAACCTAAGTATAGTGCTAGTATAGTTCCCATCCAGGTTTGCACATGCACCATTTACCTTGTAGTGATTTATAATTTCTTGCCTATGCTGCATCACTTCTGCCAGACAGTTCATAAGCAATCAAAAGAATTTTAGCAGAAGACACTAGTCCACATAAACTTGTATTCAAACTGACAGCGAAGCAACCCAAGGATGGGTTCCTAATTTGTGTTTGTTTAACAAAGCTAGATTGTTGACAGCACTATAAACATCTCAATATGCCAATGGTTTGTCTACAATTTTTCAGAAATGGAAAAAAGCAAGAGGGAACTCAGAAACACATGTTCCAATTCAGCTGGGCAGAAAGAGGGTCACAGGAAGAGCAAAGCCCTAACGTTTATCCCTGGCTCAGGAATTCAAAGCTATCAATACATATGCTATGCAAGTGACTGCTAAGCTTTGAGCTATCTCAGGCATTGGCACTGTCAACTTGGGGGAGCTGGCAAGGAGGAGGCAGGAAGTTTGACAACAAAAAGAGCAAAATGAAAAAAGGTTGTAAGATAATAGGTATATTGATTTACATGCTTCAGTTGCCAGCTCTTGCTTAGGAGATGAGAGCATCTTGCATTTGTATAGTTCTGGCATTCAGAAAACCTCACAAAGCACTTTTCAAACAAACTGGAAGGAAATCACCTACCCAACCCACCAATGAAATGCAGCCAGCTCTGGGGTGGAATGCAACTGCTGTTTGACAGAGCATGAAACACCATCAACAGTGTGAGGCAGAGAATGCACTATCTGTTCTGAAAGCACAGAGGAAATGAGAGACTGCAATTACCCCACCTAGAATATTAGCAGTGCAATGGGGCCAACATCCGTCCTCTTGCAGAGTACTGTGGGACCCTTTTTTAACATAGTATATTTTTTTCAACTTTTCTGGAAGTGACACGTTCAGCAATACAGTGCCCCCTAGCGCAACTGTGACACTAGTTCAATAGTGAGAGGTTGTAACTCCCTCGCCAAACACTGAAACTATAAATTCCATACCATTGCAGTTCCTCACTGGTAGGAGCATCAGTAGAGTCTGATGTGTGGTGGAGTAAAGGGAAGTTTGTGTGCAAAGAGCTCAAATCTCTTCAGCTGTTACTGTGGCAGCTACAGCAAAGTACATGAAAAGGGCAAAACAGATGTCTACTTGGAGCAGTTAGATGATGTGATAGTAGGAATGCCTCTTGAGAACTGCAGCCTCCACTGTTTCTACATCAGTGTCCAGCTGTAACAATGGAGAGTCACAGATCCCAAATTGACCAGTGTAGATGCAGCCAGAGTGCCACCTACTGAATCACTAACACCACTTTCTCCAGCACGTCAGTGTTCATTTGTAATCTTCCATTCAAGTATAGACTCAGCCCAGTCCTGCTTAGCTCATGCCAATCAAAGTAGTCCTGTGTCAAGAAAGCAGAAATTATACTACTTAAGATTTTTGTATGGTTTCAAAGAAAGTAGCAAACTCCAGCTCTTCTTTTTTTGGTGCTACCTCCCACATAGATCAATGACACATGGCAATATTCAGAATTTAATGGAATAATACCATTTGCATTTCTGAAACAATACAAGGCTTTCCTTTCAAGAAGTCTTGTGTTAACTAAAACTACTACTGAATGAGAATCTGATTTCACTTGTATATATCCAAAGGTGCATCTCAAGCTGGTCCAGAGAAGTGATACTCCCCCTCTATGTGACTTTGGTCAGGCCGCAGTTGGAATACTGCGTCCAGTACTGGGCGCCGCACTTCAAAAGGGATGTGGCCAGCCTGGAGAGGGTTCAGAGGAGGGCCACCCACTTGGTGAGAGGGCAGCAGGACAGGCCCTATGAGGAGAGACTGAGGGACCTGAACCTGTTCAGCCTCAGCAAGAGGAGGCTGAGGGGCGACCTACAAGCCCATCAGGGGGGATCAACAGCAAATAGGCAGAGCCCTTTTCTCCCCAGCACCACCTGGGGTGACGAGGAACAACGGTAATAAGCTGATGGAGAATAGGTTTAGGTTAGAGATCAGAAGGCAATATTTTACAGCTAGGGTGGCCAAAATCTGGAACCAACTTCCCAGGGAAGTGGTCCTCGCCCCTACCTTGGGCAAATTCAAGAGGAGGTTAGATGATCACCTGTCTGGGGTCTTGTGAACCCAGCATTCATTCCTGCCTGTGGCAGGGGGTCAGGCTAGATGATATGTTCAGGTCCCTCCTGACCCTAGCTGCTATGAAACTATATCATACAGTCATTTACAATGCCAAAGAAATAACCTTAAAGTACAATTATTGTAATGCTACTAATAGAATTAATAAAAAAAAAAGTTGAAGCACCTGGAAAATAACTCTAAAATTGACATCTCAGATTCTGTGTTCATCATCTATCAATAACTTCATATCAGATTTACTCAGTTTGCAAGTAAAGAGAAGTTGGTAATTGTATAGGAGCTGTATAGATGGTATAAAAACCCTGATCTGTAAAATAGGGACAATATTTTTTACTATAATCAAGGCTGAAAATACATAATCTTTGCTGTGGAGGCATTTTTATCCGTATTTTATAAAAGCTAAGACACAAAGGAAGAAATCTGGACACTATTGGGACCAATGGCAAAACTTATTGAATTGGTACAGAAGCTCAATGTACTGGTCTTACCTAGATTGATCTGATTTGAGTATACCACAAACCAGGTCTATCTTAGACTGCTTGTGCCCTTTTTAGACCAGTCTATGTGTTTCAGACTTTTGTACAGTTATGGGTTTAGATCAATTTCCAATCAGTTAGACAGGTCTGAGTGTAATGTCTATATACGGCCATTGACTTCAGCTGACTTCAGTTGCACCCTGAGTTCTAAGCAATTTGACCAGCATGCCTGTGGCCTAGGTACTTAAGTACTGTGTTAAGCTGACCATGTGACACCACTTTCTGAGCTATTAGCATGTGACAATTTCATTTAATGCCTTTAACAGGAGTAATCTGCTAGGATGTAACAAAACTGTTTTCAGGACGTAATCCTGCGAGGCCCCTATATGCAGAGCTTCGATTTAGTTCTGTAAAAGGTCCAGACATGGGAGGCCTTGTGGCAGTAGCAGAACTAAGAGGAACGAGGGTGCTCTAGCCCAGGGTGCTGACTTAGAGTGGGCATCAGAATGCCGCCTCTGCCCCCCACAGTCTTTGCTGCAGCAGAATAACTCTTCACTGGCTGACTGAAGGAGATGGACTGGGCTGGAGCAGCATGCACTGGCTGGCCACAGGGGCCACCTGCAGGGAAAACTGGGGCAGGTAAAACTCCTTCTCCCTGCTCCCCCACCCTCTGGTGCAGGGGAATGTTGCACAGGGCATGAAACACATTAGCTATGCCTCTGCTTTACGGGACAGCAGCCTTTACAAAAGCACTGAAAAGCATCAGGGAATGAGTATCCCAACCAGTGAGCATGTAGTAGTCAGTGGTCATACATAGGGGGTTCACGTGCAGCCCCTGACCGGCTTTGCTTGCTGCTTAAGTGATGGGCGGGGGGGCAGGCGGGAGTGCTGGTGCCCACCTGCGAGCACTGGCCAATTGCTGCAGCCGCTCCCAGAAGCGGCCACAGCTGCTCCCAGAAGCGGCTACAGCAATCAACTGCAGCAATCAGCCGTTGCGAGATCAGCTGCGGGGGCCCCCTTTGGGCAGCAAGATTGGCTGCAGAGGTAACCCCCCATGCAGCAAGATCAGCTGTGGGGGACATCCCCCTGGTCAGCAGAACTGGTCGCGGGGGGGGGGGGAGGCACGTGCCCCCCCTGACTAAGGCGGCACCAGTCGCCCATGGTAGTAGTCATATTTTGTTTGAGGGAAATATGCAAGGGCGAACAACTACAGCATTTGCACATTACCCCCAAGTTGTGAATAAAATGGAAGAAAAGGGTGGAGGCCTTGGAAATAGTTACTACATGAGAAGAGAGAAAATAGATGAAAAGAAAGAATGCTTCTCCACCCCCGTCCCTTGTGCCCATGCTATGACATTAGAGGACTTTGGGACATTGCTGGGAGAAATATGCACCCAGACTAGAAAGGATGTTTACAAAGGCTCACGGATGGGAATATACAGAAGGAAGATTTGACAAATAACCATTCTCTTCTATTTCTCCTTAGTTACAGTACAGAGAGATGTTTTCCACACAGACATAGAGGGTGGTTTAGAAAGCCTTCAGGGTAAATGGCACTTTATATTCACAGAGGCAGGCCACACACAGGGATCATGCACACATGCACGCGCGCGCACACCCACACCCACACACACACACACAAATACTTATAAAAACAAATCCTTTATACAGCCTGTCTTTCAGCAAACATCTTAAAAATCTCCACTTCACACACAGTGCCAGAGGATTCCTTGGAACTTTTATTTGTTATTCTGACAGCAGACCATGTAAGACAAAGACCAAGATCCTATAAATTTAAAAGCACAAGCAGTACAACATTATGAGCAAACAGCATATGCTCATTGTATGTGAAATGCTTTTTGAAATAGGTGGGCTCCCAGATGTGCTGGAAGGAAGAGAGGAAGGAGTTTGACATTCTTTAATTACAGCTCTGTGAAACCAGTATATAATCATTAACTCTGTACTGATTGTCTAAATATTGCACGCTAAACCCTACTGTATTTCACAAAGAGAACACCTTTGTACATGATTTCCAAATAAACTACAGCTGAAAAATCTTCTGTGTAAAGAAACTCAGGCCAGGGGAGATGTGCATACTAGAAGCAGATGTAAGAAGCACCCACAGGAACTGCAAGCACTGAGCTCATCTCCAGTTTTCCTTCAGAAGCTCTAATATAGGGGTTTCAAACTCCTCCCAGGCCCCAGGCTGGATCTGGACCACAGGGGGTCCCCGCAGCCTGGATCCACAGGGCCAGCAGTGACTGTAGTTGGTCCAGATCCAGGCAGCAGTACAGATCTGGGGGAAGGTGGCAGCACAGGGCCACATTTGGGTGGCAGCATGGAGCTCTGGCCAGGCATCAGTGCAGAGCTGCGGGTGCGTAACCACATGGGACTCTGGCCACACCGCAGCATGAAGCCATGGCTGTGCAATGATGTGGGGCTCTGGCTGGGAAGCAGCATGAAGCTGGGGGTGTGCAACAGTGCCGAGCATCCAGGGAGCAGCACAGTCAGTGCTGGGGGTTACCACTGATGGCCATGTCCACTGGGGCCTAGGGACCCCAAATTCTGCAGCAGGCAGTAACAACCTGCAGGTTCCTTCAGGTTAGAGCACAAGTTGTAGTGGGGATGATTTGGAGTGTGACACCAGGAAGCAAATTGTGCTTGGAGAATTTCACAGTAGCTCTGGCTCTTCTGATAAAGATCCACAGTCTTGTAATCAAAATGGTGTCCCTTTATTATTTCCTGGAACTCTGTGTATGAAATACAGGCTAGGTCCTGCAACTTCTGGCAGCCCACTAAACTACTGGCAGGCCAGATGAAACAGCTCCATGGGCCAAATGCAGCCTATTGACCATATGTTTGACACCCCTGATATAATCAGTTTTATTTACAAATGAGATTTCACTTTCTTCAGACCTGCCAACAGCTTTTTGTGATACAGTTTTTGACTGGAGATATGCAGGAACACAAGGCTATTGCTTTTGCTTGACCACAAATCATGACTAGAAAGAAAAACTAAGTAGTTCACAAAATAAGAATCAGGCAAGATATTAAGAAACTGAACCTAAAATCTTGTTTAGGCCAGCTCTTCCCCTTCTCCTTAGGAGTACTGAAACATACTTCTAGGCAGATATATTTCTTTTGGAGACTCATCAGATTCAGCATTCACTCTTTGGGAAGACTTCTGTCACATGTTCCAGGCTTTTCCCAGAGTAAAGGAGAACCTGAAGAGATGCATGTACAGTCTCTTTAAAACTCTTGCAGGAAGCTAGGTAGTAAGAAACTGGGCTGAAAATTGAGACAGACACACACAAGGAATCTTTAGATATAATACAGTTTTCCTTCTTCTTTTTCTTTAACAAAGCTTCTTGTTCAATATTAGAAGAAAGTTTTTCAGACCTGAAGAAGAGTGTCTTGCATCTGAAAGCTTGTCTGACTTAGTCTCAGCTATGCAGTTGGCTCAATAAAAGATATCACCCAAAGAAATCCTTGCCTCTAGAAGAAAGTTCTACATTTTGTGATTCTCAGCCAGTCACATAATGCTGCAAGGCATTTTGAGGACACCTGATTACCAGAGTTAGCAACACATTAAATGAGCACCCAACCAAAGACTATAAGAAGGTGTATGGGAGGTGTACAGTGCTTTTCTTAGTGTAGATATTGGGATTGAACCTGGCAGAAATAAAAGCAGAGGGACAGGAAAGAAATAAGGCAGGCGTTAGCTCAGGAAGTTTAGATAATAGCCACTGAAACAGTATACTTTTGCAAAGTATTTTTCATTAAATGTTTTTCAACTGGTCAACTTCTTCTGAAAACACATTGCCAAGTTCAACTAAGAGTGTCCTGTTAGAGGCATGTGAAATATTTGCAATGAAAAGTGACACGGCTTACACCTTAAGATTTCTCACACTTTGTTTTTAAGTTATAAATGAGCCCATTTTGCCAAAAGCATTGACACATTTTTGTGAATTTTTAATAAGAACTTTTACTGATGGAAAATTAACTGTGTTCCAAGAAAACTGAATGTATTCCAGGCAGGAGGTGAGTTTAAATTGGAAAGACTAGAATAGTGCAAGAGCTTGGAGGGCCTAAGTTAACAAAATACTGCAGGCAAGTAGCCCTAAAATACATCTTTCATACATGCAAAACCAGCAGATCTTGTTGGGGCATGGGAAATCTCTATCACCCTAGACAATTCCCCTCCTCCCTATAACCAGAAACATACAAATGGTCCCCTAAGCTGAATTCGCCCATCTCACAAAAAACAGTTAGCTCTTGTACAGGGGTAATCAGAGGAGTGAATATATAAGTACTAGCACTTGTTTGTAAAAATGGTAAGCTTGAAGTTTCTACCTACTAATAAAAGCAGCACTGGAACAAAAACTAGAATGACACAAACAGCTCTTAGCTGTATATCATGTGAATAAGTCAGCTCTGTTTAAAGAGCATGAAACCAGCTCTTCAAGGCCAGTATAATGGCACAGTAAGGACTACATTCAATAGCTGAATGACACTAGTACTGAAAGCTGGTACTGTGGTGCCAACAGGGCTACAGTCTACAGCTTTCAGCTTTCACATGGTTTCCATGTGTAAATAGTCATTTTGTCAAATTTAGCCAACAGGCAAACTAGGAGTGGCTTGAAATGCCAGAAACAAAATAGTAAAATATTCATGTAAAAAACTCATTAGCAAAGTTTTCACCACTCCAGTTAATAGGGATTGAATGTAAGTGCTACAGCACATCCTGATTTTCTGTTCATCCCATTTATAACAACTTGTATTTCCTGTCAACAAACTATAGCTTCACTTTAAAAAATTGCCATAACTGTCAACCCAGGTCCTTTTATACCAGTGCTGAGACAAAGGGACATAATAACAGAGCTTGATAGAAATTCCAAAGATAAACTAAACTACATAGGGTTCATGCTAAAACTCAGTGGGCTTTTTGTTGAATAAGAAATATGAGGATTGGTCTTTCAAAGCTATTTGCAGTGGGTCTATTCTCTTCCCTTTCAATGTTAGCAAGCTGCATTCGTATCCTGGGCTTAGGCTGCTGGTGGGAATGGGCTCAGGTCATAAAGGTCTATATCTAGTCACAAATGAATTAGGTGAGTACTCATAGTGAGAACGTCTACATGAGATGCTTAATGTGTAGAAGACTAATTCTACTGTGCCATTAGCATGGCTGGCAAAAACCGTGTTAATGCACTAATGCGCAATAGATTTAGTCTAATGTGCATTAATGTAACTTAAAAAGTGTTCGCTTGGGCTAATGCTACTACAGGTACTAAACTGAATGCACCATAGTTACAGCACATTAATGAATGTGTAGACGCTCCCAGCAAATGCTAGTGGGCATTAGTCTACATCGCAAAATATTCCACATAGCTGCAAGCTCTGCTCAAGGGAGTTTCATTTATTTCTGCAATATTACTGGTCACATTTAAAGCTGCTTTCACTGATCATTGTAGAAATTATTCTACAGCTTCAACCAGGTATGGAGGTGGCTTTTAGTTCATGCTTAGGCATGCCGAATTCATACAAATAATGTAAAACAAACAAAAATTTCCAGATTTTCTTACCTTGTACTGCTATGTAGTGCTAGCATAAAGAATACATTTTTTAAATAATATTTTAGGAGCATGAGGATAATTACACTGAACAAAATGTTTTTAAAAGACTTTATAAAGCCCCTTGAAATATTTTTGTTCTTTTTTTCGCTTTTCACAGTATTTGTAACCTTATAAAACACGTCTTCCTCTCCCTCTCCTCCAGAACTGACTTTTTTCC
>NW_005841902.1:1691860-1715534 GCF_000455745.1 Alligator sinensis
ACAAATACTGTTTTATGTTGCATTTGTAACCTAACAGGGCTGGTCTTATTTGGCATTCATATGTAAACAATGTTTTAACAACTTTATCTCAAATTTGTGGAGCAAAAACCTCAGATGACTATATATGTTTCTTTTGACAGCTTAGTCCTTTGTTGCTTTGATTTTTTTTATTTGATTTATATGTCCAGTCTTAAAGTGATTTCAAGAATATTATATTGTTTACATTTAATGAAAATTCATTCCATGTTGGCAACTAATAGTATTTTATTCTCTATAAGAATAGATGAATAGACTGTTTAGGTTAGAAAGCAAAACAATCAAAATCAGAGCTTTTGCTGTGATGTCCTGGTATGACAGAGACTCATTATTGGACTTTAAGCATTTACATTCTCTAGCATAACATTACAAGGGCCAAAAATCCTCATACTTCAGGCAATAAAACTGGTTAGCAGGGATGAGATTAAAAAAGTTCTTACATGTGACAATATTGCCTTAATAGGAACTTAACAATACCTGTTCCTCCCAGTGCAAAAGTATTGGTCATTTTGGGGTCTATAACTCTTCTGATGATAGACTGAGCAGTTCCATGTTCTACAGACTCCCTTGCCTAATATTTCTGTTCTGACTACCTGCCACTTCCAAGTAGGCTGTGACATTGATGCAACAGTGACTTCAAACCATCATCTCTAGACCATGCTTTCACGCCATGTGACAGCACCGCCCAGTCAATATTAATGTTACTGCGGCACAGTGGTTAAAAACATGTGAGCGTCATCTGCACTAGTTGGGATCTGGCTTCATAGGCAGCAGAAGGCTGGGACTAATGGAGCTTAGACCCCCCAAACGCAGTTCCAGTCATGCTACTGCCATGCCCCACAACCCCAGTGGGAGGGTGGAGGGGGGAATGGCACCTATGTGCTCTAATAATACAAATAATAATTTGCTGTTCATTTTGGAGAGCAGGGAGGGAGTGAAACAGTTAGAACTGGATTGCCCAAATAGGTATGCCCATATGATCAATTTCTTGCTGTTGCAGACAAGGGCATATTAAGTATTTTTTCAATAAAATGAAACTGCAGAATAACTTTGCAATACTCCTTATCTGGTGGATTTAGTATTCAGTTTGGTGTGGAGATCATTATAAAATGAGTGGCTTGATGATTTTACCAGTAATCAGTAGTTTCAAGAATTTTGAAGGCCTCAAGAAAAATATGAAGCCAGACATATGCATCAGGAGAAAATATTAATTGGCGGGACTGGGGGTGGTGCGGGGTGCCATATGGAACACACCACCTGACCATTTTCCAGTGAGCTTGCAGTGTTGTTATAACACAAGACAAGAATTGAATACAATGCACATGGGAGAATCCAAAAATATCATTCAATGGTATTGGTCAGCCAGATATACAGTGGTCTTAGCACCTGCACCCTACCTGTTGTCAGATGCTTAGCAAGTTAGTATGGACATTCTTTCCAGCTCCCAAATGCAAACAGATTCAAGTGAAAAGCACAATTAATATATGCTTCTATGTATAACAGAGGTGGACAATTATTTCAGGTGGAGGGCTGCATATTGAGTTTTGGCAAGCCATTGAGGGCCACATGACAAGCAGCCAGGGGCAGATAAGTATTAATTTTCTAAATATTTTAGGGGCCTCATGGGCTGGATAGAATGGGCTGGCAGGCCGCATCTGGCCTGCGGGCTGCATTTTCCCCACCCCTGATGTAATGATAACCCAGTAAATGCTCATTTCTTACCCTGCAACCCATGTAAAGAATTCTAATAATAAAACTGGGAAAGAGAATCCCCCAAACCAATTATTGTTATGAAAACACTCTCTATAAATTTAACACAAGCTTTTCTTATTTGTTTATAATTTGCAGCAAATGTTTTTGGTCAGATAGACCCTTATACAAAATTAAAAGGAAAGAACAGGCCTTACAGCTGTATTTACAAACATGCTATTCAGGGAGACTCAGTTCTTTGTCAGTGATTTTCTAAACTATTGAGTAACTCACATGCATAAAATATATTACAAAATATTTGGAGGATTGAGGCCTTAATTTGCATAAATTAATACATTTTAATATCCTTCTTTCCTTTATTTTTGATACCATATAAATCAGATGAAAGATGACTTTTTTAAGGACTATATGGGCTCATCCCAGCCATGGTGAGGGCTGAGATATCAGCTTTGCAAGACTAAAAGAACACGCTGGAAGTCTGTGGCATGGTTCAAAAGAAAAACTTTTCACATTTGAGCAGCATACTCTGGTACGGATGAATCAAAAAGTGCAAAGAAAAGATAGTATTATCTCTGACAGAATCAGTTAAACAAGAAATATCACCTAAATGCATTCTCCCCCCTACACACACCCCAAAACAACAATTGTGACATCCTGTAACTTGAAACCCATCCTTTAAAGCAGTTGACTGTCATGTAAATTACAGTCTGCAAAAATAATTTGCACCAAAATGTTTATCAGCTCCTTGACATAGCTGCTTCCATTTATAGCTTATAAGCTGTTCTTTACTGCTCCTTTCACATCTGATAACATGGCTTTAGAACAGGTGGTGAAAATGTTAGGCAATTATGGGAGCCTCTGTTTGTGCATGTGTGGTCTCTTTGTTTTGAAGGCCAGTGCCCACATACGAAGATATTGTAAAAGTCTCCAATTAAGAGTATCAACTTGTGTTGTCCATGTAAAGTACTACCCCAGTTACAGCTTGCTGCTCTGTAAACAGCATTTGGAAGGGTTAAAAGTTCAGAATTAGCAAAACCTATGTTTTAAAAAAAAAAGAAAGAAAAAGAACAGTTTATCCAAAGCAATTGTGGAGTATTTTGTATTTTAAGCAGCTGGGACATTCCAGAATGGGCCGAAATTCAAAAATAACATTATGTTTTACTAAGACAGAGGGATGGAGTAATAGGATGGTATAGGCAGAAGTGTTTATTTTGTGGCTTTTGCTGCTCACCATTAGAGCTTTGATGAAGTTATTTCATAGTGAAACATGTTAACTGGGTTCTAGAAAGTGGATAAGCTAGGATCTCCAACTAGTGAAGTTTAGACTTTCCATGTGCGCAGGTTATTCCATAGTGCCTTTCTAAATGGCTTCAACTCCCTCAGAAGCACCTGAGGATGCCAATTATTAGTGAAGGCACACTGACCTAAATGGATCACTTGGTTGATCTACTCTGGCAATTGCTAGGTTCCCAAATATTCCACAGATGCCTTTAACATCAAAAGAATACACAGTTGGTCTCTGCTCAGGTAAATGATTACTTATGTGTGTAAAGTCCAGTACCACTGTGCTGAGTTTGGGACACTCCGACACTTCTAAGCTCCATAGCTTCCAGTAATTTAATTTAAAAGATAGGCACTGACAGCCATTTCTGTGGGCTTATGGGGTGACAAAAATGTAGTCATTGTATACTTTTATGAGGTAGTTCAGCAAGGAAATTTTCTATCCCCTTTCACCTGGACACTTATGTAGTTTTGGGGAAGAGACCTCATTTTTGTTTACAGAATGATAAAAACCAGTCTTCAGAAGTTTCCTGGAATGCCAGAATAATTGTCAGACCTCTTAAATTTTGCCAGAAGGATTAATGTGATCTTTTAAATAGAAATAAGGGAAAGCAAAGTGATAGAGAGGACTTTACAGACTGAAGCATCTGTAACTTTAGGCCACAGAACCTCAACTTTTTTCTACATGGGGACCCCCTGCCCATTCTACCTAGACCTAGGCAAGACCCCTTCCCATCTAGCAGAACTGGAGGGTCAATGGTCATGAGTCTGTGACACCTACTCACAACATCCAAGATAAGAATATATGCTGTAGGTCAACACTAAATAAAATGAGCCTGCTGTCTATAATGCTTGGATTTCAAGGGACCAAGAAGGCTTCCAACAGATTCTACAAGTTCAAGTATTTTTCTAAAACCATTTTAGGGACGTGAACCAAATGACTGAGCTGAAATAAATTAACCTATATCTGTACATAGGAAGCAAAATATGAATCATTTTGAAAGAATCAGGCAACAAGGCTAAATGTCTAGACAAAACAGACCTGTGTGATCTAATAATGCGATCTGTAACTACCATAATTACACTAATCTGCTGAAATATTCTGTTAACACTTAATATATATTTATAACTTCCAAACTGCATTTCCAAATTTGGCTTCCCCCCCCCACACTTTTCCAGTTTCAGTTGCAACTAGTGTTAGGAGTGGATGAATAAATGATGACAATAAACATCCTTCAGTATTACTCATTATATATGTTTCTAAAATTTCAGGCAAGAAAGCATGCCAGATGAGATGTTTCAGCCAACAGAAACCGCATCAGAGCATGATTCCAAATGCTCACACTTGAATATTTTATCCTTACTGTAAATGTCAATGGTAAGCTGTTTTGGCATGAGTAGCTTTCCACAAATTAGAACCTATTTACAGACTTGATATAGTTGTATCTCAGCACCAGCATCCTCTTATATATTCTAGTCTCCCATTTCCTTTTAATTTATTAAAGCATGCCCATGTGCATGTGCACAAACACACACACACACATGCACAGATGCCCAAATGTACACACGCAGGCTTTGACTGCAATTTTCAAAGTTACTAAGACAGAATAATTGCCAATTATGGCTTAAGAGGATATTGTAGTAATATCTTCAGCAATAAATTGCTGACCTTTCTGGTTAATTCTCCACAATTTATTTAAATAAAAACTTTCTTTTTAATTTCACTTTACTGTTGTTAGGAAAAAGTGTATTTTTTAGCACAGTATTTTATACTAAATTTAAAACCTGTGTTGAAATATTTTTAAAGTTACAGAATCAAGCACTCAGAGAATAGTAAATGCCAAAGCTGTAGCATTTAAACTAACCCATTCTGTACACTGATTGAGGAAAGGGGGAAAAAAATAAAATGGGACCTTGTAATTAAAGAATGTATCATAAGGCATATCTGCAATATGTCACTAAGGTTTCCACAGTTTCAGAATTTCTAACACTTGAATACTTGACAGTACTGGTCATGTTATTATAATGCTTTGTTTTGTATGGAAATTTCTAGAGTTTTTTTTTACATTAAAATTATTTTTAAAAAGTAAAGATTTTCCATCAAGGGCACCTGTTGACTCACTGGCAAATAAGTATGTGGCAGCAGAAAGTTGAGTACAAGTACTAATGGGGCCAAGGAGGGAAACAATGCCAAATGGTTATATTACAGGACTGAGACTTAGGATACCTGAGTGCAGTTGTTCTCAAACTTTTTAGACTCAAGGGCCCCCTTGGAAAATGGCAGCTCTTAGCTTTCACTTGGTTTTTGACTATAGAAAAATAATAGAGCAACTATTTTGCTGCAAAGAACTCAGAAAGACCACAACAAATCAGTGTGTTTTTGACTATGGATTCATATTTGAGTTCAGTATGATCCTGCAGTGTGATGTAGCTGCCAAAAGGCAACTATGGTTTTGGAATGCAACAACAGAAGTATGCAGGACACAGGAGGTGATAGTGCCTCTTTACTCAGCAATGTTTAGGCCTTGTTTAGAGTACTGCATGCAGTTTAGGGCTCCACATTTTAAAAAGGACATGGAGAAGTTAGAGAGGGCCCAGATGTGGGCAACAAAAATGTTCAGCTTGGGGAAAAGGTGCTTAAGAGGAGACATGATACCAGTCTTCAAATATTTGAAGGGCTGCCATAAAGAAAAGGGAAAACACCTATTCTTTCTTGCAGCAGAGAGCAGGACACAGACCAATGGCTTGAAGTTGCAGCAAAATAGGTTTAGACTGGATATCTGGAAAAGCTTTTTCAGTGTTGGAAAAGTGAGGCAGTGGAAAAAATTGCCCAGGGCAAGTTTGGACTCTCCATCACTGGACGCGTTCAAGAGGCTGGATAAGCATTGATCATGGATGATCTAGGAGTAGCTATGCCTATGTACTTATTATCTATAGTCCCCGTGTTTCTGGGCTTTGCTGGTTGTCATGGGACCACGAAGAAATTTTTCTCCTCCAGTTGTTACCTTGATCAGGGGGTTTTTTTCACCTTCCCTGGAAGCGTTAGGTGTTAGCTGCAGCCAGTGCTGGGGATTATGATTGGGGGTGTGCCATTGCTCTTGCTGGGACTAAAGCCTGGATGTTTGTGGTTTGAGGGCCTTACCCCTTTGTTTAGGGTCAGACCAATGACCATATTTGGGGCCAGGAAACAATTTTACCTCATAGTCAAATTAGTATTGATTGGGTGCCGGGGGGCGGGGGGAGTGTTGCCTTTGCACTGAGGGGGCATGGCCATTTTTGGATCTCTTGAGCATATTTTAAACAGCAGGGCATTGGTCACCAACCCCAGTTTACCTGTGACAGGTTATGGTGTTATGTCTTGTAGTCATGTCAGAGTTCACTGTGTAGTTTTGCTAATAGGTTAGACAATGGATTTGTGTAAGATGGCTTGGTTAGGGATGACCCTGCCTCAAGCAGAGGATTGGACTAGATGACCTCTGGAGGTCCCTTTTAGCTCTACTTTTCTATGTATGCTTCTATGATCTTCAGATTTATCTTGTGAATCACGTGCAAGTGCTTGCACACCAAACAATGCTAATAATATGTGATACTTTGTGACACCCTTAAAAGAAGCTCACAGCATCCCAAGGTGCTGCAGCGCCCTGGTTAAGAATAACTATCTTAGTTCAGCCAGGCACATAGATTTAGTACAGTTATTTTCAGAGGCATTGAAGTGAAGAAGCTAAACGTGTCCCTACCACATTAGAAACCTAGGGTCAATTTCCATTATTTTCACAAATAACTCTCAGATGTTCAGTTATCCCTCTTTGTAAAATGGGGCCAATAATACTTGTCTGTGTCCTATGTTAAGGCATAAGGTCTTGTTATATAAGAAGAGTTAGATGGTGCCAGTCAAAACAAAGAAGGGTGTGTTCACACAAACAAGCATGTGCACTTTGCAGCACCTCAAAGGCTTTTCAGGCACCACAAAACATACCCCACATACATGATTTGATTCTCTATGCTGCATATTTGTAGCTCAGAGCCTAAGTTAGATACCAAAAAATCCCAGTATCAAAAAAAAAAAAAGTGTGGCAAAACAAAGTGGGTCGGCGCACGTGGCAGCAGCATTCACCACTTAAAAACGGAGCCTGGCCAGCCAGAGCCATGCTCTGGCTGCGAGCCAGGCTCCGTGCACCTGGACTGCTGCTGCTGCAATCCTGGGAGGCCCCCAGCACCCCAGGTAAGGCTGCTGGGACCAGCCTTCCCTTCCCAACCCAGGGTAATTTGCCCCCTGCCAGATCATGTGTGCAGGAGTGTTCCCCGGGGACAACTAGCAGCGGCACAAATATGTACAATACTTCAAGTACAATGCAGAGTTCAAACGGACAGGAATAAATAAGAAGTTTTGCATCTTGTACAAGTGGCGATGAGCTATTGAATGCATATAAGGTTTCTGGGATTTTGTGTCTGTGAGCTGGACTAATTGGTTTTTGGTCCTGCATTGTATTGAGCACAGGCAGTGTAAATGTTTCTCACAGTCTACATTTTACACATGCATTCAATATGTACAATACTTCAAGTACAATGCAGAGTTCAAACGGACAGGAATAAATAAGAAGTTTTGCATCTTGTACAAGTGGCGATGAGCTATTGAATGCATATAAGGTTTCTGGGATTTTGTGTCTGTGAGCTGGACTAATTGGTTTTTGGTCCTGCATTGTATTGAGCACAGGCAGTGTAAATGTTTCTCACAGTCTACATTTTACACATGCATTCAGTTTCCCCAGACCCCAAAGCAGTGTTGCTACATAATAGTGTCTGTAAGCGTGCTGATGTACATTTTGGGCATGTACAAGTATATTTTTTTATTTCCATTAGGGAACTTGCTCATTGCCAGAAATCAGTGCAGATGAATCAGTTCTTAAGACAGCTAAACTGTAAGCAGAAGCAAAATAGCAGCAAACCCCCATTTGGCATTTGCTCATCTGCCCCCATAACAATATGCAATAAGAGAAATTCAGCAATAAGCATTTATTTTTGTGTGGATGGATTGATTTATGCTACTCAGAGGGAGGATGTGGATGGGCCTAGGAATAGACACTTTACTGACTCTGGTCATTGACAGCCTGGGGGTGGGGCCAGCCCCATGCTCAGACAGACCACGTGAGTCCTGGCCAAGGCTAGACCACTGCCTTGGAAACAGCATGAGCAGAGTGCCGCAAAGTCCAATGGGTTGCCAACAGAATGCAACCTACCATGAATTGGAATGAGATGTGGTACAGATGTTTGTTATGGCACTCTAACCTACAGCACTGAAGTCTGATACCACATCCATCCAGGGTTATCTTAAAGCAAGATCCACCATTTTTACAGAACCCTGACCATCTGTTTGGCTATGGCTGTAGAGCGCTTTCTACGCACTCATTGTGCAATAAGTGTAACTTCTATACCTGGCCTTAGCCTATAAACAGACATTGCCAAATAAAGTGGATCAGCTATGTCAGATGTGTTCTGGTACAGTTGATCCACTTCAAAACAAGTGAGCAAAACAAACATGGCCCGTTGGTCTGCAATGTCGGGCCCTTGCCACTTCCTGCAGGGGAATTCCCAGGTCATGCAGGACCTGGCCCCCAAAACCCCAGGAGCACCTGCCCAGAGTGGCTAGAGAGCACAGAACTTCAGGGCTCAAGGCTTCCCATTCAACACTGTTTTCAAGCAAATAAACATCTGTCACAAAATAGCAGTACAAATTAATACTACCTTTTGTTGCAGCCACAAATTTGGCCAAAGGCATGGATGTTTGTTTGCATTTGCCTTGTTTGCATTTGCTTTGCATAAAAAAATTTCTGGCAGCACAAGACAACATCTGTTTGAAGCTTTAGGCAACTTTAAGGTAGGTGAAGTTACCATTCCAATTATAAATGCATATTCAGAATAGGTCAAATTCACACAGGGTATTGGGATAATATAACACTAATAATATAGTGCAACAATGCTTGCTCTTCTGTGCTAAATGTGAGCAGCTGTAGAGTAGAAATGCAGGGGGGTGATTCAGAACAGCAGCATATGTAATTACACAAACCGATTGGCTGTCCAAGAGTTATTTTCTCTCTATTTTAATAAACTTCCTTGTTAAGTGTTAAAGGGAGTGGATACAGGCCAATCTGGACAGGTTGGAGCAATGGGCAGAACGAAACAGGATGCAATTCAACAAAGACAAATGCAAGGTACTCCACCTAGGGAGGAGGAATCCCCAGCACACCTATAGGTTGGGGGATGACCTCCTCAGCAGCTCAGTGGCTGAAAGGGATCTTGGAGTCACAGTTGACTCCAAGATGAACATGAACCGGCAATGTAATGAAGCCATCAACAAAGCCAATTGCACCTTATCATGCATTAGCAGATGCATGACCAACAGATCGAAAGAGGTGATGCTCCCCCTCTATGCGGCATTGGTCAGGCCGCAGTTGGAGTCCTGTGTCCAGTTCTGGGTGTCAGGAGGTGATATGACTCCACCAGATTGTTGCCACTACATTAAGTGACATGGCTACCCGTGACTGGTATTCGGCGATGCAGTGGCGGAGGAATGTTACCTTAACCTGCACTATCATGTGGACAGTGCGTGATCGCTAGTAGCCTAACCAATCAGAAGTTGCCCCTAGAGCGTGACTGGCCGGACCAGCATGCTGAGGGCTCCAGAATGTTCCATCAAGGGGGGACCCTGATTGGCTAGGGAGTCTATAAAGGGGACTGTGCGCCTCAGCGTAGGGTCCCCAGACGCTCCCGAACTCAGGAAGACAGCCTGATCACCTGTCTTGTCTGGACAGACCCCTAGGCCTCTAGCTAGATTCCTAGCATAGGCTACCACAGCTTATAGCTAGACCACGCGCTATCCGGAACGCCCTGTGTGTTGCCCAACTAGGCATCATACTTGTACTGATAGTATTTTCGGCTGCAGTCGACCTTCAATAGTATTCAACTCGTTAATCATCTTGTTGGTTTGTAAGTAAATTTATGAATTTTCTTCACCTACTACTTGTCACGCTTTTTTCCTCCCTCACACTTGGCATCCCCGAGTGTGTCTGGGTTGGTGTCACTACTCAGTGCCCCACTCGACACGCAACTGAGGCCATTTTCCAAAGACCATCCTTGAATTATGGCCCACACTGGGCACCGTACTTCAAAAGGGATGTGGAGAATCTGGAGAGGGTCCAAAGGAGGGCCACTTGTATGATTAGTGGCCTCCGTGCAAGACCCCACAAGGGGAGGTTGAGGGATCTGGATCTCTTCAGCCTTCACAAGAGCCGTCTGAGGGGAGACCTTGTAGCAGCCCATAAGTTTATCAAGGGAGGACAACAGAGAGTTGGAGATGTGCCATTTACCAGGGTACCCCTAGGAGTAACTAGGAATAATGGTACAAACTAGTGGAGAGTAGATTCAGGTTAGACATTAGGAAGAAATTTTTCACAGTAAGGGTGGACAGAATCTGGAATGGACTGCCAAGAAAGGTAGTACTATCACCTAACTTGGAGATCTTCAAGAGGAGGCTAGATAGGCACCTGGCTGGGGTAGTCTGACCTTGGTCCTTTTCCTGCCTGGGGCAAGGGGTCGGACACGATGATCCTTCGGGGTATCTTCCAATTCTACAATCTATGAATCTATGAAAAATGAGTTTTTCTGTGAATTTCTACCATTCACAAATGCCAATGTTGTAAATTGATCATAAAATCATAGGATAGTAGGGCTAGAATATATGTAGTCATCTAGTCCAGCCCTCTACTCAAGGCAAGATCATCCCAATCTAAACCGTTCTAGACAAGCATCCACCAAGCCTATTCCAAACAAAGCTGTATGAAAAACATTCTCATGCAAACAACAGGCACAGTGCTTGAAAACATAGTGAACACCCTGATCACAGGCGTTACATGTACAACCATTACATTTCTACTGAGAAAATAGCCATTCTCTTGGTAGAAACAACACGTATACAAGCCTTCAGCCTTCAGTGCATTTCTCCTGGGGGAAAAATGCCCCAGGTCTCAACCTCTTATGGAAGTTCCTTTTGCAAGGGTGAGTGTTTCTATGCTTCCCTTAACATACCATATATAAAACAGGGGCGAGGGAACTGTCAGTGTCCTGCCTCTGCAAGGACAGGAAGTAGTTAAAAATCATGCAACTATTCAGAAACTCCAAAGATGCTAGAATATGCACATAGCACAGGAAAGTGAGGACTCAGTATTTGAAATGTAAAAAACAAATAGGAACCCCCCCACCCCCACCCCCCCAAGCTTACCCAGCCAACTTTGTAAATCACTATGGCACAATAAAATACAAAGGCAACTTTACAAAATTGCCTCAGCACTCACCTTTAAACCAATTTGCAGGCTTTTTGGCACTGGGGAACTCAGTAACTAGTGTCAGCCCCAGTTATGCTGCCTCCCATAAACTCAAATATACTTGGTGGAATTCACCTTTTGAAGCATTATGGGTTGTGAGACTTCAGACCAAGCCCAAGGAAGGAGGCAGAAATTTTTAAGAATCATGTTCTAAAAGCTCTTACTTCCCAGCAAGTTCCCAGCCAATAGGACTGAAGTCATATAAGGGCGGTATTACTAGCTCTAAGACATATCTTCACTATTATATTTAATAATTTCCTCATTCACAATTATATCCAACTTTAAAGCAAGCCTAGGTATCTGAAGTCCAGTAGGGATTTGTTTCTGCATCTTGTATTTTGATTTGCTTTTTAAAATTCTCTCTTGCCTTGTACCTAGAGGCACTATAAACTAAACACTATAAATTAAAACTCTGACTTCTTAATATTTTAAAGTAAACTCTCTGAGGCACATTAACTAAAATAGCAGTGTTTCCCAAAAGGAGGAGAGGCAGCAAAAGAACAGTTGAAAGGGGCAAACAGCTCTCAATTGCAGTAATAAACTCAAGAATTTAAAAATAATGAGTCAGACCCCCCAAACATCATGAGATTGGCTTAACATTATGTGGTAAAAATTATTCAGGGTTCATTTAATTTGCCTTTTGGTTTTTGAGCCTTCAGGATATATTCAGGTTATGCTCTCAAGCTTTTTCTCCACCACCACATAGAGCTAGACATTTATTTATTTATTTTAGTGAAAGCAGAGAATCGCACGTAATCACAAGACTCCAGTATCTGGAACTGTAAGAGAAAAACTAAATATCATGAGACTCACAATGCAATCAGGAGAGCTGGCAACAATACAATTGTTCTCCAAAGGGTCAGCTTTCATTTTTAAAAGAAGGGAAGTTTCTAGCTGTTGGGGTTGCATTAAAAATATTGAGCACATTACATTAACATAAAAAATGCCTCTACTGTAGAGAGCCTAAAATAATACTTCAAAACTGCCTCATTCATCCCATTAAGGGCTAAATCAGGTGGCAATTTTAATATGTTAAATCCCAACCTGATTAATTATTTCACTGCTCAAGCCATGTCAGAAAGAACTAAAAGAAATGTAATATTATGAAAAAAACTGTTTTAGCAAAGATTGTTTATGTGTCTGTTCGGGCACAAATGTGGAAGATAGGTAAGGTGTAGGACCTTGCCAACATATGGCAGGGTTTTGGGAGAAGTGGATTTTGTTTTTCTGGGGAGTGATTTGTCATTGAGAAACACTGCCATAGAGAATCTGTGCCCAACTAGCACATGCTTTTTATCTCACTAGTGGGAAAGGCAGAAGGACATTTAGCATATAAGCCATAATGCACTACAAAATCTACAGTTTAAAGATGAGCTGAGTTTGGAGACTGCACGTAGGGCGCGGTAACCAGGGAGGTGGTTTGCTGAGGAGGTTCTGGCCTGCAGAGAAGTGTAGTATAAATAGTGTATGCTTTTCGGGAAATCACAAGGGGGATCTGTAACATTAGGGTGAACATTTTGCTAGTTTTATCATCTGCTTCAGAACTTCTACATGTGAAATGAAGCCCGCTCATAGTTTACATAGCTGTATAAATAATGCCAGCTGTAGAAGAGTTTACACAACACTGACACTAAAAGAAAAAAAATACATAAAAACTCAATTACTCAAACATTGCCTTTTAAGCACAGTAAATTAAAAAGTGCAATTTCTTTGAAATAGCACCAGAGTGGAAATAGAAATGTTAGATTGAAATAGAAACTTTTGACTGCTGAGCAGGTTATGGCCAGTTTAGGGTTAAACGCTCTTGAGTAAAATGTTTGTATACAAA
This sequence comes from Alligator sinensis, assembly GCF_000455745.1. NCBI lineage: Eukaryota > Metazoa > Chordata > Crocodylia > Alligatoridae > Alligator > Alligator sinensis. Next base: position 1,705,094 of record NW_005841902.1, read on the forward strand.
GATCAGAGCCTAACCTTTCAAAAGTGGCCACTGTTCTGGGTCCCTCAATATTCAGGTTCAAAATTTAAGACAGTTTGGTCCTAATGTCCTGAAACTGAGTAGCCACAACTCCAGCTGAGGTCTGTGCCATGGTGAATTCTGAGCACTCAGCACTTCTGAAATTCAGGGGCATGGGCAAGATTGATGAAGGATCAGGAAATTAGAACGGAGTATTGTCTGGCACTCCAACTCCTTGTTATGTGTTGGAAGGGTCAGTGTTTTTGAAAAACCTGTTTGTGATGGGAGTTCTCTGTCTCTAACGCTGTTTTCTATGAGAAATTAAAAAAAAAAAAGATAAAGTGCTTTTTTTGTCTTTTCACTTTTCCCCCTAATCCCAATTCACAGCAATTTAAGGCCTGTACAGGATCCCCACAGAAAACCTTTCAAAGTCCATTAAAAATTCACATTTCATAACATACAACTCACTAAAATCCCAATCCTAGTTCTAGGACAGCCCACTGGCAACACCACCATTGAACAGGCCTTAAAGCATAACAATTTTAATTTGTAGGTATGGCTTGAGAAGTTCTCTCTATTATCAGATTTCTCAGCTGAGAAGATGAATGCTATTGAAAGGACAGGGATGTATTTAGTAGCCATGTTGGTCTGTGACAAAAAGAAATTCAAAACTAGCAGAAAACTCAGAGAGGAATAAAGGTCAGAGCTATAAGAAACATGGAATGGAATATGTAGGGGAAGATGTACATCCTACGTCCATGAATTTTCCAACCCATTTCTTTGGCCTTACCACAGCCTGGTGTCTTTAGTCAAGACTGCTCTGAGAGCTGAGCAAGCTAACGTCTTAATGGTCTTTCAACATTTCACTGGACAGCTGTACAAAAACACAAGAGAAACAGATGATCGCTGGTTAGCAACATTTTGTTCAATGATTGACCTATATCTATTATCACAATTTGAGCTGGACTTCATTTTTACCTATTAGCAAAGGTAAATCCAGAGAGCATGTGGTGGCACAGTTGCAACCCCCATTTTGGACCACACTAAAGGAGCAGCTGGGCACTTTTTTAAAGTCCATAAAGAAGGTAAGAATTCCCACCTCCCTTCTCCTCCATGCTCAGTGACGGGTGCCCTCCTCTCCCATATTCCCCCACACCTGCCACTGCCACTGTCCCCTGCTGACCTGAGGAGGGGGAGTGCAAGATGTGTTAGGAGCTAGGCTCAGCTGGGGACAGCAGCAGTGGCAGCAGCAGGTAGGTTCGCCTGCCTGCCTGGTCCCCCACGGTGTTCTTGACCAACCCAGAAACAGGAAAAGGAACCTGCCAACTGCTGCTGCCACTTCTGCTGTCCCCAGATTTGTCCCTGCAACCATCCCGACTCCAAGGTTCACTGCAGCCTGGCCGGGGGCACTGTGAGAGAAGGGCTCCAGAGTCTCTCTCCACAGCTGTCTCTGCCAGGCTGTGCCATAGCACAGCCTGGGCAGGTAGGCTATGGGGAAAGGGGTCCAGGGTCTCCCCTCCCAGCATCAGCCCCAGCCAGGCAGTGGCTCTGGGGAGCTGCAGGGGAAGGGCTCCAGAGTCTCTCCCCCTCACAGCAGCCCTGGCCAGGCAGTGGTGAGCGAAGGGCTCCAGGGTCTCTCCACCTGGCAGCTGCCCATGCTGGGCCAGATCACAGTGTGGCCCAGGCAGGAGATTTGCAGGGAGAGGGGTCCAGGGTCTCTCCCCCTCAACCCAGCTGCTGCTGACAGTAACCAGCTGGGGAGAAGGGCCACTCTGGCAGCCTCCTGCAAGGCATAAGAGAGCATCGCCAGTGGCCAGTGTGGGCAGGCTGCAAGTTCCCCGTCCTCCGCAAACAACTAACATCTGTTTGGTTCAGAGTGTTTTAAATAAAATGCAATAGAGTGCTTCCACCAAGGGCCTTTTGAATGTGTGTACTTAGCCGTTGTCCTCAGTACTTTCTGTAGTTCCACAGCCATTTTACCTGGGGGTTAGTCTTTCTTTTCTCTTTGTATTAGCCTCTGCTGGCTATCATTTTCCCCATCTAGCTGGAAAGCAGGTAGAAGACCTTTTGATTCTAATTCCCAGCACTTTTTAAAGTTTGGATTGTTTCTGTATTTTTTTTTAGCTTCTCTGGTAGATTGTCTTTACTGCTTAACTATCCCAAGACATCTCACACAGAGATTAATGGAGCTCCCCCTGCTTTACCATATTTTCTCACATATAACCTCCACCTTTCCTCCCAAAACCAGTTAGGAGAAATTGGGGTGCTCATTATACGGGAAGAAAAGGGGGCCCAGGGGTCCAGAATATTGGCAGGGGAGAGGTGGAGCAGTAGCAGCATTGATTGCTGTGGCTATGAGAGCCAGGGCAATTAATGCTATCACTATTTCCTTTGCCTGAGGCCCCATCACTACATTTCCAGACATATAGGGAGTTTCCCTACCCAATGACATGCCAGATCAGGCTGGTACATGGAGTTGGTATGTGACCAGGCTCAGTGCATCCTGGCCAACCTGACACATGGCCCCAGACTTGGTATGTCATGTCTGACCTTGCATGCTGGCTCTGGAGCCATGTGCTGGGATGGATCCAGTGCTCCAAATCCAGAACCACTTGCTGGGTCCAACCCCATGCACTCCCTCCAGAGCTATGCGCCAAGCCTCAGACCATGCAGCAAGCCTGGGATCATGTGCTAGTTCTGGAGCCACCTGCTGGTTCTGATCCAACCAGGATGCTGGGCTGACCACAGCCCCAGGAGCAGGCTCAGCTCCATATCTATGGTCACTCACTTACTTTGACTGAAGTTGGGTTTTTTTCAAAATCAAGGTTCGTACTATATACGGGGGCATGCTATATATGAAAAAAAAATTACAGTATTTTCTGGTTACCTACATAACGTGCTACAGGCCTGTATGAAGCTCTTTATGTCAGCTTTTTGTTCTTCCCTTCTGGCCTTTTTGCTAAGCACAGAATCCATGGCTACAAACGTTAAGGCATTACAAACATATTAAGACCTCTAAAAAAAAATTACCACATTGAAACATTTCCATTGGCTGGTGCACAGGAAGACATCTGCACCACATCTACTTCCAGGCCTTACTTAGACCTTGAGACCTTTTAATACGTTAGCAGATTTCAAGGCCAGAAGGGACAAATGGGAACATTTAGTTTGTCCTCTTGAACACTCCAAGCCAGAGAATTTAACTTGATTATTCTTACACATAGGTTTATATGCACAAAGCTATGAAGGAAGCTTGCAATCAATGCATACAGAGGAGAAGCAAGGAGGACTGAGTGGATTTTACTGAGGATTGCCAATAGTGTTCAGAGCCATGCCAAATTCAAATCCAGATTGCTTGGACAGTGATTGTGTGTGCGTGTACATTTAACGAGCTGCTAGACTCCATCTGGGCATGCATTACAAAAATCAGCTGGCACCCCTCTTGAGAATTTCAACAGAGCAGCCAAGGAATGCCTGGGAGACTGACCTACTTGCTCAGTCTCTAGGTGGTCTGTACAAAAGGCTGTGTTGAAGTACTTTGATGAGACAATGTGGAGAAGCTTGTACTTATAGCTACTTTATTGTCTTTGCTCTGGGGACAAATAGGATTTCCTTCTCCAAGACTTGTGATCTGTCACGTTTCTTGGCACTATATTCATGTGAAAAAATAAAACTGAAACTAAAATTAAAGTGCATGAAGTACCTTGTGGAAGCTAGTTTTAGCAAAAAAAAAACCCCAAAATAAAAAATAAAATAAAAAAGAACCCCACAAAGCATCTTGGTTTGCTTCAGCTTTCTTGTTTCAGTTCATAAATCTTTATTACAGAAGGTGCCAAATCAAATATTAGAAGTAAGGAAGTTACGGTTGCTAAACCTCATTCAAGAACTTCCAGCAACAAGCAAAACCAAATTGTAAATACAGCTATACAAACCAAAAGCATTTCATGAGCAGCAGCTTGGTTTAAATCAATATTAGAGCTGCGTAGGAAACTTTTCAATCCCACAAAAGTTTGAGATGCTAGATTTTTCCCATTCCTATTTAAGACAAACTGGTGGCCCTTCACACACTTCCCAATGTCTTTAGATTTTCAGTGTTAGTAATACAAAAGAAGAGAATGAAGAGAGGAAGAGAGAGGGGGAAAGAGAGCAAAAGAAAGAAAGAAAGGATGCATATAGAATAGCCAATAGCCCAGAGCACTCACCTGGGATGCGAGAGAGCAAAGTTTAAGTTTTTGGTACAAATCATGCCGATCGGGAATTCCATACTCTACGAGAGCATCCTGGCTACTGGGCTATTGGCTATCCTGGGATAGTGCTCTGTGGTTTGGACTGGAAATTCCATCCTAGTAAAAAACTGGAACATACATTCTCAGGGTGTGAACAAGCTTTTGCAGGATTTGGCTCAGGTTTAGGCAATTTAGTTTAAACTGCCTAAACCCGAGTCAGAATCACAGCATGTGTGCATTTGCTGCTTGCCTGGAGAAAAAGTGCGGGCAGCCGGAGGCAAGTAAAATCAGGAGGTGTGAGGCTGGCAGGTTTGCAGCAGGGGTGCCTGGTCTGGGGGAGGGAGGCAAGGGTTCGGGAAGTTGGGGCTGGTGGTGGGAAACCTGTCAGGGTCTGGGATGGGAGGGTGGTATTAAAAACAGAACAGCCCCAGGGCAGTGGCAAGTAGTTGGACCTCCCAGCCCCAGGGCTGTGCTGTGAATATGTACAGGAGTTTGGTAGGCCAGGTTAACTCTTGCTAGGTCAGGTTATCACCATGGCAATCTAAAGTTAGTTTTCATCTGATAACCAACTTTAGAAAAGGATGCTTTACTTAAAAGACCTAAGCCCTGTGAACACTTGCAAACCCAGTCATTTAGATCGCCCTAAGCATGGTTAGGGTGATTTAAATGTAGTGCTTGTACGTACCCTCATAGAAAGTTTCAGTTTTGACAAATTGGCATTTTCTGATGAAAAACCATTGCATCTGAAAATTCTTGACTAGCTCTAATTGGTATACCATATTATACTGTAAAAGCTTTGATCAAGTCCCTCAGAAATCTGTTGAATATCATATATCATTAGTGCCCCTTTACTAGGTATCTTATTAATGTTTAAAAGGAAGGTAGATCAGTTCCAAATTTATTACTGCAACACTAAGGCCCATTTACAATTACCTTTTAATTAAGCTAAACTCAGGTCTAATCCACTATTAAATTTAGTTTATCTAATTTGGCTTGAGACCCCCATGTGGACAGGGGTCTTCTGTTAAGAGCAGCTCTATAATTTTCAATAACCATTTATTTTGGACTGAAATCTAAAATTTATGTTAATTTTAACACACCTCCTTTGCAGATCTGAACAACTATTGTATAACCATGAGGCTTTTGGATTAAGGGAGTATGTGAAAATGCCTTATCATTCAATTCATTAACTTCAGGAGAGGGAGGCTGTATCTTTCTGTTTATATTAAGGGAACTGAATGTCAAAGATTGCCATGTGTGTGGTGTAAATAAGAAAGGCCACCAGTGGAGATCTCCCATTTTTGTGATGAGAACATAAAAGTCAGTTGCTTCTGTTCCAGAGGTGATATTTTATTTTGACGTCTTTTTGTTTGCAAAAAAGAGGTAAAATGTCTCTTGTTTTTGATTTGCAGACTGAGAGTTTTTGGACACCAATTAAGTTGAAGCCTTTTCAAAGTCCTTCTGTAAACCTTCATGTTTTAATGATAGACTGAATACTCCTTTGAGAAAATACAGCTTAGATGAGACATAGAGAAAAGAAAAAAAACAGAAGGTGTGGGTCATCATGAGAGCATGTTGAGACACTAAGCTGCTTGCCATTAATTATCCTGGACTATAATTTTATTAGGAGAACTTTGCCATGGGAAATTATATCATGCTATTATACAATCTTAACCACAGAAAAATGCAATTTTTGTGGATGTTTATTGGAGAAAAACATCTTGTATTCAAAAGCTTGTCTAACTATGCCAGCTATACAGTTGGTCCAATAAAAGATACCATCCTAAACAATTCTTGCCTCCCACATAATTTCTGGACCATCACAGCTACAACATCACTCTTATATTACTTGGGAAAAAAGAAGACAAATCTGTCTCGTTCAGGATGACCAAAGTTGACAGAATTTTAAAAGCATTAAATCAAGGCCTTTCACGTGTTCCAGCCACATCTTCAAGCCCAGGCCTTTACTCTTTGTAGTTACCACTGGCAGTGCAAAAGCAAAGACAATGATGATAAGTATTAGGATTTTTATATGGTTGATACAGCTTGGAGAATTAAAGTGAGCTTTATTTATAGCAAAAAAGAAACACTTCTGTAGCATATGTTATAATCTTTGAACTCATGTTTAATTGCTTAAAGAACATTTGATTTACAAGGAAATGATAGATGTTGGCTTGCTTTTCTCAAAGTATGCACTTTTTTGAAAAGCCAAGCAACAACAAATTTCCCAAGGCACATGCAAGTTAGTTATTAAAAATTCTTGATTTTATTATTCTTTGCAAGAAATGTATCAGCACTCCAGTTTTTTTCTGTGCCATGAGAATACTTGCTTGAGCCCATTCCAGGTGTAACTGAAGGCAATGGCAGAACTTCACTCACTTGAGTAGGAGTTGGTTAATCAACACTTGACCTCTAGCCCTACCAACCAAAATTCAGAATTAAGATTTGGTTGGACTGTGATTTTTCCAATAGTGTAACTTGAGGTGGGTAAGCAGGGCACCAGCCGTGCATGCCAACTTAGGAGAGGTGCAAGAATCACTCCCTATCCCACCAGTCCAGTAGCAAAAGCACAGCATTACTCTTGCAGCAGCTGCCAGGGCAGGCAGTCCCCTCTGTAGCAGTGTTAGCAGCAGCAGCAGCAACCATGCAGGACTGTTTTTGGGTCCCTGATGTAGCTAAGCCTCCTGTGGCCTCCAGGCCATCCTCTTGGTGGTGGAATACAGGACATCCCTTTGGCGGGGGGAGGGACACCACTGGTCCCCTTGGCCAATCAGTGGTGAGGGGCTGTGCTTCTGCCTTCTCTGCCAATCAGTGGCAAGGCGTGGGGCCACTGTGCCCCTTCACCAATAAGCAGCAAGGGGCAGGCACACCACAAGGCCACCTCCCTCCCTCCCTGGCTGGCTCAGGAGCCTGCTGCTCCTGGCTATGCACTGCCCTACCTATAGACACAGCCAACAGAATCACAAAGACAAATGATTGACATGTATTTCCACCAATGAACTGAAAAACAGGACTTTGTGCTGGCCGTTCCTCATCTAGACATGGACAGGGGACAAAGGGTTTAAAAACAAGATGGTCCCATATAAAATAGGCACAATGGCCACCCTAGGCCTCACACCCCAATTCTTGAAACCCCCAGCCCCCTGTACCTTCCTGCCTTCCCTAAGTCCTGCTCTCCTACAGCATTTGTCCAGGTCACAAGCCCTGTTTGTTACACCTCTGACTTTTCACTGCCTTGCATCCTGTGTAGTTGCTAGCAAAGGAAAAAATTCCCAGTCATGCTATACCAGTGAAAGTGATAGAAGCCCAACAAGCAGAGAGCAAGCCCTCTTAACTGTTCCTCGTGTATGCATGTGATCTAAACTTTCATGGCACAATCACAATATACTGAGCAATCTATCAAATCATAGATAACAGTGAGAGAAGGTCCTATTTGAAAACTATAGGTAAATTTATCTTGATATGATATCTTGCTCACATCTCATGTAAGAGTTCAGCACCAGAAAAGGAACATAAAAGACAGAGCGAACACCCAGAGCAATTTGCACTGTGGAAGATCTGACAGTGCAGTAAGGATTCATGTGAACTTGAAGCAACAGAAAAGAGGGCCCTGAAACTAAGATTGTTTCAATTTCTCACTGTATACGTGTGTGTGTGTGTGTGTGTGTGTGTGTGTGTGAAGAACATATGGCATTGCCTACTAAATGTTTTTTGATACAGTCAAATGGAAAGCTGTAATTTGTATGTATTTATTTTGTGATAAACCCATTGTTTATATTACTAGTCATCCAGAAAAATGGTTTACTACAAAGCTCTCTGACCTAAACAAAAGACAAGCCAAATCAATAGTTGGTTTGCTGTAGGAAATTTGCCACCATGTGTTTAACAGAAATGGCTTTTGACAGCTTTAAAAGTGATAAATTATACTTAACAAAAACAAAAAAGAAATCCAGAATGTGCAGTGGATAAGCATAAAGAAAACTTGTTTGAATCTTCTCTTGGAACATTTTTTGGAAAATTAGTTTCAAAGACAGATATCAGCAGAGAGAAAAATTAATTTTCTTCTCTTTACAGGAAATATTTTAGCTTGATGTCTCTCAGTTCTAACTATATATATATATATATATATATATATAAATCATCTTATAAAATCCTTTATTAAGCTACTAAGAACCTGATTCTTCCTTCAGTTACAAGCTATCATCACCACTTAATCAATAAAGAGGTAACACATAAAATGTAATACAAAATTTCACTAGGTCCTAACATTTTGGGAAAATGCTAATATTTTACATAGCCAATTTATCTTGCTTGAGGGACTTACTATGCTTGAAGTGAATGGTGAACAAGATGGTTATATATGGCGCCCCATAATACTAAACAAATATCTCTGACTGCCATTTGTCATCTCTAAGAGCTGTTTATAACACTGTACAATCATCACTTACATCAATAACTGTGTAACAGTTTGCCATTTAACTACACTGAACTATTTCAGTGACGTTAAAACAACTTAATTTTAAGATAAATTTCAATACATGAGGCTGTAGAAATATTTCACCTGCCTACCTTGATTGATGATAAACTCCTGACATATAAAATGAAAAATAAAGACTATATGAGTTACACTGAGGTTCTTCTATGCCTATAACCTGTGGATGGGCTTTCCCTCAAAAAAACCTCCTTTAAAAATCCTCAAACAAATTTTCCTTGCACAAAGGAGGAAACAAAACAAGGGAAATAAAGGTTTTACATTTCAGGGAAAATAATTTATGAGCTTGAATTGTTTTTTTCTGAATTCCCAAACTTCCATAGGTTTTCACTGTTGATAACACCACAGAGCCATTACTCTTCTGCCTCTTGCGTCAGCAATAAAATGGTCAGCTAAATTCGAAGTGCAGAATCTTTTATTGTTACTGATGATGTAAGTGGCAGAATATTCTGCTGTCAAGTTGTTTGCAGTGTTGACCATTAGAAGGAACGCATTTTAAACTTGTTCAGTTTCCAAGTTAACACTAAAGCCATTGAAAGAGAATTAACATGGAATGCTACAATGTACTAAAGAAGGGTCTTGAAATGTCTTTTTACATTCCACTGAAGTCAGTGGAGCTGCATCATCTTACTTTTCAGGTCTGAATTTGGCCCTTTGTTGTCAAGTAATTGCAAATGTTGTTCAAATCGTGTTTTTGCTTGTTTTTGTTTTACCACACCAAAACCAGGAATCAGATGCAAACTTCTCTAAAGAATGGGATGAGTGCAGCTTTCCTCCATCGCCATCTACTCTATAAATATATACTATATTATATTATCCTCTGGGGTTGATAATCATATATATAATCTCATACTTTCAAGTAGTACACATAATACAAAGTCTCCTTATATTTTTAACCTGAAATCATGATTTTCCCCTTTATTATTTCTATGTCAGCTGACTTTCTTTTGGGGGAATTTGTAAAGATGCCACAAATTAGTCATTCTGAAGTAAAAGATCTTTTTCACACACAAGCAGTTTCAACTGTGGAAAAAATGGCTACTGACTGCAGAAACAACCATAAAAAACTTCAATGCAAATATAACTCACAGGCGTTATAATGTATCTAACCTGTGTACAGGACCTCCACCTGACACAGGAGGTACATGGTCCCACTAGGGGGAATGCCATACTGGATCTGGTATTGGCAACGGGGGATGACATGGTAGGGGACCTACAGATCGGTAGCCATCTGGGGGACAGTGATCACCTAATAATAGAATTCACCATAAGACATTGAGTGGGTAAGGTAACTAGTAGGGTGAAAGTGCTAGACTTTAGGAAAGCTGATTTAAATGAACTAAGGCGATTAGTCAAGGACGCACTGCAGAGTAGGAGTTTTGAAGTTATGGGAGCCCAAGAAGGGTGGCTGTGCCTTAAGGAAACGATCCTTCGGGCACAAAGCGAGACGATCCCCGTGCGGGGTAAAAGAGGGAAAGGGGCCAGGAGGCTTCCCTGGCTGACCACAGAAATCCAGGGCAGCCTAAGGGCCAAAAGGGGAGCACATAAAAAGTGGAAACAGGGAGAGATCACCAAAGACGAATACACCTCCTCTGCTCGTGCTTGTAGGGAGGCAGTTAGACGGGCCAAAGCTACCATGGAGCTGAGGATGGCATCCCAAGTAAAAGACAACAAGAAATTGTTTTTTAGATATATAGGGAGTAAAAGGAAGGCCCAGGGAGGAACA